>NC_079216.1:55992136-56352969 GCF_029633865.1 Lampris incognitus | reverse complement strand
AATTCTAAAAATAGACACGCGCGACGTAGCTTTTGAACAGTACTATGAACTGGCTCTGTCTTCTAACAAAGTCACACCCTCCCTGACCCATACAGAATAAACATACAGACTCACGGAGGATAGAGAGTTAAAGCTCAGCTAGGTAGCATGTAACATACTTAAATCAATAATTAAATGACTGGGTTTTGCTAATTAATCCCTGTCCTGTTTGTCTCATAAATTATGTATCTTTTCTCATACTTTTCATTTATCCAGCTAGCTTACATTAGTTAATCTACTAATATGGTAATGTTAGTTATATAGATAACTAAATATGTAACTTAACTGGATATGGTTCAAACAACTATGTGTATAATGTGTAACATTTGTATTGTTATTGCATATTGTTATAGCTATAACGTTACACATTTTTTGCTGTGAGAAAGATTACTTGAAACAGTTTGGCATCAGCAAGCTAAAGTGTGTATCCTATCTTCCCCTAGGTTTCAAGAATACCGTGCCTCCACTGCTTCAGATGTGATGCCAGCTGCTTCAGGTCAGAAGACTATCACATCATTTTTAAATGATGGACAGCAAAGGATGTACGACCTCAAACATCCACGTCAGAAGGCTATAAGTGATGCCCTTGTAAAAGATCTAATCATTAAGTGCTGCTTGCCACTCTCCATCGTTGACAACGAGGACTTCAAGCACTTCCTGCATGTCCTGGACCCTCAGTACCGGCCCATAGCAAGATCCACAATTTCCTCTGTGACCATTCCAGGAATGGTGGAAGTCAAGAAAGAACAGATAAAGAACCAGCTGGCAGAAGCATCGAGTGTTGCTGTTACCAGAGACATTTGGAGTGATCGAAAGATGCGGTCATTCCTTGGAGTGACAGCACACACAGTGGCAATGGATAAAAAAAACACGAACTCAGCCTTCAGTCATATCTTCTTTCCTGCAAAAGAGTGCATGGGAAACACTCAGGAGAGAAGATTGCAATGATGTTTGAATGCTGTGCTGAAGAATACCTGATTAAGGACAAGATCAACTTTGTCATAACTGACAATGCATCCAACATGAGAAAAGCTTTCCAGGCCAGCTTTCCCCTAGAGGATCCTTGTGATGCTGAAGCTCATGATCCCAGCACATTTGAGGAGGATGATGAAATATGGCAAGACCTGATGCCAGAAGATCAACAGACAGTCAATGACACTTTGGCTGAGAACTGTAAGATGCAGAGACTATCATGCTTCACACATTCACTGCAGTTGGTCATAAAAGATGGTCTGAAAGACACCAGTGGGCTGTCAAGCACCCTAGCAAAGCTATCCCGTGCAGCCAACCTCCTCCACAGTGGCACCTCGTTTAAAGACTGCTTTGAAGCGTGTTTTGGTGATGCAACAATTCCAACAGCGAATGCCACACGATGGAATTCCACTCTGAAGCAGGTGAAGGCTTATGTGCATTTAGACATGCAAAAGCTGTCCAGTGTGTTGGAATCAGAGGGGCACAAAAGCCTTATCTTATCCCCGTGAGAGTATGCTCAGCTTAAAGAACTGATCGAAGTTCTTGATCCGTTCTTAGAGGCAACCAACCTAACTCAGGGTGAGACTACTGTCACCGTCAGTGTGATTGTGCCCTGTGTCCTCACTCTGCGCTGTCACCTGCAGGAAATAAGAGGAAAAGCCAGATACTGTGGGCCTCTGGTGAGAGCTCTGGAGAGCTCCTTGAAAACAAGGTTTGCAGAGGTTTTCAGTGCAGTCAAGATACCAGGATGTGAGCCAGCTGAAGGAAGAGGCCCTACCAAATTTCCTTTCACCAATGCCTACTTCATAGCATCTGTGTTGGACCCAGCATTTGGCTTCCAGTGGCTAGAACATGATGTGCAGCTGGACAGTGACATCAGAGATGTGCTGAAGACTGAGATCAAAGGTGAGAAATGTTTTGATTAATGTTAGTTAAGTGATTAACTATTTGATTGTTGTGATGTTTATATCATTGAAGGTGCTACAATAAAGCACATAGACGTGTCATTTGTCATGAAGGCCTAGTCAATAACATATTTGTAATGAGTCCTCCATGCCCCCCTCTCATTTCAGAGTATATAAAGGCAGAGGGTGACAAGCAAGCGGTATCAACAGCAGATGCAGCGGAAGCAACAGGACCAGGGGAAGGTGAACTTTCAGAGTCTCCTCCTGAGAAGCAGTTGAGAATGTTCTCCCACTATAGGAGGATTCCCTCCTCCACCGAGAAGAAGCCGTCTGGCCAGGCTCAGTTGACTGCATACCTCAACTTGATTGCTGAGCAGGACTCTGACTCAGTCCCGTGCCTCAGGTTTTGGCAGCAAAACAAATCCAAATTCCCTACCCTCTATCAGATTGCCACACAGGTATTCTCTATCCCTGCCTCCAGTGCGCCCATTGAAAGGGTATTTAGTCATGGAGGCATTTTGATGAGGCCTCACCGTGCAAGGTTGAGTAGTTCCATGCTGTCAGATCTTATGTTTTTGAAATGCAACGTGTATGCTTAAAACTAGTGCCACCAGCCTTTTGTTCCTAACTATTCCTGAGAGACAATGTCTTTTGACTTGTTTTTATGAATGTATTGTATGCTGTGGAACTTACTTCTGTATACGGTTTCCACCATTTGCTAATATCATGCTATTTACAGCTATCAATGTGTTTTGAAGCACATCCAATGTTCAAAATGTCAAAGAAATTCAGACTGTTCTAAAAATGTGTGTGTGCGCGCATGCTTGCGCGTGCATGTGTGCGAGTGTGTGGGTGTGCATTTGTTTGGCTATCGTGTCACAAAGTAAATAAACTCCCTTTGTAATGGTGACAGATGTGTCATTTTTGTTTAATGTAGACCTTTTTTATTTGTATGTCAGATCTTTGACTGTGCCCGAGTGGATCACTGCAGCCATCTTGGAACTCGACTCAGACTCAACCTTGATGACTCGGACTCGGACTAGGGTAATAGGGACTCGACTCGGACTCAGGTAATGGGGACTCGACTCGGACTCGACTCGACTTTTCTTCGGTGACTCGGACTTGGACTCGGACTCGAACACTGGGGACTCGAGACTCGACTCGGACTCGAGGTTTAGTGACTCGACTACAACACTGATACTAGGATATGCACCTATACAGTATGCATGAAGACTTTCTTACAAAGAAAATGTTCACTGAATCCCCTGAGTTGATCTTGTATGTGAATCTCATTCCAGCAAATACTGGCCGGGTCTCCCGTCACAATTCCTTGACATCCGGGAACTACTCGGGAGCTCCAAGTACTAAAGTAAGCAGCTGGCAGAAATGAATTTGGCAGTCGAGCATGTGGTGTTAATGTGACAGTGCTTAAGCAGAATGTAATAGGTGGATCTGCACTTGCCCTGCACAGTGGATCATTCAACCCACATAAAAGCTGCAGCCCCTGCAGGTATACATTGGTCACCTTGGTCTTTTCTTTTTTCCCCCATTTTCTCCCTAATTGTACCCGGCCAATTACTCCACTCTTCTGAGTCATCCTGGTCACTGCTCTACCCTCTCTGCTGATCCGGGGAGGGCTGCAGACTACCACATGCCTCCTCCGATACATGTGGAGTCACCGGCCGTTTCTTTTCACCTGACTCGCCAGGGGGACGTAGTGCATGGGAGGATCACGCTATTCCCTCCAGTCGCCACCCCCCCACCCAAACAGGCGCCCTGACCGACCAGAGGAGGTGCTAGTGCAGCGACCAGGACACATACCCACATCTGGTTTCCCACCCGCAGACATGGCCAATTGTGTCTGTAGGGACACCCAACCAAGCCGGAGGTAACACAGGGATTTGAACTGGCGATCCCCATGTTGGTAGGCAATGGAATAGACTGCGATGCTACCCGGACACCCCTATTTTTATTTTCAGGGTAACAGTGTCAGTGAATTCAAAATACTTTAAAAACATATTGACGTGATCGCATCTCCGGCTGTATCAAAGCATATAACCCAAAGAAATGTCAGTGTGGCATAATCAATAAGTGACTACTCAGTTTCATGTTGTTGGGCCTTTCAGAAAGCCTGGTTACCAATGTGTGCCTTTACATTCAGGCTGGTAGAGTCCAAACACCGGGTGAAGTGTGTGTGTGTGTGTGTTTGTAAGTGAAATATAGGATGTAGGCAGGAGGCTCTGTGTTGGGAGAGCCGTGTGGATTCACGATTGTTTATACGAGGCAGAGTTGACACTTGTAGTCACAAGTCAAAGTCAAACAAACCAAGCATACCAGCTTGGTTTGTTTGATTTAATACATAGCATGATAAGCTGCTACCAGCATCATGGCCTGTTCGGGTCAATGGGGGAAAAAGAAAAAAAAACCGGATGGGGAGATGTCATGGGTCTGGTTGTGCATGTGCTCCCCCAGGTGGAGGATGTGGGCGTGGAGGCACGCAGGCTGAGTCGCTGGTTATCTCTGGGCTCCTTTCCCACTTCAGCAGCCACCCTGGCAGGAAGTGACCTGGAGGAACAGGCTGAACTTAAGACGGTAATAATCATTAAAATCCCTAATGATCTATGGAAGTCCTGTAACCCCGATTTACATACTGTTGTTCTTTTCTTCATTTTCTAATTGCAAATTGAAAGTTTGTGCGGTGCTTTAAAAATGCCATCCTAGAATGCATGAAACCCTTGCAAAACTCATTCTGTTAAATAGGGGGTGAGATAGAGGTAAATTTGAGTTTTTTTTAAGAATAAACTTAAATAATGAATAAATATATAATAGATAAATGTAAATAAATAAGTTCAATAATAAATAAGTAATTGCTATGTGAAATAAGTAAATAAATAAATTTGGGACATGTTTTTATTCTAACAACAGGGTCACTGCTTCATTAAAAAAAAAAAAAGCACAAAGCCAGTGACAGGATCCTTTTTTTTTCCCCTAGAAATTTGGTGGAGGATATTGTTTGCCAGCTCCCATTTTAATATAAGAGCAAAGCTGGACTAATATGATCAGTACTGACATCAGCACAAGCAAACATATCTAAACATTAAAGATGTATTGCAGTGAATATGAATTTGAATATGAATGTCTCTGCTGAAAACATAATTACAGAGGTTTTAATTGGTGAAATATCTTAATATCTTAGTTTTTGATATCTTAAACGAATCTATATTCATATCTAAAAAATAATATGGAGCTAAAATGTGACCTCCAGCAGGTCCATGGATGTCTTCATTTCTCGCTGTACTACGACCAGCTGCAGTCCCATCTGGTGGTCACAGTGCTGCAGGCTGAAGGACTTAAAGGGAGAAGCCAAAGCAACAGTCTCCATCCCTTCGTAAGACTGAGGCTGATGTCTGCAGGATCAAAAGAGGAGGAAATGGTGGCGTTTGTGAATGAGGAGGTAATTTTTGGCCAAGTTACCAGGATGGATGGATGAGTGGTTGGGTGGATGGGTGCCTATATAGTTCGTAGCTAGATAAATTCATAGTTAAACAAGTAGATAGATGGATAGATAGACAGGTCGATTCAGTTCAGCTGCCTGGGAGACTAATCATTTCAAATTTCACATTTATTGAAAGTAGATTACTGTGATGTAAACTTTAATAACTTTTCACTCATATTAATATACTTTACCTAGCAGTACACCTGTGATCCATTAATGAATATTAACATTACAAATCTAGAGTTGTAATTGGTTGGATCATACACTATATGTATAGTAGCTGGTTGTACAACATCACCACGAGGTTCTAAGTTAGCATTGTTAGAGTTTCTCATTTCAAAAAGAGGGCCTGCCCCGCTGTGCTGTGTAGCTCGTATGGATTACTGTTATGATCCTCCCAGGGTGAAGAAGGTTCGAGCCTCACTCTCTGGTCCGTGCTGCAGGAGTGGCGTACACGCATCGTGAAGGACAGCAGTAACCCTCTGTTTGGAGACCAGTTCAGCTACTGTCTGCTCCAGGAGGAACTGTCTCGAACCACCCTCAGGATGGAGGTACCACCGAGTGCAACATTAGCTCCACCTCTGCCATTAGAAAAAAAAACAAAAAACCCAAAGAAAACCCCATCTCAGACTGATTGCTGACAGACATTATCAGAGAAGGTACTTTCCCAGGAAGCACTGAAATGAGTCATAGATGCTCCCTGGTGGCACACACTGGCACACGCTGTCGATAATACATATACTGCTATGGTTAACTTGTTGAGAGGCAAACCAACTGCACAGGTTTGAAGTATACCACCATATTTTACATGAGGATGTTAGATGAACACCAACTATACTACTTTTATATACTTTTTTGTTGATGATGATGATGATATACTCACATGCTATATGTTTATCGAACATATAGATCATATGTACATAGTTGTTTTTTTCTGCCCGGGTTTTAGGTGAGAGACTTTGATAAGTTCTCCAGACACATGGTCCTTGGAGAGGTCAGGGTTCCTCTTCGGCAGCTCAAGCTCACATATCCTCTGGAGCTACAAGAAGACCTGCAGACACCTCAGAAGGTAGGACTCACACATGCACACACATCCATGCACATACACACACCCACACAAAGGTACACACTGGTAGTTTCCAGCCAACAGTGGCTCACAGAGACACAGACACGCACATAGTATTTAGAAAATCTCAACAGAGCATTGACCATGGTGTTATTAATGCCATGTGGTTGATGAGGGAAGTATATCCTGTGGCTTTCAGTCACTCTACTGACTCCTTCTCTCGTGGGCATAGAATGCTGCAGCGTGACGCTGTTGTGGTTCACAGATCCTGTAACCGTCTTTTAAGTTTTGAGGTTCTCTGTTTTGTTCTTTTGTTCATAATCCTTGTGTCTGTTTCTGGGTATCTTCTGTTTTTCCTGTAAATGAGGGTTTCGTGAACACGAAATTGCCCTTCGGGACACACATGCCTCATGTACGTTTCTTAGAAAGCATGTGCGCTGTGCATGTCAGCATTGATGCAATGCATACACCCATAAACACCCAGACTTTCCGGTATACATTTGACTTAGGTTTGCCCCCCCCCATCTCTCTCTTTAGGATCTGGTGGGGGAAGTACTTCTTTGCCTGAAATATCTTCCCACTTCCCAAAGGCTGGAGGTTGGAGTGCTGAAGCTCAGAACAGGGTTAACTGAGACCAGCTCAGGTCTGGGTAAATAACAGCTACAGATGTGCACACAGTTGCAAGCTATCAGACACGGCATATGCATGAATAACCCACCTGAAACTCTACCGTCATCTGCCTTCTCCAATGCTTGATGTCTTTCTCAGCCCTGTGTGCCAAGGTCAGTGTGCAGTGCAACCAGTGCAAGCGACGGCACCAGAAAACCTCTACAAAAGCCCGATGTCACGTGACTGTCTTCAATCAGGTCCTTGTGTTCCCCCTGCCTGAGTTCCCTCTTGAAGAGTGTATCATAACGGTCTCCGTGTATGAGAACCGCACCGCGAGAAGGTCGTCCAAGCATCTGATCGGCCAGCTGTCCGTGGGGAAGGGGAAGAGTTTTGAGGACCAACACTGGAGCCTGATGATGCGCTCAGTCCGCCAGCCTATTGCGAAGTGGCATGGGCTGTTTACCTGAGGGACACCTCAGACTAGAACAGAATCTATCTCGTTCATAGCCATGTATTAATCATCACGAAAAGGTTTCTTTTAGTTGTGCATTACAGGAGGTTGACTAAAGTGATGTTACCAGGCGGTGATAACCGGCTTGACTTGAACTCTCAGTGATGAACGTGAGAGAGAAACAATACTAACAATTAGCTGATTAAGTAGACACCTATATGCATCAACAGGCGGACAGACCAAAATGTTGATTATTATTTGGTCCGTCATCTGGCATTGAGCATTTTATATTGATCTGACTAGGAGATATTTCCAAAGATATTGCCAGTAAGTTGAGTACAGTGATATAGGTGAAGGAGACTTCAGTCTGTTGACTGCCTCAAGGCAGTGGTGTGGATGTTGGCAGGACGTCTCCCACACTGAGGGAAATTATTCTGAGATTATGGAACCCAAACTTCACAAATGAGGGTAATTCACCTTTACCCTAACTCGCCTAAGTCACCCCCCCACACACACACACAATTGGACTTTGAAGACGAACAATATTGTTGTCCAAAATCATGTACATTTAATTTGCAATGTCTGAGTTTTGTGTAGCATACAGTTTGATGTATTACATAACCTGCTGCATTATCATAATGGTATGACTCGTAATATTAAAAAGGTACAATATGTAAGTTTGTTTTTTTACCCCCCCCCCCCCCCCCCCCATTGTACTTGGCCAAGTACCCCACTCTTCGAAGCCGTCCCGGTCGCTGCTCCACCCCCTTTTGCCGATCCGGGGAGGGCTGCAAACTACCACAAACCATCTGACCAGGACAGACATTGTTTTGCACACAAACACAGGGAGAGCATCCACCAGCGAGCAACAGATAATGCTAAAACAGCTGATCAGGGTGTAACTTTGGCATGGAATGTGCTGGGATATGAGATGTTTTCTTTTTTTCTGAATCTCAACAACTGTACGACTTGTTTCTCATAGTTCAAATGAAGAAGAAAGACACTTTATTTTGTCATTTTACAGTTGTTCGGTTAAATTGAATTCCTTCTCTGCATTTAACCCATCCTGTTGTACAGGAGCAGTGGGCAGCTGCAGCACCCGGGGACCAACTCCAGTTCTTCTTTCCATTGCCTTGCTCAGGGGCACAGACAGGAGTAGTAACCTTAACATGCTTGTCTTTTTGATGGTGGGAGGAAACCGGAGTATCCGGAGGAAACCCACTCAGACACGGGGAGAACATGCAAACTCCACATAGAAAGGACCTGGGACGGCCTGGGGTTCGAACCCAGGATCTTCTTGCTGTGAGGCAATGGTGCTAACCACTGGGCCACCGTGCCACCCAAATTGTCTGGCTTTTTCTCATGAAGGGCCAGACACCAGAGAATTTTGAAATTAAAATATAAAACGTTGCTCATCTGTGACTCCTTCAGTGGGTGTAGGGCTGTAGTAGATCATATGGACGTTCTTAAAAATCATTTTTTACAATACAAGAGTTGACATTTTACTCATTACTGGAAACAGGCTACTACTACTAGTAGTAGTAGTAGTAGTAGATGTGGAAACAGGCTACTAAGCCAATCAAGATTTGATAGAGGACTCACTGTTATGCAATAGCTTACTTGTGACTACTACTGACAGTGATCGTTGTCGTTTAACAGTAATAATACTACTCTAGTCTGTGCTGGTCTCTTTATTTGCATTTCCTATTATTTTCTATTCTCTGTAACACCCAGATAATGATTTCATCTGAAGTGGGGGGTCAAAGGATAGAGAGTTAGCCACTATTACTGTATCTACCTCTGTGTGAATGCAAAAACCCCGAAAACATTTACATTTATACATACGAACCTGTCAAGGCGGAGAGAGCCGTCAGCTGAATAGACGCATGATAGCGGTGTAGTAATCATACGAGGCTGATAATGATGTGCGCGCTATTCCTTCGTTCATTCACATTGAAGCTCCGCAGTTTCCGCGCGTGTCTAGACGGTAACCCTGGATTGGCGGAACTCTCGCACATGCACGCTTGGTTCAACACACACGCTAGGTTAGGTGAGGACGTTAGGGTAAGGTTAGGTGAGGTTAGGGTGAGGTAAGGTTAGGTTAGGGTGAGGTAAGGTTAGGTGAGGTTAGGTTAGGGTGAGGTAAGGTTAGGGTGAGGTTAGGTTAGGGTGAGGTTAGGTTAGGGTGAGGTTAGGGTCAGGTAAGGTTAGGTGAGGTTAGGGTGAGGTAAGGTTAGGTTAGGGTGAGGTTAGGTTAGGTAGAGGTAAGGTTAGGTGAGGTTAGGGTGAGGTAAGGTTAGGTGAGGTTAGGGTAAGGTTAGGTTAGGGTGAGGTAAGGTTAGGTGAGGTTAGGTTAGGGTGAGGTAAGGTTAGGGTGAGGTTAGGTTAGGGTGAGGTTAGGGTGAGGTAAGGTTAGGTGAGGTTAGGGTGAGGTAAGGTTAGGTGAGGTTAGGGTGAGGTAAGGTTAGGTGGGGTTAGGGTGAGGTAAGGTTAGGGTAAGGTTAGGGTGAGGTTTAGGTTGAAACGGACAAGTCGATACAGAAGGCGGGGGGCGGAGGGTTGAGGTTAGGTCAAAGTTGGGTTAAAGTTGAATTAAAAAAAATCCCGCAAGAGGGTAGCATCCAGACTCGACCAGTTTCCCCACACTTCAATTTCATCCATCCATCGGTCCATTATCTTAACCGCTTATCCTGCTCTCAGGGTCGCGGGGACACTTAAAATGTCTAAAATTGAAAACAAATGGAGGCATTTATATTGAAGCAACCGTTCCCAGCCGGCATGTCTATTTTTGTTGCTCATGGCGTGTGATTCAATTGGTGATGGAGGGCGGGGGGAGTGATGGAGGGTGGGGGGGAGGGAGAGAAAGGGAGACGAAATGAAACTCAGATGATTCTAAGAAACCATACAGAAAGTATAGATAAGGAGGCGTAAACAGAAAAGCTATCCATAACAGACCTCCCGCGCTTTTACTTCGTAGGGAAGAGGACCGGGGAGGTCACGTGACTTGACCAACATATCTTTTAAAAAAATTCGCAAAGCGCGAGCGAACAAACGACCCTCTTAGTCCATTTTAGAGTCTCGCTAATATGCGCAACTCTGCGCACCGCGGCGTCAATCTCGCCGCAGTCACGTCCTTCTTGCAGCGTGCAGACATCATGACATGCACGATCTGCATTCTGGCGGAAACACAACTTTACATGCACGCAGCTGCCGTTTATAACAAGCCACCGGGAGAGGTGTGTGTGTGTGTGTGTGTGTGTGTGTGTGTGTGTGTCTGGGGGGGGGGTATCGAAAGTAAAACTATCCTAATGGTTTCGTTTTTAATGATACCTCGACTGTCCGTTCACACTGTCCCGGAGAGACGCGCCGGACAGGTGAGTTTGTGCATCGGCTCCATGGAGCTTCACTAGAGATCCCTAAACGGACCAACACGAGCAGAACGCGACCGAAAAGTAGCGACTACACGTTTTGAACGCCGCGCGGTCGGCACGTTACGCCAAGCGTTGCACGATCCGCGTCTGTTCATGGCACCGCGCGCGCGACCGCGGACCAAGTACGACAATCGGGCGACAGTCGGGAGTTGACGCGGGCAGGCGGCGCGACTCCGCAGCCGCTCGCGTCGGGCAGCGGAACGCGGCTCCGCATCGCTGAGGTGTAACTGCTGGTCGCTGGCGGGGAAAACGCGTCGCTCTAGCCGTGGCTGACGACGTCATCAGCAGACGGCTTGTTTTGGGTCCCAGCCCAAAAACACTTAACAATTTCTTAAAAAAAAACAAAAAACAACATTGAACAGTCGTATACCCACTATACGGTTTCTGCTTGACTGGCAGTCAGTTTGGATGGAGGTCAAGTCTATGTGCCATAATTTCAGACTACATAGAATTAATCATATGACACAAATATACTGTGACGTGCATGGATAAGTAGACACGCTGGCCGCTGGCTGGCGGGTCTGAGCCTTTAGTCGAGCGGTTAGCGAGTCAGTCCGACAATGCCCCTTTTGTTTTGTGGTGACGCGCCCGAGGGGGGACGTCTTCAGCGTTGCTTCGACCGGCGCCCACGAGGACGAACTCTCACCGTTGGTTGGCGAGAGGTCCTGTATGAAAAATCATAAAATCATATGTCAGTTTCATGTTGTACTGTTCATGTGTGATGGGTGAGCGCCGTGGAGACCTGGCACGGTAGGGTGGATGCTGTGTATGGTAGAAATGAAGCAGCAGCGTGGAAATCCCCATCTCGTTGTCTGTGGGTCCCGGGGCTCTTGCTGATTGAGTTTAGTTTCGTTTATTGTTAATTGTTTATTTGACAGGGACAACGCACGATTTTACAGTTGCACCGGAGTTAGCTGGCAGCTGATTTGCATCTGCAGTCCCTGGGCAGGATCTCTGCACCTACGTACACCAGCCCAGTGTTACAACATAAGGGGCATATTTAGCCCTAAATGCATGTGTAACCTGCAGTTACACTTGTGCCTACTATTGGCATACGTCAAAATACAATACGATTGAATAAGAAATTATGAAATAAATTGCTGTAGGCATGACCGATGGGAAATACTGGGAGCAGTCTTTAGCCATGTGCCATGTTGGTGTTTTTTGACCGAGGAGTGGGTTAATTTGTGACCACTGAAAATGTGCATGGGTGGCATGGGGACGCAGTGGTTAGTGTGGTCGTCTCACAGCAAGAAGGTCCTGGGTTCGAGCCCCGGGGTAGTCCAACCTTGCGGGTCGTCCCGGGTCATCCTCTGCGTGGAGTTTGCATGTGGTCCGGGTGCTCCAGTTTCCTCCCACAGTCCAAAGACACGGAGGTCAAGTGAATCGGCTGTACTAGATTGTCCCTAGGTGTGTGTGTGTGTGTGTGTGTGTGTGTGTGTGTGTGTGTGTGTGTGTGTGTGTGTGTGTGTGTGTGTGTGTGTGAGAGAGAGAGAGAGAGAGTGTATGCCGGCCCTGTGTGATGGCCTTGCGGCCTGTCCCGGGTGTCTCCCTGCCTGCTGCCCAATGACTGCTGGGATAGGCTCCAGCATCCCTGCGACCCTGAGAGCAGGATAAGCGGTTCAGATAATGGATGGATGGATGGGTGAAAATGTGCAACATGACAGAGTGAAGACTTCTTAGCAGAGAATGCCAGATCAGGCCCGGTTCTAAGGAGTGGACAGGGTGGGCTAAACTCATCCAGATGAATGGGCAGCCCACCCTACAAAGTTGCCTTGGGGGGGGGGTGCAAAAAGTTTCATTCATATTCATCAGGCTGTGGAAGCCTGATGTACACACAGAAAAGGGTAAGACATGTTTTGGACCAGCTCTGAACATAAATAAACATTACCCACTCTTACTGAGTCTTGCACCAAGAATTGTCCAGACATTGCCGCTGTTTCCTCTGGTGAGATGACTTTAGATGTTCATGTGTTAAACAGGTAGGAGAAGGGCTTGATCACCCAAGTTTATTTCCCTTTCTGTTATTGACTGTCTGGTCTTCCCCGTGGCAAGACATCTGGTAGCATGTAATAACAGGCCTACTCGCTGGGTGCTAACACCAATTTGATGGTAAAGAATGATCATGGCTGTCTTTTTTTGTGGTTGTTTGGCCTGCCCTTTCCCAACCAGGCTTTCAGTGCATCCTATCAGCCTACAGCTCAGTGCAGCTTCACATTAGGTGTGGATTTTATTATTAATTTATAATTACTAATATTTGGAGAGAAATTGAAATGTTGCAGTAAACCAATTTCCAGCTGCTTTATGGTGATAGCCTACACCACCTCAATTCTGGTTTCAACCAATAACATTTTAAATTCTTATCCATTTACTATGCCCAAAAATTGATGTAGAGAAACAAACAAACAATACTTGAAATTTTGATCTGGATTATCTGTTTCTATTGGAGAATTATTAATGTTCAATATGTATGTAATATTACGTAGATAATTCAAGACTAGCTAGAGCATTGACAATCAGTAAGGCTTTCATACCTAGTTTTGACAAAGTCAGACCTTATATATTAAAGGGTTTTTTTGTCCTTTAAGGTAAGGGCTCCCCAACATATCCCATACTGTATCCCCCTATCAGTGTGATCTACAACTGGGCCTGTCAGAGATCATTATTGGATAAAAATCTAAATAGATTGTTTAATGTTTAGATGGAAAGATGGGTGCTTTTGTTATTTTGTTTCAAAATGCAGGAAGTCGTCTCATTATATCAAGATGCAGGACAATGGATCAAATTGTTTTAAAGTAAAATGTTAAGTGGGATGGCCTGGTTATAATATAGGAATAAATGCTCACCTGCTCATTTCCGATTAATGTGTCTCTCTAAAACTGTCCCATGTGCTAACAATACAAAAAAAAAAAGACAACCAATTGTTGTTCACTGAGTGTTTTCCAACCAGCGGTACTGATGACAGAAAACAGTCTGAGAAAGAAAGGGCTAAGAAAATTGATTCTTTGCTTTGAATAATTATCAAAAACACTTAGCACCATAACATAATTGAGAACCATATTTTTTTCCGAGTAGATACAGATATGCTTCCAGTTTCTGCAAGTTTTCTGCTGCTGTAGACGAATAAAGTGGGGAGAAGAATGAATCTGTAGATTTTCATTTGAGGTGCCAAAGTGGGGCCGTTTCTGAACATTTTAGGGCCTTAAGCGACAGCTTACAGTGCCCTCCCCCAAACCCAAAGCACTTTCATTTTATCCCTTAACAGACACTTCACATCCCCTTTTCTCATTTGATTTGCTCACAAAGTGTTCATCGTAGTGAGGTGGAGTGCATATCAAACAGCATGTTTAGAGTGTTTCAACGATGCTAGTTGCTTGTTGTTGGTGAGAAAATTAATTTTGAATTACATCAGATTTAATCATAGTTACAATATGCATATAGCTCTGCATCCATCTCCACACTCATTACTCTTGTTTGGATTACTCATGAATTCGTCATTGCATAATCCAGTTTTTAAATTACAGCAAATTTCGACATTGTGTCCAAATAGGGCTGACATTACATCCCGCTTTGTATGATACTGTATTGTCTTTTCATTGCAATGATTAAAAAGTTGAGTTCAGAAGACATGTGCAGGTCACCTGTGCGCAAGTATGCTAATGCGCACATATACAAACACAGGTCATCCCAAATCCCTACACGTCGGTCATAGAGTATTCCACCATAGGTCATAGAGTATTCCACCATAGGTCATAGAGTATTCCACCAGAGGTCATAGAGTATTCCACCATAGGTCATAGAGTATTCCACCAGAGGTCATAGAGTATTCCACCATAGGTCATAGAGTATTCCACCATAGGCCATAGAGTATTCCACCATAGGTCATAGAGTATTCCACCATAGGTCATAGAGTATTCCACCAGAGGTCATAGAGTATTCCACCATAGGTCATAGAGTATTCCACCATAGGCCATAGAGTATTCCACCATAGGTCATAGAGTATTCCACCATAGGCCATAGAGTATTCCACCATAATGGTTCTGATATTGCCAGATTCCAGACAATCTCTCCTACACAATGACGAAAAGATATCTCTACTGCCAGCATTTTATGGTGAGATACATGTAAAAACATAGACGCAATATTTTTTCCCCTTGATAGAAAGGCTCATCTGATTTTTTTTGTTGCAAGTATTAACATATCAAATGATGGAAGATCTGGATAATTTAGACTGTTCTGAAAAACAAAACAAAACAAGACACTGCATGTATTGCTACCGGGACTTTTACATTTTACTCTTTAGCGTGCCGTGACTTCTCACAAGCTGCCGGTATTCTTTGCTGCCCTCTCCATGTCACGTTCCCCGGGCGATTCCTAATGGCCCTGAATAAACTGCATTACCCAGGGGGCACTACGTGACGCTTACCGGGTCCCGTTCTCGCCTTCCTGCTTTTCTCTGTCAGTGGCTGGTAACGTTACATTAACCTTATGTAGCACCCTTGAAAAGGTTTATTATTATTATTATTATTATTATTATCATTATTATTATTATTATTAGGGGTCCAAGCAGCGAAGCTGGTGGAACCCTATTGTATTTGTTAGGATTATTATTATTTTTCTCCACTAAAAGTGTGTGAGGCTCAGCAACCGTAAGTCCTAGACCAACCAACTTTGGTACGTGGATTCCTACGGCCCCCCACTACTCAGGCACCACAAATCACCTATGTCAGCCAGATGGTGGCGCTATAACAAAGGGTCATGCGTAATTCCCACACCATAAGTCAGATCAACACAAAACTGCACAGACCTATGCATCTGAATGTGCTCTACAACTTTGTTATTGGGACCATATATGTCAGCCATATAGTTTGCCCACCATTTTGACTTGTATAAGTTTGGGCGCGGTTTCTCAGCTAAAAGTGTCTGAGGCTCAGCAACCATAAGTCCTAGACCAACCAAATTTGGTAGGTGCATTCATACGGCCGCCCACTACTCTGGCACCCCAAATCACCCATATTAGCCAGATGGTGGCGCTATAACAAAGGGTCATGCTTAAAAGGCCATAACTCCCACAGCATAAGTCAGATCAACACAAAACTTTGTCGACCCATGCATCTCAATGTGCTCAACAACTTTACTATTGGGACCACCTATGTCAGTCATATAGTTTGCCCGCTATTTTGACTTATTTGGTGTGGAAGCGCTGCAGCTCTACATACCACACGCCAGGACACCTGGGTATAACGACATACTTTTTCTTTTTACGGCAGTCGGCTAGGACGCAAGAAATCAGACACCGTCTGGTCCAGTTTTGGAAACTTGCACGTTTCTGAAGCAATGGAAGTGTTACGACATTTTAAAAAATTACGGTAATCGTCTAGGACACAGGCGTCCCAAGTAATCCGACATTGTCATATCTAGTTGGAAACTCGGGTAGGCTACTGTTTCTGAAGCAAGATTCTTCAATCTTTATTACATTACCAACAGCGGTTTAGTCTCATGTTGAAACGGTAGTCTATTACAGGCTAGGTGTATAAAAGGCCCCTACGTATCATAGCGTTAATTATTGACGTTGGGTGAAGGTATATGATCATGAGGACAAAGCCATTCAAATTGCTCCATAGGGGGCGCAACAGTGCCAATGCTTGGTCCCTTCCCAACGCCGCTTGCGGCTTTAATTATTATTATTATTATTAAGTTATACATAATTCCGATGCATTACTGTTTTCAGCCTGAAATGAATGTATTTCCATTGTCAGACGCTGTTCTTGTAATCGCCATTCCATGTCTGTGCACCGTTAGCTGCAGTTCTTTTACTGGTCAGTTTCATGGTTCATACCAGCAGCCTACAGCTGTGTAAGTTACATTTTTTAATTGCCCAATCGCTTGTGTGGGGGGACTACGAAGCCGTAACAGGGACATGGTGAGGGGGAAAAAGAGGGGCAGTTTTGCGTTCCGTCGCAATACTTCCGCGTTCCCTCGCAATACCTTTTTCCACCAGCGAAGAAGAAGAAGAAGAAGCTAACTTCCGGCTGGTTTCTGGGTCGTATTGCTGGAGGAGCTCGTCGGGTTATCCGCCATCATAATTCAGTCTGTTTTCGTCATTCAGCGTTAGTATAGACGGTGTTCATTTTAACGATTTATTTAATCTATTTAACTATTTGTGTGAAGTCGCTCTGGATAAAAGTTGTTTGCTAAATGTTAATGTAAATGTACAGTACGTTTTGCAACACTGCTTCCGATAGCCGGCTGACTAGCCTGTTAGCAATGGAGCTATCAAGTTGGGCGGGAAAACTGCCGTCTCTGGCAGGCTCTGTCTTTTGTCACGCCAAGTTATCCAAGCGACGACGGGTCTGCTGTTCGATGTCCCGCGCCAGCCATTTGAAGTATTTAATTTAACTATTTGTGTGAAGTCGCTTTGGATAAAAGTGTCTGCTAAATGTTAATATAACTGTTCGTGTCTGCTAAATGTTAATGTAACTGTACAGTAAGTTTTGCAACATTGCTTTCGATAGCCGGTTCACTATTCTGTTAGCAACGACTGAAGCCTAAAAAAAACCGGAAGTTGGTGCTGGAGGAGAGCGGGGAAAAACAAAGTTTCCTAATTTATTTATTTATTTTTAGTTTCGTAAAATTTGTTGAGGCAAAGTCGTAAATGATTTCATCACAGTCCCCTCTCTGGGGAAAAAACAAACAACCCACGGGGGCCCCCTGGTGGTTAGTGGCCCATTGCAGTTACTTATAATGAAAATAGGCAAACTTGGCCCTGCCCCAAAACAAAGCCCTTAAAATTCGAAAAAAAATTTTTTTTTAATATCCACTGTATGTATGTGTTGATATGTGAGGTTATGTGCTTCTGCTTTTGTGAATGTTCGCTTGCATGTAGCTGATGGGGCTTGACCATGGAGGAAGAGGAGGAGGTTAACCCTGGAGGCGAAGATGTGCACACATTAATAACTCAGGAGTCCGCCAAACTTGTCTGCATCCTCAGCAGTCAAAAACCAGCGGTCATAAAGAAGTTGTGTGACATGATGCCTAATAAAACTCTGCGGCACGTCGACTGGCTGGCCCTCACTGAATCCTCAGCAATGATACAGCAACATGTCACAGTGATGTTGGAAGACTACAGGACAGCAAGTGCAGCACGTTGCCGACGCTTTCTGCAGAGTCTATGTATGTTGTGTGAAAACATCCCACTGCACCTGGAGTTGAGGCTCTTGTCATCGGCAGGATGCATGGATTGTGAGTATGAGGTTGAACTGTAAATGCTAGTTCACAGTTGACATATTGTATATACTGGGCTACAAAATTTGTGTTGTGTCTGTATCTCAAAGGGTACCGCCCCCCGCGCTTTTCATGCGGGCACTCCACAGACTCATATCTGTGACTCAATTTGGGACCCCTGAATCGGTTTTCGGCACTTATTTTCAATCATCCCACCCGCTTTTCAAATTTAGCAAAGTGATTCAGAGATTTGGTGTTTCCCTGACTGCAATACAGTGGCTCACTGCAGTTCATAGATACCCTGTGACGTCACTGTGTTTTAGCGCCGCCATTTTTGTGTCCAGGTCACAGCTGCACAACCACTACTGCCAGAGTAGACTAGTTGTGATTCTAGAGTCTCTAGACACAAAAAAAGTTCACACAATATGCCCGGGATATGTTGTGCTGTTGGGTGTAACAACAGTCGTCAGAGAAACCCCGGACTACAATTTTATTCAATCCCAAAGGAGCTAGATCGGCGGAATAAATAGCTGGCTTCAATCAGAAGGGACCACTGGCAGCCAACTTCTAACTCCAGACTGTGCGGTCAATACTTTGTCACTGGTAAGTTACGTTTGCCTTTAACTTAGCTAATTATTATTTATATCTTTTAGCTCCCTTTGCCAGGAAAACGCATACAGTAGTATCATAAGCTTGTTATTTGCATACATTATGCTAATGTTAGCTAGCTAACTATTCAGGTTGGGTAGTAAGCTAGCTAACGTTATCGTGCCCTGTGAGGGAAAAGAAGTAATGGTTAGATTTATTACACTAATCACTTGCCCAGATATTTTTTAAAAAGGAAAGTTTTATTAAACCCAATAGTTCTACCCTTACTTACCGCTGCACTTAGTTAAATATACATTAAGGTAGAGAGGAACACTGGAGCAACCTGGGCAGTTGAATCCTTTTTATTAAGGTGCAAGTGAAAGCGCCTTCTTTCACTTGCACCTTAATAAAAAGGCTTCAACTGCCCAGGTTGCTCCAGTGTTCCTCTCTAACTTGATGCTTGTCCTCCCTGAGAAGCACCGGATTGCCGATCAGCAGATGTGCGCTGAGATCACCCTTGTTAAATATACATTACAGTACTTATCTGCAGCACAAAGGTGAATAAGAGAGAAAAATGTCTGAGAGAAAAAGATGAAAGGGAAATTACCTTGCTCAGGTTGGTCAATATCTTGATGGTATGCACACATGTAATATTCTACCATTCTTGCCTCTCTGTCTGCTTAGGAAGAAAAAATGACAACCCCATGAGTCCTGATTATGTACCCAGCCTGTTTGCACACACTTCAGCTGGACAGCGGCAGAAAAACATCTATGCCAAGAGTAGATTTGAGCAAACCCAGCAGATGAAACGGAAAATGACTGAGACTTTGGCCCCTAGCAGTGACCCTGACCATGAGACTGTGGCCCCTTCCAGCACCAGCGATGACACCGATAACACCATGGGAGTACAGGCAGACTGTGAGCAGAATTACTTTCAAGCCACTCATAGCTCAGGCACCATGGAACCATGCTCAAATGCAGCCTGCAAAGCTACAGTCAAAGCATTAACAAATGAGTGTGCTCAACTTAAGAGCAGAAGTTCATAGTCTAAAGGACACAGTTGATCTGCTTTCTTTTAATGAAGAGGCATTTAAAGGAAATGATGAAATGGTACAGGAACTCACAGGCCTTCCAAGCTATGCTAAATTAATGGTTGTCTTTACCTTTCTGTCAGGATTTCTGAAAGCTAGTCCGAGACTGACTCCCTTTCATAGCTTTCTGTTAACACTGATGAGAACAAGGCTCAATTTACCTCTATATTTTTTTGTCTATTTATTTCACGTCTAAGACAAGTGTTGCCAGAATATTTAATAGTACATTAGTTGTCATGTATTTTAGACTGTCACCACTTATATTTTGGCTATCAAAAGAACAAATTCAGGTCAGTCTGCCCATCTGTTTCAGGGATAACTATAGCAACTGCACTTCTATCATTGACTGTTTTGAAATATTTATAGAGAAGCCAAAGACCTTGAGAGCTCGTGCACAGACATACTCTCAGTACATGCATCACAACACTGTAAAATACCTGATATCAATAACACCACAGGGTGTTATATCCTTTGTGACAAATGGCCGGGGGATGGACACACAAGCGACAAGCACATCACAGAAAACTGGATATCTTGAGAAATTGTCACCAGGAGATGTCATTCTTGCAGACAGAGGCTTCAATGTCAAAGATACAGTTGGCTTGTATTGTGCACAGTTGAAAATAGCAGCATTCACCAAAGGCAAGCAGCGACTGCATCCACTGGAACTAGAAGCAACAAGGGGACTGGCTGCCGTCAGGATCCATGTGGAAAGAGTCATCGGCCTGGTCAGGAACAAGTACACCATCCTTCAGACCACCATCCCGCTGTCTCTCTGCCAAGCAGCCACTCAAGGACAACCTACCTCCCTAGACAAGATGGTAACAGTTGGCTGTGCTCTTGTAATATTTGCCTATCTGTGGTCCCCACAGAATAGACAGGCAGTAGTTTCATGTAAAATGTAAAACTGATACATCAAGGTAATAAATGTGAGCTTTACTGTAACCTGTGTACTTATTGTATGTGGCTTTAAATAAACCAACAGTAATAGAGTTTACTTTTAATAAAAAATAAACCTTAACATATCCAGTGGTACATCATTCATTTCATAATGTCTCCTACTATTTAAAAGAGTAACTATGTAGGGGTTAGAAATCATAAGTTGTCTGCCATCTAGCATATATGCTGTGTTTGAAATATGTGTAATTACTTTCTGCACATATTTCTATAATTACTTTATGCACATTATGTATATAATTACTTTCTGCACAATTTACGGTATTTGCATGTGTTCAGTGATGTCAGATGAATGCGTACAGACCATAAAGACAAAAGAAAAAACAGCAACAGGAGCTCAGGGGGCTCATAACATTTATCCCAATTACAGCGTCCAATTTAAAAGGTGCAGGAGCCAGTCATTCGGACACAAATATGGCGGCGGGCATTTCGGAAGTGACGTATTTGGTACCCATGAATAGTGTCGGAGGTCTGCGTGTTTCCCTGACTACAATACAGCGTTTCACCACACACATTGGCTGACATTTACCACACGTTAACGTGTAGAGGGGCGCTGTTCCACTCATTGTAAAATACTCAATGAGAAATGGGAGCGATGGCAGCAACAGCACAGAAGAATTATTGAAACTGCTTGTTCCAGTATGGAGAAACAACCGAGCCAATCAGCTTCTTTGTGGGCAGGACTACAGTTGCAGGTAGCAGTCCCTCTACTCTGTCTGCATGTACGTCTTGTGTTTCCCTTCCCTGCTATGATCTGATTGCCATGTCTTTAAAATGACTACAGCTTTTCTTTTTTTTTTAACTCTGACAAATGTTCAGTAACATGGGTGTCCGGGTAGCGTAGTGGTCTATTCCGGTGCCTGCCAACATAGGGAGGGCGGATCGAATCCCTGTGTTACCTCCGTCTCGGTCGGTCGTCCCTACAGATACAATTGGCCGTGTCTGCGGGTAGGAAGCCGGATGTAGGTATGTGTCCTGGTCGCTACACTTGCGCCTCCTCTGGTTAGCTGGGGGAACTGGGGGGGAATCGCATAATCCTCCCATGCGCTACGTCCCTTTGGCGAAACTCCTCACTGTGAGGGGAAGAGAAGCGGCTGGCGACTCCACATGTATTGGAGGAGGCATGTGGTAGTCTGCAGCCCTCCCCGGATTGGCAGAGGGGGTGGAGCAGCGACCGGGATGGCTCGGAAGAGTGGGGTAGTTGGCCGGATACAATTGGGGAGAAAAAGGGGGGAACCCCCCCCCCAAAAAATGTTCAGTAACATTTGGTCCAAATCTGTCCGGAATAAACACCCAGTTTTTTTGAGAGAGTTATACCATTATCTCTGAGCCCTTTGTGCAGACGTTTTATTTTAGTATTTAGGTCCTTGAATTGGTTACCTTGATAACCAACAAACTGTGCATAAACTACATGTTTTATGAACACCAATTGATGGTAAACTTACTCAAGCTAATACATCTTATTTCAACTAAAAGTGATGTCAGAGCGGACAGATATCAGTCACAAGTGACTGGTTCAAGGACCCCCCCCCCCCCCCAAAAAAGGTCATAAACACCTATTAGGGTAATTTCAGGCTAAATAAATGAAGTGGTAATGAAATGGAGTGCTCATTCACTTTGAATATCAAGCAAGTCCTGACCCACATGTCATAAAGATTGTGCCGTTGAAAAATACTTTATTGAGCTGTATAATGTTAAATTATGAATGAGTAATGTTCCCACACTTAAGACATACCATGGAGAAACATTTTACAATTTAATGTCTATCTGTCTCTCTGCCTGTCTACTTACCCGGCTGTCACCCTTTCCATCTCTGTCCAGCCGACGACGCTCAATCTTCAGCAAGTGAACCAGCTTCTCCCACAGGAACAGGTAGTTAATTTGTGTGTGTGTGTGTGTGTGTGTGTGTGTGTGTTTGAGTGAAAGTGGCATGTGCTTCTCTGCATTTGTGCACTTTTGGTGAATTGTTAATGTATTTGCATTGGTATAACATTTAACGGGAAGATGATTGTTTTCACCCTTTTTTAAGGCATACAGATACCAGTAGAGTTTTCTATTGCAGACTGGTAGTTAAAGGGATAGTTCAGTTTCTGGAGTTTTTACGATTTGTCTTACTTACATACAGTCAGATAAAATTGTGGATACCTTTTTTATTTCTCTGCGTGCATTTTGAAGGTGTGTTGAACAGTGCATTTAGCCTAACTTAGCTGAATTGCTGGATGCCTACCAGGATGATTAGCAGCTCCTCTCAAAAGAAGGGAAAGACACGTTCTCTGAAGCCAATCATTAATACTTTTTACTCGTTAGCCTGGCATTAATAAATTTCTCTTCACCAATGTTTTCAGAAGTACATGGGGGAAAAAAAATATATGTGTGTGTGTGTAGCATTTTTGTTTTTTTGTTTTTTTCGGAAACCGTCAATGGTGTTGATAAAAGTGCTCGACAAATGAGGAGCGGAATATCGAAGATAGATGTAGGAAAAAAAACTTTTAATACATAGCAGTACAAGCTTGTTTCGTGCATTGTGCACTCATCAGCTGCTACGAAACAAGCTTGTACTGCTATGTATTAAAAGTTTTTTTCCTATATCTATATATACATATACACTACCGTTCAAAAGTTTGGGATCACCCAAACAATTTTGTGTTTTCCATGAAAAGTCACACTTATTCACCACCATATGTTGTGAAATGAATAGAAAATAGAGTCAAGACATTGACAAGGTTAGAAATAATGATTTGTATTTGAAATAAGATTTTTTTTACATCAAACTTTGCTTTCGTCAAAGAATCCTCCATTTGCAGCAATTACAGCATTGCAGACCTTTGGCATTCTAGCTGTTAATTTGTTGAGGTAATCTGGAGAAATTGCACCCCACGCTTCCAGAAGCAGCTCCCACAAGTTGGATTGGTTGGATGGGCACTTCTTTGAGCAGATTGAGTTTCTGGAGCATCACATTTGTGGGGTCAATTAAACGCTCAAAATGGCCAGAAAAAGAGAACTTTCATCTGAAACTCGACAGTCTATTCTTGTTCTTAGAAATGAAGGCTATTCCATGCGAGAAATTGCTAAGAAATTGAAGATTTCCTACACCGGTGTGTACTACTCCCTTCAGAGGACAGCACAAACAGGCTCTAACAGGTACTATTTAATGAAGATGCCAGTTGGGGACCTGTGAGGCATCTGTTTCTCAAACTAGAGACTCTAATGTACTTATCTTCTTGCTCAGTTGTGCAACGCGGCCTCCCACTTCTTTTTCTACTCTGGTTAGAGCCTGTTTGTGCTGTCCTCTGAAGGGAGTAGTACACACCGGTGTAGGAAATCTTCAATTTCTTAGCAATTTCTCACATGGAATAGCCTTCATTTCTAAGAACAAGAATAGACTGTCGAGTTTCAGATGAAAGTTCTCTTTTTCTGGCCATTTTGAGCGTTTAATTGACCCCACAAATGTGATGCTCCAGAAACTCAATCTGCTCAAAGAAGTGCCCATCCAACCAATCCAACTTGTGGGAGCTGCTTCTGGAGGCGTGGGGTGCAATTTCTCCAGATTACCTCAACAAATTAACAGCTAGAATGCCAAAGGTCTGCAATGCTGTAATTGCTGCAAATGGAGGATTCTTTGACGAAAGCAAAGTTTGATGTAAAAAAAATCTTATTTCAAATACAAATCATTATTTCTAACCTTGTCAATGTCTTGACTCTATTTTCTATTCATTTCACAACATATGGTGGTGAATAAGTGTGACTTTTCATGGAAAACACAAAATTGTTTGGGTGATCCCAAACTTTTGAACGGTAGTGTACATAATATGATTCAGTGATTCAAGTAAATTCTTTATGAGACAGTACAACCCTGTTTCATGCCATAAGCAATTGTCAGCTGTCAATAAAGCTACACGGGAAAGAACATATCATTAACTGCAACCAGTAATAAAATGTGCAATCTATGTCTAACAGGGGGAACATTCAAAAAGGTTTAATGCACACATATATAGCTTTAGAAACAACCGTTTAAAGAATGTAACATCTTTAAGCCGTTATATTTGGTCATTGGTGGACAGAAACAATTATTCAACCACCTGGAAAATCCTGTCAAAGAACAGGGCATATTCAACGAGCAGTAAAATGTGCAATCGCTGTCTAACTGAAAAATACTTTATCATTTGCAAACAGAAATGTCTGCACTGAATAACAGGAATGAATTAGCCAGCAGTTGCATACATAGATATAAGCACCTATTTTGTAATTATAAATAAATCATAACAATAGACAAATACCATTAACCTTGTATGCAATCTAACCCCCCCCTCCCCCCGCGATCACGTGTTTTTAAACTCTCCCTTCCCCATTGGACATTGTGCATGTGATGTGCACAGAGGTGGCAAAAGTACACACATTCTCTACTCAAGTAGAAGTACAGATACTTGTGTAAAAATAGACTCTGGTAAAAGTAGAAGTACTGACTCAACTTCTTTACTCAAGTAGAAAGTAAAAAGTACAGGCTCTGAAATGTACTCAAAGTATAAAAGTAAAAAGTACAGGCTCAGCCATTTCACCGTGTCACCTTTATTTTTTTGGTCAAAGTTACATTATCATTGTGTTTTACTTTAGTTGAAGGCACAGATTAATTTGAAAAGTCTAGCCTGAAAATAGTCCTTGGAGAAAAGATCATTCTATGAATTCAAATGTCCATGACTTCCATCAAGGCACCGTGAATATTAGCCAGAGAAGTAAATAATTTTATGATAGGTGTACTGCTACACCCAATGTGACTCTTGTCCTATATTAGGTTTTACAGCCAGCTAAACTCTCCCTTGCATCATATCCTCCAAGGAACAGACCAGTGTTGTATATGGATGGGATTTGATAACAAGGAAGTGTGAAACTGAAAATAAACAAACAGAAAAGCATTCATCAGTATACAATACAAAATAGCTTACTCAATCTAGAATTACAGTTAGGATAACTAATCCTTGATTTTTCAGGAAACAAATGTAAGTATAAAACTAACATTTTCTTTGCAGGAATAAAATGTAAGTTGTAACTAATCAGGTATAGCACTGAGCACTTTATTTACGCTAGCATCAAAGGTATAGCCTGAATGCCATCATTAAAATGTGCTGTCATACATGTTACCAAAATTGTACAAACTGTAGCAAATATGTAAAAAATACTTCAAAATAAAGATTCTAGCAATGATGGATAATAGCTTTACTTACAGATATTGCCACTCAAACGGGTAGAAACTAGGTGATGGCTAATGATAGAGCATGGATATTGCTGTGTTGTCACACAATTTTCTTGTTGTCACACAATTTTCTTGTTGTCACAGGAAAAGGAAGTAGCTGAAACTGCGGTACTTATCTATGCCACTAGAAGGCAAAAGACTCAAGATTATGGAACTATGCCCCTAGTGGCAGGGAGGCTCTAAAAATAAAGGAAACCTTTCCATTACAATAGGTCTATCCCCTGTGTAACGACCCTCACTTGTGCAGGTGTTCGTGATAGAGATTCAGACCAGGGGTTCCTAACAGTGGCTTTTATTGCCTGCATTCACAAATAAAACAACAATCCATGAGATTTCTGCTGCAACGCGACTGCATACAAGTCTCCAGTGGAGATGGTCTAGCTCTCAGGTACGAATAGCGCAAATGCCCAAAATGTGTCAAAGCGAAAGTAACTAGACAAACAGTCGCGCAGCCTCATATTTAACCTTAGTGAATGCGGTACAACATCTGGGGTTTACACAAACCATCAAAAAGCATTGGATTACAATAACATGTTAAAATACAAAATTTGGGAGAATTCACTTTATCTGAGTGAGGTCATTTTCAACTCTGTTACACCCACCCCCACTGAATTCTGGACAAAATTATACACATGTTCGCAAACTATAGCTATGATTCATCTGGTGTCATGGGACTACACACAAGAAGACCGACTCTAGAAGTATCCTTTAAGGATGCGGTGGACAGGTCCGCGGTGGCGTAGCGGTCTAAGCGTCGGCTTGGTGTCGATGCAGTTGCCCACTGGGGACTGGGGTTCGCGCCCCGGTCTCGTCAGATCCGACTATGGCCGGACTCGATGAAGCAGCAATCATTGGCAACGCTGTCTTCGGGAGGGGGGCGGAGTCGGCTTGTGTTCGTCATGTGAATGCGTCTCTGTGTGTGTCGGAAAAACAGTGGTTCGGCTTGGATTCGCCTTGTCACGAAAGTGGGGAGGCGCTTTCCTTCGAGACTGCCGGCCGGAGAGATGCAGTTGGCGAACGCATGCAATACGAGGGTGGGTGTTTGAATTAAAATAGGGATCAATTGGCCACTAAATTGGGAGAAAAAAGGGGAAAATCAGAAATAAAAAAAAAAAAAAAAAAAAAGGATGCGGTGGACAGAGAGCGACGTCAAAAACTCTCCAACCAACCACCGGTTATAGAATGCCTTACACATTCTACACTTGCCTAAAAACTGTCAATACACATAGAAGTAGGTATAAGTGTTCACCTAGTACCGCACTTCTAAGGACATTAGAAAGATCTGCAAAAAAAAACAGAGACTTATGCCCTAAGAGCTTGAACTACAGCGCTGCATACAGTCTGAACATTCTGCTGCAGTCGTCTAGTGACATCTTGTCCAGCTATCGTGTAAAGCAGCGGTCGGGAACCTATGGCTCGCGAGCCATATATGGCTCTTCCGGTGACGGCATATGGCTCCCAGACAATTTTGAGTTGAAAATTTTTTTTTTTTCAAAAAAATCAGTTTGGAACTGATTTTAAAATACTTGTGATATTTCTTAATAATACTGTGTCATTTTAAAGTAAACAGAAATTAGTTTTGAAGATAAATTTCACGGGTCACCCGTGGGTCGGGTCAGGAACCAATGGCTCGCGAGCATGTCCGGGTCATTGTAAAGGTGAAGAAATCAATTTTATCAGATAGCCAACTAGTTTATCCGCTTCAACCCTTGTAACGGAAAAGATGGCGAAAAGAAAAAAAGACGATGATTACCGTGCATTCCAGGCTGCGTGGACAGAGGAATTTGCATTTGTGGAGAGAGCAGGATCTGCGGTATGTCTAATATGCAATGATAAAATTGCATCGATGAAACGGTCAAATATAAAGCGGCACTTCGATACGCACCATGCTTCATTTGCATCGAAATATCCAGCGGGGGACAGCAGGAAAAGGGCATGCGAGGAGCTACAGCGGAGAGTGCAGATGAGTCAGCAGCAACTACGTGTGTGGACCAAGCAAGGTGACGGGAATTCCGCTAGCTTTGCGGGGGCTTTGGCAATAGTAAGGAATGGAAAGTCATTCACAGATGGCGAGTATGCCAAAACATTCATGCTTGATGTGGCCAATGAACTGTTTGATGACTTCCCAAATAAAGACAAGATAATCAAACGAATAAAAGACATGCCCCTGTCAGCAAGAACTGTGCACGATCGTAGCATCATGATGGCAAATCAAGTCGAGGAAACACAAATTAAGGACATAAACGCCGGGACATACTTTTCTCTCGCGTTAGATGAGTCAACAGACGTTAGCCATCTATCTCAGTGCAGTATCATTGCCAGGTATGCTGCAGGTGACACACTGCGTGAAGAAAGCTTGGCTGTTTTGCCAATGAAAGGGACAACAAGAGGAGAGGATTTATTCATGTCTTTCATGGAGTTTGCTAAAGAAAAAAAACTACCGATGGATAAACTTATTTCTGTCTGTACTGATGGTGCACCCTGTATGTTGGGGAAGAACAAAGGATTTGTAGCGCTTCTCCGTGAACATGAAAAGAGAGCCATCCTAAGTTTTCATTGCATCCTGCACCAGGAGGCGCTTTGCGCTCAGACGTGTGGCCAGGAGCTTGGTGAGGTGATGTCTCTGGTCATTCGAGTGGTCAACTTTATTGTTGCCCGAGCTTTAAATGATCGCCAGTTTAAAGCTCTGTTAGAAGAAGTTGGGAATCATTATCCCGGTCTGCTTTTACACAGCAACGTGCGTTGGTTGTCAAGGGGGAAGGTGCTCAGCCGTTTTGCAGCTTGCCTGAGTGAAATCCGGACTTTTCTTGAAATGAAAGGCGTCAAGCATCCTGAGCTAGACAACACTGACTGGCTCCTGCAGTTTCACTATCTCGTGGACGTAACTGGCCATCTGAACCAGCTCAATGTGAAAATGCAAGGTATTGGAAATACAATCTCATCCCTTCAACAAGCAGTGTTTGCATTTGAAAGCAAGCTGGAAGTCTTTCTCAGGGACATTGAAACAGGTCGTCTTCTGCACTTTGAAAGACTGCAACAATTTAGAGATGCATGCTTAGCAAGTGACTCCACTCAACATCTGGATCTCCAGCAGCTAGCTGGCTTTACGTTCAATCTCCTGCAGTCATTCAAAGCACGTTTTGGAGAATTTCGTGCGCGCACTGGTCTTTTCAAGTTCATCACTCATCCACATGAGTGTGCAGTGGACAAAATCGACCTGACATGCATCCCCGGGGTCTCTATCGGAGACTTTGAGCTGGAAGTTGCTGACCTGAAGGCATCAGACATGTGGATGAGTAAGTTCAAGTCACTTAATGGAGAGTTGGAAAGTCTTGCGCGACAGCGAGCAGAGCTGGCGAGGGAACACAAGTGGACAGAAATTAAAAATCTTCAACCTGAAGACCAGCTGATTCTTAAAACTTGGAACGAGCTTCCTGTGACATACCACACAATGCAGCGTGTGAGTATTGCCGTATTGACCATGTTTGGCTCTACATATGCATGTGAACAGTCTTTCTCGCATATGAGGAACATTAAGACCAACCTACGCTCACGTTTAACTGATGGAAGCCTCAACGCCTGCATGAAGCTCAACCTCACCACGTATGAACCAGACTACAAGGCCATCAGCAAAACCATGCAGCACCAGAAGTCGCATTAAAAGTAAGACATATTTAATTTATTATACGTTAAAAATACTATATGGCTCTCAATGAAATATATTTAGAAATATTTGGCTTTTATGGCTCTCCCAGTCAAAAAGGTTCCCGACCCCTGGTGTAAAGGATCCTGTTAACTGGTCGAACGACACGACCCAGACGTGTAGTGCGGTGTGGTGCAGACTCAGGCAGTTCAGTGGGTGCAACAGTATGTGCAGCGTCACTTACAGAGTCAGAAGTAACTGTAGACAAAACTGTGTGATGGCCACTAACAGTCGAGGTGTCATCCCTATCAGCAGTGTCATCAGTGAGTGAGGCATGAGAGAGTTCAGAGTGTGAGTCTGGGACCTTGTCAGTCAACACGTCGTTAGTAAAGTCAGTAGAAGGCTCCCTAGCACCTCCTTCAGGAGACTGTTGACTTGGGGTGTTGTTCAGGTGACTGACCCATTCTCTGGTTCTGTCCTCAGACGCAGGCAGGATATCTGAGTAATTTTCAGGTTCAGGGACGCTCACAAGACTGTGCACATCATCAACTCCACATTGAGTCTCATCCTGCTGAACGGACACTTGAGTCTGAGTGTGCTCTGACGTAGCTTGACCTGAGGCCATGGAATGGACAGAGACGGAGGACATTGAGGGACCAGACTGAGAAGACTGTGGCACATCTTGAATAGGAAGAAAATTCACCAGCATGAGTAGATTACGATGGACAGTCCGCTCACGCCCTGTGACAGTGTCCTGTATCTTATATGTGTGCGTTTGGGGATTCAGCTCAGTCACAGTGTAAACAATAGACTCCCATCGGTCAGCAACTTTTCTCTTTCCTCTCTCTTTCTTATTAGCCACAAGCACTCGGTCTCCAATTTCAATTGTCGGTCCTTTCGCTTTCCTGTTATACAGTCTTGCCTGTCTGTTCTGTTCCTTTGTCACATGCTCTTGAGCAATTAGCATGGCTTCCTTAAGGTCCTCAGACAGCTTCGTGACATATCTGCCAAAGTCGGTCACATCAGGGTCAGTCAAGATGTTTCCAAACAGGATATCTACTGGAAGACGGGGCACCCTTCCAAACATCAGGTAAAATGGTGCATATCCTGTTGTCTCATGGGCAGTGCAATTGTACATGAATGTGAGAGTTTGTAAACGTCTGGGCCAGTCTTGCTTTGATTCTGAGGGAAGAGCTCTGATCATATCGCCCAGCGTTCGATTAAAACGTTCGACGCTGCCATTTCCCATCGGGTGGTATGGAGTAGTATGGGACTTTCGCACACCAGATAACTGTAGAAGTTCAGCGATCAACTCGCTTTCAAAGCTTGGACCCTGGTCACTGTGGATCCTCTCAGGGAATCCATAGATGCAGAAATACTTCTCCCAGAGGACTTTCGCTACTTGTTTGGCTGATTGATCCCTGCAGGCAAAGGCCTGAGCCAGTCTGGTAAAATGGTCGGTCATTACTAAAACATCCACAGATTTGTTGTGCGAATCTTCAGCTGACCAGAAATCAATGCATACAAGTTGCAGTGGTCTGGAAGTGACAATACTTTCAAGAGGAGCTCTTCCTACAGGCTCGGCCATTTTGCTCACTATACATCGCTGACAATGACGAACGTATTCTCTCACATCTCTGTCCATGTGCAGCCAAAAAAATCTCTGTCTGGCAATGCTCAGGGTTCTTGACTGACCTTGATGACCTGCACTGTCATGCACTCCTTTCAAGACTTTAGTCTTCAGACAATCAGGAACAACAAACTGATGGCGTCTTGTCTTCAAAATTTGATCACGTGACACTCTGTACAAGACGTCATCACTCAGAACAAACTTTTCCCAGTGTTTCAGCAGCCTCAGGACTTGAATCGACTCCTGTGCTCTTTCCCGTCTGGATGGTCTCCGAGACCTCTCCACAAAAAAACGAATGCGAGACAACGTACTATCTCTAGATTGTGCATCACGGAGATCTCCAGCAGTAAAGGCAGGCAGGCTGGGCAAACCGTCAGGAATGAGCTGGGGTAGGTGACGCACAAGGGCTGTCGCACGCGTCTTTGCTCCAGAGGTCCATTCAGTGTGTGACTGGATAACAGCAGAGACTTCCTGTGTGAATAAAGACTGAGCTGACATAGGAAGGGACTGGGTATTTGTGGCTACAAGACGTGTTTGCTTCTCTGCCATTACAGACTGGTTGGTTGACTCTCTGAAGGTCTGTTGAATAGCTGTGTCCGACAAAACAGCAGCTTCTCTGGTGAGGTCATGAAGTGGTTCACTGACTAGTCTGCGACCGACACTTTTGCAAAAAGGGACACGGCTGAGAGCGTCAGCAACAATATTTCTTGGGCCTGGCACATATTTGATGTCAAAATTGTAACTGGCTAATTTTGACACCCATCGCTGCTCACAACAGTCAAGTTTAGGTTTAGTCATAATATGAGTCAATGGATTATTGTCAGTCCACACAGTAAAGTCGTGGCCTTTCAACCAGTGGCTAAACTTGTCACAAACTGACCACTTCAGTGCAAGAAATTCTAATCGATGGGCTGGCTAGTTCTTCTGTGACCGAGTTAAGGACTTGCTAGCAAATGCAATTGGTCTAGCCACTGAGTCACCTTCACGCACTTGAGATAAAACGGCCCCAAGGCCATCCAACGAGGCGTCTGTAGACAGCAAAAACGGTTGACTAAAGTCTGGGTGGGCCAAAACAACGGAATCTATGAGGGCCTGTTTGAGTTCAGCAAATGCCCTATCATGGTCAGTAGTCCAGTCGGTTGATTTTAGTTTGCGGCTCACTACAGCATACCTAGGTTTTTGGCCTTTCTTCTGTTTCTGACCAGCCAGCAGTGAGAACAGGGGCTTCGCAAGGGCTGAGTATCCTGGGATGAAGTGCTGATAAAAATTTAGCATGCCAAGAAAAGATCGCACACGTTTCTCAGATGGTGTCACTCCATCCGCTTCCATCAAGTCAGTCACAGTCATACTGCTTATGCTCTCAACTTTGCCTGGGTCAGTCGAAACTCCATGCTCGTCAACAATATGGCCAAGGAATTTGACAGACTTCCTCAAAAAGTAGCATTTCTTAAGTGCCAATTTCAAGTTGTGGGCACGGAGTCTTTTGAACACCATTTCAAGACGTGCAAGGGCAGAACTTTCATCAGGAGCAAAAATCAAAATATCATCTAAATAGCATAACAGACTTAGATAATTTTGATCACCAAAAATGGAAGTCATCATTCTCATGAAACTCCCTGGACTGTTACAGAGCCCCTGTGGCAGCCTGTTGTATTCGTAAAGCCCCATAGGTGTAGTGAACGCTGAATACTTCCTGTCATCCTCATGTAAGGGCATGTTATAAAATCCTGAAGTCAAGTCCATTGTGCTGATCAGTGAATTGCCACCAAGTGCTGCCAAGCAATCGGCCTGATGTGGCAGAGGGTAAGCGTCCTTCAAAGTCCTCTTGTTCAGCCACCTGAAGTCAGTACACACACGCAAATCACCATTCTTCTTTCAGATAAGGACTAATGGTGAGGCATACTCGCTTGTTGACTTTCGAATGATCTCTTTTTCTTCCATTTCACTTAAGACCTGACGTAGTTTTTGATACTGGCTCGGTGGCACACGTCTGAAAGGAAGTCTGAATGGCTTTTGGTCAATCAAGTGGATTCTGTGGACAAACTCTTCTGCTTTGCCGCAGTCAAGGTGGTTGCATGAGAAGACATCCTGGTAGCGAACAATAAGTCTGGACAACTTGTCTTTACAGTCTGATGACGCATCACACAGGCTGATGTCCAGCTCACTCAGGCCAATGGACTCTAGATTCTCCCCAGCACATCTTGCATCAGGACAGACAGGAGTAGCAGGCACGGTGGAAGCGCTCTGATGACCACTGACTAGGTCTAAATCTTCCAAAGCGACACAGGGCACCAGGTCAGCAAGCTTAGCGTTACGTCTCAAAAACAAAGGCTTTTCAGAGACATTCATCACTTTCAAGGGAACCCATCCATCTGCCCACAGGGGTGTGACAACTCTGGCGACCATCAGTCCTTTGGGTGCAGACCGTGCTGACGTAGGCTCTTTCATCACCGCACTACCAGGAGACACATGTGTGAGTTTTGGCAGCTTTCCCCACAGAAGGTATTCACAGCCGGGTTGAAGGCAAGTGGCCGAGTTGCAATGTACTGTGCCTATCTTGTCAGGCATTTCACCAGCGCCCCATCTATGCAAGCCAGCTAGCATGGAGAGAAAATGTTCGGTTTCAGTGTCGGTAGAGGACGGTGCAGAAACTGCTGTCCAGTACGTACTACACTTCTTTGACTCACACAGTATGTGTTTGATCACATTGGTTCCGATAATTAGGTCATCATGTTGTCCTTCAACTACAATCGTCGGCACAATCATTTTGCAGTCATTAACTTGCATGTTAATGTAAAAGGCTGACTTCGGGTGCACTCGTCGACCACCGACACCAATGAGAGTCACATCGGTGGAGAATCTCTCTGCTTCACACACTGCCCCAACAGAGAGCAGGTTACGCATAGCAGTATCACTGACTGGACATGCCATTGAGGCACTATCTAGCATACCCCCAAGAGTCACTTTGCCGCCCACCTTCACTGGTACGTAAAATAAGCTGTCACTGCCACCCACAGTCTGAGTGTTTTGATACACAATGTTTGTTGACTGAAATTGAGAAAAATTGAAAAATTAAAAGTTGAATCAAAAATATCGGTGTCTAGCGAGTGGGAGGATTCTTTATGACCTGTATTGCCTCCCTCTGAATACAGGTCAGCTAGTTTCCCGAAACCGGGCTGAGTTGGGGCGGGGCATTGTTTGGACAGTGCTGCCTTGAGTGACCAGGGGCCAGACACTTGAAACAGAGATGGTCAGATTTGCAGTGAAACAAGGTGGAGTGATTAACATCTCCACAAACTCTACATGGCGGTGCGCTGAAAGGGCTGGGGCGTTTCTGACTACGCTCAGGATTGCGCGGCTCCACCCTGGCCAAGACTCTCTCAAGCATGCTCATCATGCGGCCAAGGACTCCATCATCAGGCTGCTGAGCATTCTATGGCGGCGGGACGTGCTGTGGACGCTGGACATGCAGTGGCGGCTGGACATGCTGTGGTCGCTGGACGTTCTGCTGGACACATGCAGAGTCTGAGCATGAGCTGGGAGTCTGAAACAAAGACGTGGCATGAGAACATGGTGGACAAGTTCACTGGGGGTCCATCCGATGAGAATCAGAGTGAGTGCAGGTGTTTGAATCATTGTCGAACACAGCTGCAGGGTGACTTTTCAGCTGTGGGACACTGTAAGATGTTGCAGACGCACCCCATTCCCTTTGATATTCATCTATCCTGAGCTGGATGTCTTTAGAGGTCCACTCACTGACAGGCTTGCATTTCAAAATTGAGGAAAGTGGCGGATCAGGGCAGTGCTTCGCGAACATTTGTGCCACCTCTCCACTTATGTTCTCCATTCTCCTACCCTGACGGTGCAGTCCCTCATCAGCTGTGTCTGCTGCTTTGTTTAGTCTGATCCAGTAGTCGACTGGATTTTCTTTTGGATTGGGCAGTGTTGTGTAAAAATCTTGCAATGGAAGTGATGATGAAGACTGACTGAAATATCGCTCTAGAATGTCATACATGAGATCTGGGTTCTGCTTCACATCAAGTGTGTCATCACTCCTCAGAGCTACTTTGACCACGTCTCTTGCCTTTCCTTAAAGCCTTCCTTGTATCTCATCCGCCTGTTCAGCTGTTGTGTAAGACTGTTTCCTAAGGTGAGCTTTTGTCATGGCTATCCATTCCTGAACAGAGTACTTGTCAGAACTATTTCCCCTAAAAGTCACAGGTTCACGTTCAGTCTTGACATGAACTACTACTGGCATTGTGTTTTGTTGTGTAGGGCCTGAAGTCAGAACAGTCGCTGGTTTGTCAGTCAAAGGTGTATCATGTGTATTAGTACGATCAGTAAGTCCAGAAGAGAAAAGTCTAGTTGCAATGGAGTTACCTATTTGCTCTCCCAGTTGGCCTACCATATCAGTCAGGCGTTGCATGGCAATGCTATCAATCACCGGAGTAGAAGTCTGTGCATCCACCCTCAAAAACTGTTCACTAGGAGACCAGCCCGGGCTCACACTATGCCCCCTGTCCCAAACATCACTAACATGTTCTTGAAGACCACCTGCACTTTCACTTCCATACCCACTAGACAATGGGTTAGCATTCAGACCATTAAAATGAGCACCCCTGCCCCTATTCACGGAGAAGCCTTTAAACCCATTGACCTGACTGTTATTTCCCTCAGCCATGATACCTTTAGAAACATAAAATTAGAAAAATAAATAATTAAACTAGAAATGACAAATGCAGAAAATTGCTGTCACACCACCTGAAAAATACTGAACACTAAACTGTAGTGTGATGTGAGAAAAATATTTCTAAATATAGCAATATAGTACACTCAAATTAAAGAGAAATGGCTAGACAATGTACAGTGTAGTTACACTTCCTCATATTAAAACTACCATGCAGTGTTAGAGTGTCCCCTAGCGGTCATATACGGAATCACCAGAAAAATCACACTGCACATTCCAGGAAGACAGCGCAGCGCAGCCCCCTCGGCGATCTGCTTGCGGAGCTGATCCAATTGATCCAGAAGAAGTCACGGCACCAGTGTAACGACCCTCACTTGTGCAGGTGTTCGTGATAGAGATTCAGACCAGGGGTTCCTAACAGTGGCTTTTATTGCCTGCATTCACAAATAAAACAACAATCCATGAGATTTCTGCTGCAACGCGAATGCACAAGTCTCCAGCGGAGATGGTCTAGCTCTCAGGTACGGATAGCGCAAATGCCCAAAATGTGTCAAAGCGAGAGTAAATAGACAAACAGTCGCGCAGCCTCATATTTAACCTTAGTGAATGCGGTACAACATCTGGGGTTTACACAAACCATCAAAAAGCATTGGATTACAATAACATGTTAAAATACAAAATTTGGGAGAATTCACTTTATCTGAGTGAGATCATTTTCAACTCTGTTACACCTGAAAATATGAATAATGATAATAATAATAAAAAAAACATGCGACAACACCGGTAGAGCCCTCTTTTCCCCAAATCGTTCAACTCTACTATTATCTTAACCATTCCAACTTCAAATAAAATTACGTCTGTCTGGTATCGCGAGACTATCCGAGATCATCTCCACAAACCATTTAGGGACTGACTTATGAGTCTACAAGATTATAATGTTAATAATTGATAATTCCCCTCAAATGCATTAAACGTAAAGTAACAAACCTGTTTTGAAAATGTAAGGAGTAGAAAGTACAGAAATTTGTGTTAAAATGTAGGGAGTAAAAGTAAAAAGTTATCAGAAAAATAGATACTCAAGTAAAGTACAGATACCTGTAAAATCTACTTAAGTACAGTAACGAAGTATTTGTACTTCGTTACTTCCCACCTCTGGATGTGCATGACAAGGCAGTTAATGGTATGTTCTTTCCTGTGTAGTTTTATTGACAGCTGATGATTGCTTATGGCATGAAACAGGCTTGTACTGTCTCATAAAGAATTTACTTGACACACTGGATTATTTTGCTCATTTGTTGAGCACTTTCCCTACCGTTGAATGTTTCTTTTAACAAAGTTTTAATTCTGAACTATTTTTTCATTATATGCATATCCATCTTCGGTGGAAGACAGCACATATCCGCCTCTCTATGGCGAACTATGGCGAAAGACAAAGGATATATGTATTAAGGAAAAATAGTTCAAAACTATAATTATTTGAATTTTGCATGTACTTGTGAAAATGTTCAAGGGAAATTATTAAAGCTAGACAAACAAGTAAAAAAGTATTGACGTGGGGGTGGCATGGATCAGGAGGTAGAGCGGATCGTCTAGTAATTGGAAGGTCGCTGGTTTGATCCCCGGCCCCTCCAGAGAGCGTGCCGAAGTTTCCTTGAGCAAGACACTTAACCCCTAACTGCTCCTGATGAGCAGGTTGGCGCCTTCCATGGCAGCCTCCACCATCAGTGTGTGAATGTGTGTTTGAATGTGTGTGTGACTGTGAGGCATACACTGTAAAGCATCTGAGTGGTTGGTAGACTAGAAAAACGCTATATATAAATGCAGTCCATTACCTGAACAAGAAGAGAGAAGTTGCTAATGATCCTAGTAGACATCCAGCAATTGAGCTAAGCTAGGCTATGTGTTCAACGTACCTTCACATGCATGCACAGACAGAAAACAGGTATAACTTTGTTTGACTTCATGTACCCACTAAAAACTCTGCAAACTGAACCATCCCTGTAAATACTACATTTACCTGTTGTGTCAGGTATTCCGGCCTCCATGTTATTAACTACCTGACAGAATAAGTCACTGTGACTTTGGCATGTTTGGCTCAAAACCAAAATGTTAGTGACTCAATAATAAACGTATAAAAGTGAAAAAGCATAGGTGAAACAGTACAGCCTGTGCCACACAGCTTTTTTAGTAATGGTTGGCATGTTTATCGCCAATCATACAATATTACACTTTCGTTTCATTCTTAGATTCTTGTATTTCTGTTTATTTTGCTTTCTGCTCCATAGATGAGTTTAATGTTGACAAAAACGATCCAAATGAATTAGTAAAGTAAATTTTACATAATTTTGCATCGCATTAAATAGTACTTGATTCTAGTTTTTCACCCTCTGTCCGTAGATGCTTTTGAAAGCGCTTCTCCTCATGAGATGTCACCATCGCCACTTCCTGAGCAGCAGGACACCAAACGACCACGGTTTGGTTGGTGCAACAGACACACAACACAGCTAATTACACACTGCAAAATGCATGATCTCTAGGTTCTCTTGTGCAGTGGTTCCCAACCTGGGGTCCACGCACCTCCTTGGTGGGGCGCCTGAGAGCCCAGGGGGTGTGCGAGGCTTTGTCTGCCCGAGGGGGGGGGGGCCAAAGATCACAGGGGGTGTGCAAGGCTTTTCTGCTCTGAGGTTGTCAAAGTGCACATGTTAATAAAAGCATAATAACTCACTTACTGGATAATTTATTTTATACAAAAGTCGGTATACAAAAATATTTAAAAAGATACATTTTTGGTTGCCTCCCCCCCTTCTATAATGTAGTTGGGCTACACCTAGTAACCACACCTCTGTGACCCGTCAATCTGCGTTATCAAACTCTGAGCGGGCAGTGTTGTCAGGTAGCTACTCAGCTAGCAGCTAATGTCAGCTCATCTTCGTTTTTTCCTGCAGTCAGCAGCAGCACTTTATGTATGAAACAACATGGCTGAGAAACGCAAAAGTGCGGATGACTCGGTGTCAAGAAAGAAAGTAAGGCTTTATTTCGAGAGCTACCTTAACTTTGGTTTTATGGAAGGATGGGACAAGTCTCGGCCAGACTGTGTCATGTGTGGTGAGAAACTAGCTCATGACAGCATGAAGCCAAGCAAAATGAAACGACACCAAGAGACAAAACTTCAGGAGACTATTGGTGAAAGTCAGGAATTTTTTGAGAGGAAAAAGCAAGTGGCGCTATCAAGAAGATCCGCCAACATCAGAAAAGCATTTGAACGAGCAGGCAGTGATTTGCACAGAGCCACAGAGACGTCATTTGAGAGTTGGCTATTAATTGCCAAGTCTAAAAAGCCACACACTGTTGGAGAGCAGCTTATCAAACCTGCCTATCTGAACATTGTAGAGAGGCTGTGTGGCCCACATGCAGTTGATAAAGTGAAAACCGTCCCACTCTCTGACAACACCGTCAAAGACAGAATTGATAAAATGGCTGGGGATTGCCAGAACCAGTTGCACAAGCTTAGGAATGTTCCCTTTGCCATTCAGTTGGATGAAACGACAACAGTGTCAGACAAGTCCGTGCTCATCGTTTATGTTCAGTTTGTTGACTGTGATGACTTGAAACAAGACATTCTTATGTCTACTAATCTAACCACAACAACAACGGGCAAGGATATTTTTATGGCTGTGGACTCCTATCTCTCATCCAACAATCTGCCCTATGAGAACCTTGCTGCATGCTGCACGGGTGGGGCTGCAGCTATGATGAGCTTGCTGACGTTCAAGCTGACTCGGTGTCAAAGAAATATTTCCAGGAGAACAGATACAAAAGGTTTTGGATGGTCAAAGGACACGCCGTTGCACCCAGACTGGCCAAACATGCAGTTACAAGGGTTATTCTCCCATTAAGCACTACGTATGTGTCTGAGACAGCCTTCAGTGCCCTTGTAACAACAAAATCAAAAGCCTGCAACAGACTCGATTTACACCAGGACTTTAGTCTGGCTGTCACAAGCATCGCACCTGACATCCCATCGCTGGTCAAAGGTATACAAGCCCAAGGTGGCCATTAGTTTCTGAGTGAACAGGATGGCACACACTTAGTAAAAAAAATTTAAGCAAGAAGTTATTAGGGGTCCAAGCCCCAGGGGCTGGGAACCCTATTGCATCTGCTCAGATTTTTTTTTTTTTTTTAATTTCCGTTGGTAAAAGTGGTACTGCAGCCTACACCATAACAGATTCTACAAAACCCTTTGGAGGGCTGGTACAGAACTTCACACTTACCCCAGAAGCAAAAAATGACACATGTCAACCAGTTGGTGGCGCTATTTTGAAGGTCAACGCGTTTTGGCGTGTAACTCCCAAACCGTACATCTGACATTCAAAAACTTTACATGCACAGATTTACTGAGCATAGTTGAATCACGTGGTATAAGCCACGCCCATTTTTGCCTGTAATTTTATTTCACAAATTTGCGAAAATAGCCAAAACTAATTTTTCGAACTCCTCCTACGCCGTGCGTTCGATTTACATGAAAATTGGCACACATCATCTACAGTCACTCAAGGCAAAAATGTATCGACATAATTTTGATCCGTTGCTCGGTTTTGATTTGACTGAAAAACGGTGATTTTCCATGACGGTGCCATAACTCATCAATGCATTGACATATCAACTTGAAATTTTAGACGTATGTCACGTATTGTCAAAAGATCCTAAGTGCGTTTCATTTGTCCAGTAGGGGGCGCTATAAATAGGAGAAGTTTATATCTCATAATTGGCACCTTGGATTTGGATGAAATTTGGGGTGCACAATCTAGGATCACACTGGGGTTGATACATGCAATTTGGTCATGATTGAAAAAAGTGGGTGTGGCTTATGACAAAAATGTAAATTTCATCTGCGAAACTTCAAAAATGCCCCAAAATTTCCCAAAAATCACCTGTGCATCCTACAGAGTTGAGATTTTGTGAGCAGATCCAGTAAGTGATGCTAAAACGTTACTACACGGCAACATATGGTCAATTCAGAAGACTGTCACTATATTTTTCAAAATATGAAAAATCATAAAACATAAATATTTCCGCACAGATTCATTCAATTGCTACCAAAATCGCCACAGACATTCCCGAGAATGAACATATCAAGTGGTTCAAAGGGCGTTCTAATCGGTCAAAAAGTGCATCCACAGCAATGTACAATATATGCCTGTACAGTGTACAATATATGTAATATTTTTTATTTGCAAAAATTTTGATCAAACTATTCCAAAATATTTGACAGGACACTTGACACTACCAGAATGATGTGTGATTTTTATCATCAACGATTTTTGTGTTATAAGCGTTTAAAGTATAAGGGACAACATGCAGCTCTTTAGCAGCAATTATGCTATTGGTTCAAGGTGGCGTATCCTGTTCACAGTAACTCCAATTAACACGAAACTTGGTCCACTAATAAGTCATCACTCCCTGAGGTTCTGTGCATTATTTAGTGTTAATTGGCCACTAGGTGGCGTTATGCTGCAAGATCACGAAATGCGCTAAAATTATATTTCCAAACTAGCCTGTCAGTGTGATCAAAGTTAAGCTTTGCAGCTAACAGCTATGTACTCTTGTGAGCACCATTCAGTAAAGGAAATTTTATAATGCAAATCATCATCCGAAGTCCACTCTACTGCCCTTTGACACTGCTATACAACGCACTACAGGAGTATAACTACACATTTCTTTCAAAATCAGCAAACAACTCACAGAATTACACATGAAAAATTCTAAAATAACCCTCCGCTTTCACATCTTTGGCTCAGACACTGCCATTAGCTACGTCTATTAAGAATTAATCGCAGTTTATTGATGACGGCTTCACGCATTCACTGCATAGATGCAAAACTCAGATGCAACATACTCATGCTTCATTATAAACTCATACTCCCACTTCAGAAGTTTTGATTAAAATACAAATAAGTTCACTGAACCTCAGAACAAGGTTTACACCTGGCTACATTTCTCACACTTTATTGAATAACTCACTGCAAGACTGCCAAGAAACACTCTGAAGTTAGTGGAAGACAACCTCTTCGCTCCTGTCAGCCTGAGAATTGCGTCCATGTGAGTGAACACTAGAATTGTACTTCTCCTAAAAAATATACTACATGCTCTTTGACTTTTATTATTCAATACTTAACACTCAATATTGCTGAAAAGTATATATAGCCTAATACTACTAATTTTTCCCCACATTATCCGTAAATGTCATTATATTCTTTTAGACAAATATTTTGTTTTTCTTTGAGCCCCAACCCACACGATGTTAATAAACTGTTCCAGTTTCATCAATAATCCTTTGTTTACTTCATATATTATCAATAGTTGTATGCTATATTCACAACCATACTCATACACCATCTTGACGGACAGCTTTACGACCACCGTCGCTCTTTAAGACTGAGACTTGCATCCATCTAATAATCAAACAGTTCAACTAGCGTGGCTCCTACAGACAGCCAGATCCAACTTACATGGGGGGCTTGGACCCCGTTAATACCTGCTTGCAGGTCTAGTTGTTATTGTGTTTGCCAAAATAACACACGCTGCCTGCCAAAAAATCAAACAAACAGTGTTATTGGTTTATAAATGAACATGATGGTACAGACTCATATTTGGAATGAATCACTTTTCTCTTGGTGTGTGTGTGTGCAGGCCGGGGGGGGGGGCTCAGCTTTCTTAGAAACAAGTAGGGGGGGCTCCAAGGAAAAAAGGTTGGGAACCACTGCTCTAGTGTACCCCAACATTTGAGATTTTGGGTCATTCAGCATTTAGAAAAATATTTTTTGGTATATTTTCGTGGTTTATTGTTGGATAGACGTTGGAAAGATGTTTAGTCCTGTTGGTGACAATGCAAGGCTCTAAAGATGCCGATATTAGTCTGTCGGTCTGGTCACGATTTTAGTCACATGGTATTTTAGGAGCTGTACCCTAATGGTGGCTAGAGTCCTGTCTGGGACTTCACAACCACAGCTATGTGGGCTGCCTGCATAGGATCTGTGCCTTCTCTATACAACCAGGAAATGCCAAAGAGGAACTCATGAACAAAATGTGAAACTGTGTTGTATCTGGCAATCGATGCAAGTAATTTTTTTTTTAAGTGGATCTCTTAGTTACATTGTAGAAACACTTGTGAAGCAGTTTTGTATTTAAAGGTACTGTTGATTGTATGACCAATGAACATGAGACATGTTGTGGCTGATAGCCCAATCGGTACACATGATAAACTTTTTTTTTGAGCAAATCTTTTTGTCATTTGGACAATGCTAATGTAGGTGCTGAAGTACGGAGTAGGTACTATCTGGGTAGGGAGAAAATGGATGTGCTATCAGCACCTACTAGCGGGACTGTTAGATTCTTGTTTTAAATTTGACTTCGATAGTTAATACTTTTATGTGGACTAATTTCATGCACAAACATACTTGACAATTGCTGGATAGTAGAGATAGTGACCGTTGTGACCTTACCTCCTCCCCAGACCACTGGGAGCTGTACAGAGCAGCGGTGGGGACTTTACTGCTGCGGAGGTGGGAGAGAATGAGAGAGAACCTGGTAAGGGAGGTGCAGCTGGAGGACATCTGGGTCAGATTGAGACACACAAACAGAACAAAGGAGAAACCTGATCAGACGCCTGGACCAGGAGATCTGGGGAACAGAACACCAGGTTGGTTTGTGCTCCACATATCTCTGCTATAGGTAGAGTGAAGATACTGAGGAATGAAGACTGTGTAGGCTGCCATGACCAGCATAATTTTTTTTTTTTTACAACCCAAGTCTTATTTTTGTAGTTTTTGCCATTGTGTATAACAGTTATGATGTCATTTTACTCATCAGTTTCATCTTGGACACAGCTTTACAATGGCATCTTTTGGTGCCACAGAATACAGAATAGATTGTTCCAACATATTTCAACAAGTCCAACTCTACCCAATTATCTAAACCACATATTTGGAAGTTAAAGCTAAAGTGAAAGTTTATAGTTATTGTTCAAAATTTCCAGTATTAGTTATGGTTCATTGCATCGTTGAATTACCTTGTTCAGCTTGCATTAATGACCAGCCCATACTTACTGTAGGTAGTAGTAACATCAATAAACTACCTGGCCAGTGCAATTGAGAAGTCATACTACTACTACTACTTTTGGCTGCTCCCGTTAGGGGTCGCCACAGCGGATCATCCATTTCCATTTCATCCTGTCTTCTGCATCTTCCTCTATCACACCAGCCACCTGCATGTCTTCCCTCACCACATCCATAAACCTCCTCTTTAGCCTTCCTCTTTTTCTCTTCCCTGGCAGCTCCATAGTCAGTATCCTTCTCCCAATATACCCAGCATCTCTCCTCCACACATGTCCAAGCCATCTCAATCTTGCCTCTCTTGCTTTGTCTCCAAACCGTCCGACTTGAGCAGTCCCTTGAATATAATTGTTCCAATCCTGTCCTTCTTCGTCACTCCCAGTGAAAATCTTAGCATCTTCAACTCTGTCACCTCCAGCTCCACCTCCTGTCTTTTCATCAGTGCCGCTGTCTCCAAACCATATAACATAACTGGTCTCACAACCATCTTGTAATCCTTCCCTTTAACTCTTGCTGGTACCCTTCTGTTGCAAATCACTCCGGACACTCTTCTCCACCCTGCCTGCACTTTCTTCTTCACCTCTCTCCTGCACTCCCCATTACTTTGGACAGTTGATCCCAAGTATTTAAACTCATATGCCTTCGTCACCTCCACTCCTTGCATCCTCACCATTCCACTGTCCTCCCTCTCATTCACACATACGTGTAGGTATTCCATCTTGCTCCTACTGACTTTCATTCCTCATCTCTCCAGTGCATACCTCCACCTCACCAGGCTCTCCTTAACCTGCACCCTACTCTCACTACAGATCACAATGTCATCCGCGAACATCATCGTCCACGGAGACTCCTGCCTGATCTTGTCCATCAACCTGTCCATCACCATTGCAAACAAGAAAGGGCTCAGAGCCGATCCTTGATGTAATCCCACCTCCACCTTGAACCCATCTGTTATTCGAACTGCACACCTCACCATTATCACACTTCCCTCATACATATCCTGCACCACTCCTACATACTTCTCTGCAATTTCCGACTTCCTCATACAATACCACACCTCCTCTCTCGGCTGCCTGTCGTATGCTTTCTCTAAATCTACAAAGACACAATGTAACTCCTCGCCTGCTCTATACTTCTCGATCAACATTCTCAAAGCAAACCGCATCTGTGGTGCTCTTTCGTGGCATGAAACCATACTGCTGCTCGCTAATCGTCACCTCTCCTCATAACCTAGTTTCTATTACTTTTTCCCAGATCTTCATGCTGTGGCTGATCAACTTTATACCTCTGTAGTTGCTACAGTTCTGCACATTGCCCTTGTTCTTGAAAATCGGTACCAGTATGCTTCTTCTGCACTCATCAGGCATCCTCTCACTTTCCAAGATTGTGTTAAACAATCTAGTTAAAAACCCCACTGCCATTTCTCCTAAACATCTCCATGCCTCCACAGGTATGTCATCAGGACCAACTGCCTTTCCACTCTTCATCCTCTTCATAGCTGCCCTCACTTCCTCATTCACTATCCCTACATCATCCAACCTTTTGTCTCATTTTCTTTGAGAGAGTCGATTGAGCAACAGTTAGTCAGTTGAGCAATTGAGAAGTCATAGATAATGGGAAATCATGTTCACAGTCTAACCGAGACAGTAGGTTTTTTTTGGTTTTGATAGGACAAGTTTGAGAATCAAATTCCGTGGTACTAAAAGACATTGTTATAAAGCAGTGTCCAGCGGTGGTCCCATGTCCAAAATCTCCAAAATGAAACCGGTGAGTAAAATGATATTGTAACCAATATGCATGATGGCAAAAACCACGAAAATAAGACTCGGGTTGTAAAAGACTGTAATTATCTTTTCAAGCAGTCATATGGTGGTGGGAATAAAGGTTTTATTGGAGCTATGATGTCAGTTGAGAACAAAAAATATGAGTTGAAATATGACTTAGTTTTCTCATTGCAAGCACTTGAAAATGCGTCAAACAAACTAACTTCGTCCTCGTTGTTTGTGATACTCTTATGATGCATCTGCAGTTGTGCAACTTGTTTTCTTCATTTTCTCATCCACTGTGTCATGCTGTCACCTTTTTTTTGCCAAATATTTAGACCCTGATGGAGATTATGGGCCTATGGAGGCCAGAGTGACATTAGAGTCGTTCCTTCAAGGCTCTGTTGGACAGGTCACAGTTTTGCTGGGCCAGGCTGGATCAGGGAAAACACTGATGATGTCCTGTCTAGGGCAACAATGGGCAAAGGGACTAGTAAGTCACTATTTCTTATTATCATCACATCATTTATTTTGTTTGTTGTCAATGAAATTTGGTCAGATCTCTACTTTAATGGTTATTGCAATCATATTTTGTAACATATTCATGTTTTATCCCATTTCTACAAATTCCCTCCCTCCTTTTTTCCCTCCTCACCTTTCTTTCCTGCATCCAATCATTACCTCACGTCATTCCCTCCCTTAATTTATAACCTCCCCGCCCCCTTTCTCACTCGCTCTCCTTTCATCCAGGGCCCCATCCCTTCCTCATTCCTCTTTGTCCTGCTAGAATTTCGTCAGCTCAACCTACTGTCAAGCCCCCTCTCTCTTTCTGAGCTATTATTCCAATACTACCTCCCTGCACAAGGGGGTGATGATGAGAAGGTATGTATTTAGAAACAGGAGACATACACACCCTTCACGTTGACCTAAGATGCCTTTTTTTTTCTTTTTTTTTACTTATGATCAAGAAAGGGTCCATGGTTTTAAGGGACAGAAAATAGAACTGGCACCAACTGACATAGTTAACTGGTGAACTAAAGTGTTCTGGCCTTTCTGCTCATGATTGAGATGAGTCGTTTTGGTCACTTATGCCTTGTTTAGCAGGTGTTCATATACGTTCCTTCTGAAGCTGCATTGTATTCCTTACCTGTGACACTCATGACTTGTCCCGTTTTCTCCAGCGATGAATCCACTGTAAACAAAATACACAACCCGAGATTTACTGACATATGCAAATGAGCAAAAACACACAACCCACACACACACACAAATTAATAATAATATCATTGGACCTATTGCCAATTTTGCAAGAGATTTACTATCTGCTGACATTAAATTCCACCACAGTTAGTCGATCCTGGTGGCACTATATTTACAGTAAACCAAGGGATTGTGCTTGGGCTCTTACGAAAAATGACAGCACACATCTCAATACAATACTTAAAGCTAAGGCACTCCTCTTGGCTGCCTCCTGATTTTAAACACAGAATCATGTCCACTGAATGCCTTGTACCCATATTTTTATACCCTTAAATTGAATCATTTCCTCTTCCTTGTTGTTTGTTACTCTTACACTGAGCAGGAAGCTGTTTTGGACTACCTCCTTTCCAACCCAGAGCAATGTTGTTGGGTGCTTGATGGCTACGATGAGTTCCATACGAGGATTACCAGAGTGCAGACACAGAGAAATAGGACACCTTTGAACTCAAATACCCTGCTGCCTATTGCGGAATTTGTCTCAGGACTGCTGTGTCGGCAAATTTTTCCAGGATGCACCTTGGTGTTCACCTGTCGTCCACGCGATATCCCCGATGTTGAGCTCATGGTAGACAACGTGGCGGAGCTAGCGGGCTGGGAGAGCCATGACATCAAGGAGTATGTACAGAACTACTTCCAGCTAAAAGGTGACTACTCATTCATTTGAATTTAACTAGCTTTATAAGATATATAAAAAGAAAATGTTATGAGGGGAATGCCAGGCAGCGTCCAAGTGATGACCACCATCACCACGGAGACCTGGGAGGAGAACCGACTGCACGTGCACACAAGGGAGACTCACATGACACCATTCACACACAGAAAAAGAGAAAGGAGAAGACATCATTCAGAGAGAGAGAAAAGACATATGAGAGAAGAGAACACTTTGCAATAGTCATTAGTCATAATCAATTAAGTCATCAATTAGTCATAATCTATATGCTATAATCTCATCGGCAGAACAGTGGTTGGTAAATTAATTAACCATTTCCACAATTTTAAGACAACATGTTTGGTTTTGTCCTCACAGCCAAACTACATGTTTTCCTTTTCACTTATTTGGTAAACACTGAGATGCAATAGAGTTTTTATGGAAATATTTAAATCCCTCTCTGAATACTTAAGAAGTTGCTGGCTGTATTACACCCAAATAATTTACACGTTTCAAGTTAATGTAGTGTTAGTTGTAGGATAGCATGATGAAGACATCATAGTTAAGCAGATTAATATCCTACAGGCGGTGTAAATCATCTTCAGCTTCATCTGACGGTTGATTTGTTGGGAGCGGAAGGATAGCCTTCATTTTTCTTAGTTTTGCTGTTGTTTGTGACTCACTCATATATTCTTACATTGCATAGCCTTCAATGGCAAAGTGAGTGAATGCTTTGCTTTTGTCTTTTTGAAGAAAAATATCCTGACTTCTAGAAACGATCAGTCGTGACTTGCAAAATGTGATGTGCATCGGATGGTAAAATGACTGGGACAGCAACAGTAACAAATGGATCAGTTCAGAATATGTCCCCTGTACCACCTCGTCATACATCATTGTGGACAGCCCTTACCATCCAGTCTTATTGTTTTGTTTCTCAAAATTCTTGATTTTTTTCATCGGTTAAATTCACTCTACCTGCTTTTGACTACAAAACAAAAATCTAATAAATATAGAACATGGCTTTTGAAGAAATCATGTTGAAAGATGGTATTTATCATAATCACATTTGTTTAATTCATCTGTTGCTTAATTAATTAGATTAATTTGCATGTACGGTAGTCCATGTTGTTGGTTTTAGGTCTTCAGAAGAATGGTCATGATAATGTAGCTCAAAGGAAAGAGGTTGAAAAACCGCTTATCTTTTGCTAAACTCTTGCAGTTTTACTTAACCATGTAAACTATGACATGGCACTCTGATCTAAATTCCAACTCCAAAGGTGCTCCGACAAACGAAGATCTCATGGAGCAGGCGGTGAACCTCCTCTTCTCGAGCCGACACCTCCTCACCATGTCCTCCCTCCCCGGCCTCTGTAACATCTGCTGTGTCTGTGTGGACCATGCACTGATGGGAGAAAGAGGAGGTGGGAGAACACAAGCTAGCGAAGGAGAGGAACAAAAAAGGAGACGACGTGAAAGTGAACAAGGGGGGAGAAAAGAAGCAAAAGTGGAAGGTGAAGAACAAGCAGAACAGAGTGGAGAAGGAGCAGAGGGCATAGGAGAGGGGAGTCAAGACAGAGGGGCAGCTGGTGGAGGAGAGAGCGAAGACATTACAAGGGCGGGGGCAGTCGAACCCAGAGATGGAGTGGAGGTGCTTCATCGTGCTTCTTTCTCATTGCCCCAGTTACCCCCGACCCTTACCCAACTCTACCTCACCGCTCTTGTAGCATCTCTGAGCCATAGCAGGGACACTGGAACTGAAAGAGGAGAAGATGCCAAAAACGATAGGATGAAGACCAGAGCTCCTCAACAAAGGTAAAGGAGGTACTGGAGGGCTGAAAAACACTGGCACAAAAATACAGACACATCAGTTTTACACACTCTGCACTCATTGTTCAGAAGTTAGGGATCAACTCATGCTATATAGGGTAATGCTGTCACCCCACAAATCCCCCCCCCCCCATTTTCCCACAATTATGGCAATAAATCTCATAATTATCATACAATTATAAAGGAACTTGGTATCTGGGCAAGTTGAAATGGCGTGGACTTTGTCGGATGGTAGTAGAGACCATGCATGGTGCAGAATTGTTGCTTTCTGCTTGAATAACCTCAGAGATTTGAGGCAAAGTTGACTAACCAACGACACTCATCAGTGTTACAAAAGAACTAGTATCTCCCAATGCATCAAACTAAGTTAAAAAAAAAACTGAATTAAATCATGCCTTGCCATCTTGGCTTTCCATTCAGTCATGCCACTGCTAGCTGCCTTAAAGTCTGGGTCCTATGTTTATCATGTTTCTCATAATAACCCATATAATCTTTTCTTATAATCATGAGAAACTTGTTATCATGAGATTTGATCTAATGAGTTTTGAAAAAAAATCTTAATTATGAGATAATTTTAAGATTTTTTTCTCATCATGAGATAATGAGAATTTTGTTTTGTTTTGTTTTGTTTTGTGTTGGGTGACTGCCATACACGTCCATACTATATAGTGATAGATCCGCCAGTTCAACTCAAGCAAAAGCTACAGTAGATACTTAATCGATTCTAACTAGTTTAACTTACTCAACCACATGGGTGTATTCATACATGCATGGAAAGGTAGAAGGAAACTTTTTTTTTCTTCCAATTTTCCCCCCTTTTTCTCCCCAATTGTATCTGGCCAATTACCCTGCTCTTTTTGAGCCGTCCCAGTCGCTGCTCCACCCCCTCTGCCGATCCGGGGGAGCGCCTGACTGACCAGAGGAGGCGCTAGTGCAGCGAACAGGACAAATACCCACATCTGACTTCCCACCCGCAGACACGGTCAATTGTGTCTGTAGGGATGCCCGACCAAGCCGGAGGTAACGCGGGGATTTGACCCGGCGATCCCATGTTGGTAGGCAATGGAATAGACTGCTATGCTACCCGGACGCCCAAGGAAACTTAATAAGGGGGGAGCATTATGTTGTGACACAAATACTGTTAGATGGAGTGCAATTCAACAGCTGCATGGAATTTCAAAATTTTTTTGCGAACTCCAGGTATTGTAACATAATGTTATTGGCAACAACGAAACACAACAGAAAATGTTATCAGTTTAAGTACAATTTTCATTTACATGTGCATCTAGATGGCATCGGAAATAATCAATGCTATTTAATGTTGGTGTTCAAATGCGGAGAGGCTTCTATAACTTCTGTTTCTATGTTTAGCACATTGTGTTCACTTGATATGGGTCTGTACCAGTCTGAGGTGTGTGAGCTCAGTCGGCTGGCATGGAAGGGCTTGGAGACAAGCCAGATCCTCTTCCTGAAATGTGAAATTCCCCAGAATGTTCTCAAGTTCTCCATTAGGGCAGGTCTCCTCTCAAAGGTAAAATCTGGTTTTCCTTTGGTTTGTGTGTCATTGTGTTCTTTCATGGGTTAAGGAGGTCCTCGATGTCTTTAAGGATTTCCATTATAGATCGCTGTCACATGACAAGTCAGCCCTTTAACAGATAAAATAAGATAAGATGAGATGAAATATATACACTGCATATAATGAATACTCATGTTTCAGTTTCTCTATTTGTGTTAATCCGATTTAAACCTTTTTCTTGACCAGTTAAATGCACTTGTCCTGCTTTTAACCGAAGCAAAAAAAAAAAAAATCTCATGACCCTAGAATATGACTTTGGAGAATTCATGTTGAAAGATGGTGTTTTTCATAATCAAATTTGTTGAATTCTTCTGTCTCTTAAAATGTAAGGTGGAGCTTAGGCTCAAGGGTGGCGTGCTCAGCTATGCCTACTGCTTCGTTCATTTGACGCTACAGGAGTTTCTTGCCGCGCTCAGAATGATGACCAGTGATGAGGTCCCTATGACACAGCTCAAGCAGAGGTGAGGCTTTCAAATCAACAATGTACTGGGGAGAAGGAGGCTGAGCAACACATTTCTCATGTTTGGGTGAATTAATGCCAAGACTTTTGGCCTCACGGATCTTTGACTTTTGTATTCTTACTGAAAACAGGCATTTCAAGTCATCTATAATCCAGGAACCATGACCAATTTGTCACAATTCATTATGACCCAACGCTTATGATTGAAACAGAATTCCACGACAATGCATATATTTGATTTGCATAGACTATGTGCTTTCAGGTCAATCATCTAAAACTAATGACCTTTCATTCTCTTTCCTGTGTCCCTGTTACCCCCGTAGATTTAACCTGAAGAGTCGTTGGACCACCAAGTCTGATCCAAAGACTGTCTTCACAGACTCTTTTCACCTGTATGTATGTGGCCTGGCTTCGCCGTCCTGCACCCCAGCCTTGGTTCAGCTAGCCAAGTCTTGTGGTGTTTCAGTAGCACAGGCATGGGTCCAAAAGCGACAGTCCCTGGTTGTGAAACTATTAAAAAGCCTGTGCGGAAGCACTCTGACTGGACCAAAGGTAGAGTTGACTCGACTGTGAAATTCGATTATGTGATCATGTGTTTGGACAGTCCGACTTATGCCTGTCTTTGACAATTGACTTGTGTTAGTCAGTCTGTCTCGCCTATTCCATCCATCCATTCATATCATCAGGTACTGCAGCTCTGCCACTGTATCCAGGAGACCCAGGACTGCCAGCTGGCCAGGGATGTCTTGGGTACGAGACCCATTCTGGAGCTGCGAAATATCCGGCTGTTGCCCAGTGACATTGATGCACTGGCCTTTGTGGTTGGCTCTAGCCCTGATATGGATGTTGGTTTGGACTTTGGAGGATGCGCACTGGATGCGCAATGTTTAGATGTCCTACCCAGCTGTCAATGCATTCATTACCTAGTGTAAGTACACACAGGCGCGCGCACACACACACACACACACATAGACATGCAGACATGCAAACACTCATTCATCTCTACCTACTACATCACCCTACTGACTTTTGAAACTATTTCACAATTCATTTATTTGTATTTTTTCAAAACACTGTACAATTTTCTTCCATTTTAAATGTGGTATTTTAGGGGCATCCGGGTGGCATGGCATTCTATTCCGTTGCCTACCAACACGGGGATCAAATCCCTGTGTTACCTCCGGCTTGGTTGGGCGTCCCCACAGACACAATTGTCTGTGTCTGTGGGTGGGAAGCCGGATGTGGGTGTGTGTCCTGGTCACTGCACTAGCGCCTCCTCTGGTCGGTTGGGGCACCTTTTCGGGGGGGGGGACTGGGGGGAATGGCATGATCCTCCCATGCGTTACATCCCCCTGGTGAAGCTCCTCACTGTCAGGTGAAAAGAAGCGGCTGGTGACTCCACATGTTATTGGAGGAGACGTGGTAGTCTGCAGCCCTCCCCGGATTGGCAGAGGGGGTGGAGTAGTGACTGGGATGGCTCAGAAGAGTGGGTAATTGGTCGGATACAATTGGGGAGAAGCTCCCCAACTGTATCCAAAAAATTGGTATATTTATTTATTTATTTTGTGTGGACATCTGAAGCCAGAAATGGTTTTTTTTAAAGCTCAAATTTAAAAGCTAACGTTTTTAGATGCCAGGTGGGCCTTCCTTTAGACTCACACTAAGATTTATGTTGATGGTAACAGGTAGTAATGTGCAGGATGCTGCTGAAATAACCTGAGGACTATATCTTCTCCATACCAGATATGCCACCTGGGTATGGCTTAATCTTCTTTGTGAAGAAATAACCTCTGTAGGAGATATATAAAGCACAAAATGATGCTAAAATATAAAAATTGGTGCTGTATGGATTGCTCTAACCTTTTATCTCACCCTGAAAAATTGCAGCTACTGAAATGTGAATAAAGGTATTTACTCATCACTTGTGTTTCCTCAGTTTTCGCAGCCGCAAGTATGATGACAAGTTTGCACAGAAATTGTCCTCCATTTTGCCCAAACTGCAAACCCTGCGAAAATTGGAGTAAGTTCATAATTTCTGCTCTACTTGTCTACCGCACAGACTAGACTTATATTCCCCTGAATCATGTTGGACTTCAGCTCACTCTACCAACTCATCTTCATCTATGTGAGAGCGTAGTCCTGCGTGTTTGTTGATAAAGCAGTAGGAGAAGATGTTCGGTCTCAAAACCATCCGTTTTATTTAGCAGTAAATGGATAAAGCATACAGAGCTCTGGGTCTAGATCTTCCTATCCCTGACAAACAACAGATTGTGTCAGTTCACGAAGTCTGACTCCCTCTCCTTTCCCTGACCCAGTCTTTATACTATACAAAGTGTTGACTGAATATGGATGTGTGATCTTCTTTCTGATTGGTCCATTCATCTGACTCCGTTTCCGCCTCACTGATATCCGGACTCCAGGTAATCTTCTTCTCCATCTGTTTTGCAGCTGCCGTCGTAGCTGCCGTCGTAAAATCCTGTTCCTATCTCTGAAACCACAAATCACAGCACATTTCGTCTCCACTCCCCCCTGACCACAACACTTCCAGTGTCCCCCTTCCCCATTCAGAGTCGCCAACCCTATGCAAGGTCAGGGACCCTCACACCTTCCATGGAGACAGACATCTTGTCTCTACTCCCCCTTTACCACAACATCCTTATTGCCCCCTTTGTTATTCAGAGTCGCTAACCTTATTTAGGGTCAGTGACCCTCACACCTAATTTACTCTGCGACCCTCTTTCTGCTAACATACTCAGTACTTTTCCACTGCCACTATAGACCCTCCTGTCCTTGTAACAAGCCCTGTTCCTCATGCATATGTTTTCCCAATGATTGATATATCCTTATATCCCTTATTCCAATTAATACATTGTAATCATCATTATTAAACATCACACCATTACATTTATCTACAAGTCCCCCTTTTTGGTCTCATATAAATGAGACCAACCAACCAATCGGATTCAAACATCACATTCAGCCTCTGTGTCACTGCCCAGTTCTTCACACCCTCCGTGCTCCATCAGAGCCACCGTCTCCGTCTCGACTTGAGCCATCTGATAGATCGATGAGGGACTCTTCTTTTCGATGGCAGTGACGATCAACCTTTCAAACAGAGATCTGATGCAGGGGATACAACAGCATCCACACAACACAAGTGCAGTCATCATGCCTACCAGGGACAGAAACACAGACACCATCACACCTTTCCACTTCCCAAACCACTGTTCAAAAATTCTTCCCAGTGGGTCGTTTATACCTGAGTGGTCATGCATCTCTTCTGACAGGGTCCTAAGTCCTTTTAGGGCTCTGGTTACCGAGCTGTCTGGAGCAGTGTTGTTGGGGATGAACGTGCAGCATTCATCGTCAAACATAGAGCAAACACCCCCTTTTTCAGCTAATAACATGCCGAGGGCCATTCTGTTTTGAACTGTGTGTCTGTCTCTGATGGCTGATTCCCACATCAATACTGGAGTAACTATTACTATAGAAATGATCTCGCACACTCCCAACCACCACCATTTGGCTTGGTGGGGTTTTCCCGTTCCCTCAAACATCTTAATCAACATATATCAAAAAAAAAAAATTCTTAACAAGCAAAACCTTCTTGTGTTCTGGTTATCAGTTCCTTGTATCCTAGAAAAAACCTTTTCTGGGAGAGCTTTTGACCTTCTATAGCAACAGCAGAACATTCTTTTCGCAACTGGCAAAATTCTTCATTCCAATCTGGAGTATATTGTGGCTTGCCTGAGTATATGCAAAGCCGGTTACTATAAATCTTGTCCAAACGTGATAGCTATAATAACTGTCGCCACAGATAGTGGCTCGTGTCTTTACACCTATTCAGAGTCAACTGTGGTGTTTCTTATCTGTTCCCGTGTCCAAGCGGGTGAATCCGCTGCTGCACACTGGCTCCAGTGGTACCAGCTGTCTCCTTTGCCCTGTAGTCGAACCGCGTGTGATGTCCTCTCAACCACCTTGTATGGCCCTGTCCACCTTGGCTCCGACCACTTCCTCTTGATCACCTTCAGTAGAACCCAGTCCGTGATGGGCGGTGTCTGTCCCTCTAGGTTCCCCTCTCCTGCTGCAACCTGTTGTGAGAAAGCTGACACCAAAGCTGTTAGTTGGTCATAGTAAGGTTTGTACTTCAGCGGATCTCTTTCCTTTTCCGTGGTTGGGATTCCAGCTCCCGGTCCCGGGAACTGCTGCCCTGTTGTCAACTCATATGGAGTGAAACCTGTGATGGAGTTTACTGAGCTCCTAATTGACATTAGAGCTAGGGGTAGGGCATCCACCCAACTCATTTTTGTTTGAGCACACACTTTTCCTATTTTTCCTTTAATGGACTGATTCATTCTCTCCACCTTTCCCTGTGATTGGGGGTGATACACTGTTCCAAACGCATGTTTCAGTCCTAGGGCCGCTTCTACTGCCTGCAGGTCTTTGTTCTTAAAATGTGTGCCATTATCTGACCTGATTCTTTTTGGAAACCCATGCGTTGGTATGTATTGGTTGATTAGGAATTTGATTACCGTTTTGGCATCTTCCTTTTTAGCAGGTACTGCTTCTGGCCAGCCAGTGTATGCATCCACGGCGACCAAGAGGTACCTATACCCATTTACCCTTTCCAACATGTCAGTGTAATCAATTATGATTTCTTGACCTGGCATTTTTGGCAAAGGAAATTTTCCCTCGTGTGGCTTTACTGTAGCCCTGATATTGTATTCTGTACATATTTTACATTCCCTGATATGGTTCACAATCATTGCGGGCAAAAATGGATGCCACCAATGGGTCAGATGTCTCTGCATCTGTGCCTTTCCACAATGTGTCAGCCCGTGTGCCTCCTGTAACACGGAAGCCGTCCATCCTGGGGGTAACACAGGTCGGCCGTCCGGCGACCTCCACACTCCTTTGGATTCCGTTGCCCCTCTCTCTTTCCAAACTGTGAACTCTTGAGGAGAGGCTTTCTGTTGTTCCTTTATTAACATATTTACATCGCAGGCAGGTAGTAAATCATACACCGTTTTTCCCACCTGCATCATCATGTATTGGGCTGTGTAACCTGCTGCCCTTTTAGCTGCAGAGTCTGCCTCCTGATTTCCTTTTGCTATCATTGTTTCAGTTTTGTCGTGACCTCTGCACTTTATTACTGCTACCTCTGTTGGTTTCATTAGGGCTTCTACCAGTCTCTTGATGTCTTTCTCATGTTTGATTGGGGTTTTTGCTGCTGTCAAAAATCCTGCTCTGATCCACTGACTGAGCTCCACCTGTATTGCTCCTACCACGTATGCCGAGTCTGTGTAGATGTTTACTTTTTTCCCTTCTGCCCATTCTAATGCTGCTATCATTCCCTGTAATTCAGCTAGCTGCGCTGATTCTTTTCCTATTACTCTCCCTGTCACTACCTCCTCAAACCCTTCATCTGTTTGTCTTACCACTGCATATGCTGCCTTCAGTCCCTCAGTGGGATGTCTGTAGCAACAGCCATCTGTGAACAGCACTTCCTCTGGGTCAGCTAAGGGTTTTGCCCGTAAATCTGCTCTGACCTTAACATCTTTCTGTACTCTTTCTTCACACACATGTGGCTCACCTTCCCCTATGTTATCTGCCATGTTGAGTCCCTTGTGTGTGAACGTTATGTGTGGTGCATTGAGGATTTTTTCCAACCTTATCTGTCTTAATGATGTCATGGTGAATGCTGCTGAGTTCACATAGGCCACTATGCTGTGTGTTGTCAGGACTGTTAGAGCATGTCCCATGACTGTGTGCTACTTTTTGCAGAATTTTTGCTACCCCTGCTGCATGTCTTGTGCATGGTGGATGTCTATTTTCTGTTGGATCGAGTGTCACACTTGCATACATCATCACCTGCCTACCTCCCCCTTTTTTCTGAAAAAGAACACCATTCACTGTATGTGATTTTTCTGAAACATCCAGATAGAATGGCTCTTTGTAGTCAGGCAGTGCTAAATCAGCAGCGTTTGTGAGAGCCTGTTTGAGGGAAATGAAGTTATTCTCTGCTTCAGTGGTCCATTGTAAGCATGCTGACAAATTTCTCATCCCCTGCTCATTGACCATGGCCCTTAAGGGGTGCGTGAGTTCCCCATATGATGCTATGTACTGTCTGCTATAACCTGTCAACCCCAGGAATGAGAGCATGTCTTTCACTGTGACTGGTTTAGGATGGTGTAGAATTGAGGATCTATGGGCTGGGGACACACCTGTTCCTCTACTAGAGATAATTCTCCCCAGGAACGAGACCATCTGACTGCAGCACTGGAGCTTGGTTTTTGAAACTTTGAACCCAATGTGATACAGCTGAGTTAATAGGGATTTGGTGGCTGCTAGGCAGGAGACATGATCTGGAGCTGCCAGAAGGATGTCATCCACATACTGAATCAACACCACCCCCTTTGGGAGGGTGAGATCAGTGAGCTGCTGTTTCAGAACCTGATTGAACAGCCCAGGGGACAAGATGAAACCCTGGGGAACCCTCGTATATCTTAGCTGTTGGCCTTTATAGGTAAACGAGAAGATGTCTCTCACATGGTCAGCTAGTGGTAGGCAGAAAAAATGCATTGGCCAGATCAATACAGGAAAACCATTTGTGTTCTGGGGACAGTGCAGACATAGCCGTATATGGATTTGGTACTGGGACTGTAGGAGTTGACACAATACTATTGACCCATCTAAGGTCGTGAGCCATTCTATATATCCCTGTATTTTGCTTTTCTATTGGTAAAATAGGTGTGTTCCAGCCAGATGCTGAGGGCTCCAACACCCCCGCTGCCAACAGTCCCTCAATAGTATCTGTGATCCCTGCTTCTGCCTCAGGTTTGTGGGAGTACTGTTTCTGCCAGATCGGAGTGTGATCTGTCAATTCAAAAGAGATTGGATCAACATTCTTGCAGTGTCCTACATCAGTTGGGCCTGCTGACCATAACGCCTCAGGGAGAGTGTCTATCATACTTGCGGCGTCAGAGTGATCAGCCTTCTCTCTGCCATGAAATCTCTCTATTTGTCTATGTTCTAACAGCACTTTGTCAGCCGTCTTGTGCATGATCCTGTAAGCCTTTTCGGATGGGGAGTACTGTAATTCAGGGAGTTGGGTGCAAACCCAGTCTGTCAGTGCCATCAGACGCTTGCACATCGGCCCAAGATCTCTAGCCTGGTATTTAACATGCACTGCTAAGGTGATATGGGGCACCGCCTCTTCAGGCATCTCATACCACTTAAATTGTTCAGGTGTCAATTCAACAGCAGCTGCCACACCTTCATTCCCCACTAAAATACAATTAGACAATACTTCCCACTGTGTCCCTTCAATGTCATTGTAAAAAGTTTGCTGATAAATTTCATCCCCGTCCCTATCATAGTACAGAGTAACATGGAGGGGGTCGATTGGAGGGGAGTAGGGATGTAGCATTTGGACCCACGGCCGCCACTGATAATACAGAAATGGCATACTTCTGGGTCCTCCGCGACCCCTCCCTCCTCCTCTCATACCTCCTGTTACTCTGACAGGCCTGCCCCGATAAGGGGAACTAGACACCCATTCAGGCACTGGGTACAAATTTGGGGTGTAGTTTTGTGGTGGCGGCTGTTGAACCATCTGATTGGCTACTTTTTGGTTTGTCTTTTTAGCATCATTTACCTTTTTCCTTGCCTCATCCAATTGGAGCTTTAGGAGCTGCACCTGGGCTGACTCTGTGCTCTGTCTATCCTCCTCCTGTATAGCCTTGTGTCTTTTCATATGATGACTCAAATGTTTTTCCCATTGCTCAGTAGAGCAGCCTGGGATGTCTGGATTGCCCTCCATGGCATCTTGTACTGCTTTGGGCATTCCAGCCATAACAGCTTTTCCAAAACAGTGTGGTCTGTAACTGTCCTGAACTTGGATGGCTTCCTGCAGTGTCTGTCCATATGCCTTTGCATCTGCTTAAAAATGCTGACATGTCTTCTCCGTCTTTCATGGAAAAGGTCAGTGAATGCATTGCTCCGGGAGGAATGGGGAATTTATCCCTCATTGCCCCTCCCACAGCTGTGGCTTCACTGGTAAATGGTTCTGAATCTGGTATATAACTAGTGCCTGCCGCAGCCTCAATCTGCTGTATTTCCCACATAGGTAGTTGTTTTCCCAATAATTCTCTCCAATCTCCCATAGCTAATTTATATCCCAATGTGAGTTGGTAAAATTTCTCCATCCAGGGCCCTCCTCCCTCAGTGGGAGGGGGCATTTTATCCAGGATGCAATTCATGTCTGTGAATGAGAATGGTTGATACACATCCCCCGTTTGGGGTCCTTTATATATCAGTGGCAGTTGATGGTATCTAGCGGGTGGTTGTATCTTTTCTCTGTCCCTAAGCTGGTGTCTATGCCTGTGGTCAGCACAGGGCGCTATATGAGTCTGGTTGTGCCTGGTTAGTGCCCCTGTAATTGTGACCTGGTATGTGTCTTCGTCTCCCTCATTACTATTCACACCCCCTGCTTCTGTACCTGCCCCCAATCTCTCCTCGGGACCTTCTGCCCTAATTACTTCCTCTCTTATCTCTCTGAGCTGTCTCTCCTTGAACCCGTCTATTGTTTCAACCCCCTGACTCTGTATCCTCCCCTGTCCTGCTCCTCCCCCGTTTAGGGTGGAGGGTGTTTCTTTTTTTTTTTTTTCTTTTTTTTTTTTTTTTTTATAACTTTGTTTATTGAATTTTCCGCATAATCAACATTTACAAAATAATTGTCCTCGTAAGTTGTACAGCATGAACACAAAACACATCCAACAATACACTAACACACCAGAATACAATGAGGAATAAAAACACACCCTCAAAGGAGAAAAAAAAATCAAATCAAATCAAAACAAATTAACTAAAATAATTAAAAAAATAAAAAATAAATAAAAATAACTAAATAAATACAAGTACACATATTCCAATGCACTTGTCCGCAGGCCAGCCAACCCAGCACAGTCCCTCACAGACTTCATGTACACATACACCCTACCTCCTTCATCACCGGAGCTTGCCACGCCCCCACCTCCATCCAACAAGGACATCAATAAAAAGGAAAAAATATGCATATATATATATACACACACATCACTCTGGAATAACAGGGAAATGAAGTCGCTTAACATAAGAAAAGAAGGGGGTCCACATTGCCCAGAATTTGTTTAGGGACCCTTTGAGGGTGTGCCTAATTTTTTCCAGCTTTATACAATTTAAAACAGACTTAATCCAAAGAGCATGAGAAGGGGGTGCAGAGGATTTCCAACTAAGCAAAACCAATCGTCTCGCCAACAGGGTAACAAAGGCAATAAAATCCTTATTAATATTGGTCAGTTGCAATGTGGGCGAGGGCACCCCAAATAGCGCAATAAAAGGGTCTGGCTTGATCTGTGTGTCACATACTTCTGAAAGTGTGCTAAAAATATCTTTCCAAAAACCATCAAGAGATGAGCAACACCAAAACATGTGCACATGGTTAGCAGGAGACTGGTTACACCTCACACAGTTAGGATTTATGTCTTTGTAAATTTTCGCTAGTCTCGCTTTGGTCCAATGAGCCCTATGAATGATTTTGCATTGAATGAGACCATGTCGGGCGCAGACCGAAGAGGTATGTACCCTTCCGAGTGCCCTCTCCCACAGCCCATCAGATATTCCCTCCCCCAGTTCCTCCTCCCATGAGGATTTAATGTCATTAAGCGAGGCAATTCTTAAAGAACAAATTTGTCTATAAATTATTGACAAGGTACCTTTCAGAATGGGAAGCGGGGTAAGAAAGGTGTCAAACTGTGTTTCACCAGGAAGGGTGGGGAAATGAGGATCCAAATTGCGGACGTAACTCCGGATCTGTAAAAATCTAAAAAAATGATGCCTGGGAAGACCAAATTTAACTGCTAGTTGCTCAAACGTACTAAATGTATTGTCAATGTAGAGATCTTTAAACCTTTTTATACCAAGACTAGACCATATTGAGAAAGCACTATCAACCATAGATGGGGCAAAAGCAGGGTTCGAGGCCATCGGAGCAGAAAGAGAGGTTGTCTGAAACCCAAAATGGCGTCTAAATTGATTCCAGATCCTCAATGTTGTTTTGACACACACATTCTTGGTGAAAGAGGAATAAGGGCCTGTAATGGAGGAGTGAGCGAGGGAAGACAATGATGCCGGTACAGACGAAGCAGCTTCCATCTTTAACCAAATTGGGGACGGGGACATCTCTCCACCTCGCAACCAGAACTGAATGACCCTAAGATTAGCCGCCCAATAATAAAATCTAAAATCTGGTAGCGCCATACCTCCGTCTGACTTGGGTCTCTGCAAGAGCTGTTTTCGTATCCTAGGAGTCTTCTTATCCCATATGAAAGGTAGAATTAGGCCGTCTATTTTTTTGAAAAATGTGTTGGGAAGAAAAATCGGTAGGCACTGAAAGAGATATAAAAATTTAGGGAGTGTGTTCATTTTAACAGAATTAATTACTAATTAATTACTAAAGAGAGGTGCATCACTGACCAGCGTTCAAAATCATCCTTAGTGCGGGTTAAAAGCGAGGAAAAGTTGGCCCGAAAAAGGTTTTCAAATCGACTCGTGACCTGTACACCAAGATAAGTGAAACAACTATGAGCAACTTTGAATGGCAAGGTATGTAATGGGAATTTTTCCGCAGTCACATTAAGCGGCATCAATTCGCTTTTACTGAGATTCAGTTTATACCCTGATAAATGACCAAAGGATGTAATAGTAGCAAGGGCAGCAGGAACAGAAACAGAAAGATTAGATGTGTATAGCAATAAGTCATCTGCATATAAAGACACCTTGTGCTCATGTCCGTATCTAACTATACCTTTGATAAGAGGGTTGGAACGAAGTGCTATTGCAAGGGGTTCTATGGTGAGAGCAAACAATAAAGGGCTTAGAGGGCAACCCTGGCGTGTTGACCGTTGCAGAGGGAAACAGCCTGACTGAGTGTTATTAGTCCTGACAGAGGCTTGGGGGGACGCATACAGAAGTCTTACCCAAGTAGTGAATTTTGAACCAAAGCCGAATTTATTTAGTGTATAGAAAAGGTACTTCCACTCCACCCTGTCAAACGCCTTCTCCGCGTCCAGGGATATAATGGCCTCCGAGGTGTTGGTGTCAGAGGAATTGTACATGATATTAAATAGTCGCCTAAGATTGAAGAATGAATGTCTATTTCTAATAAATCCTGTTTGATCAGGAGAGATAATCGATGGGAGAACTGTTTCCAGGCGTGTTGCCAGAAGTTTGGCTAAAATCTTATAGTCAACATTTAACAGGCTAATTGGACGATATGATGCACATTCAAGAGGGTCTTTATTATTTTTAAGAATTAAACAGATAGTCGCTTGAGTGAGAGTCTGTGGAAGAATACCATTAACAAATGCTTCATTATACATTTCAATTAGAATAGGGGCTATTTTGGGGAGAAGCTTTTTATAAAACTCTGTCGAGTAACCGTCAGGCCCTGGGCTTCTCCCGGATTGAAGGGATTTGACAGCTCTAGACAGTTCTTCAACAGTGATTGGTTGTTCTAATTCTTTAACCAAATCCTGGTTGACTAAAGGTACATCAAGGGAGTGGAAGAAGTCATCAAATTCTGATAAATCAGCATCACCTTCAGAAGTATATAGAGACTGGTAGAAACTTCTGAACTCATCATTTATCTCCCTAGGGTCTAATGATATTCCGGATGATGTATGAATTTTGGGAATTTGATGTGATGATGAAACTTGACGCAACTTGTGTGCTAATAACTTACTGGCTTTGTCTCCCTGTTCATAGTAGGTGCTCCTAGACTTGACAAGCAGCTCAGTAACTTGATCTGTTAGCAAAGTGTCAAATTCTGCTTGCAAAGTTAAGCGCTCCTTATAAATATCTGGAGATGGTGAAACGGAATATGCGTTATCTAATTGGGCAATGCGGCGTGTTAGCATGGACAATTTATCTTTTTTAAGTTTGTTCTCATATGTGGTGTAGGAAATAATTTCACCTCTAAGATAAGCTTTCAAAGTTTCCCATAGGGTAGACGCAGAGATACCTGGGGTTCTATTTGTATCCATAAAAAAGTCAATTTGGGCCGAAGCAAAGTTAATAAAATTTTCGCTACTGAGTAATTGAGTGTTAAGCCGCCAAGGCGGTCTCTGATTATTAGCTGTTTGAAAGACTACTCCCATAGTGACAGGGGCATGGTCCGAAACCACAATTGGATTATATAAGCACGAAGATATGGAATGGAGAAGTCTATCATCTACAAGGAAGTAGTCTATGCGCGTAAAAGTGTGGTTTACCGAAGAGAAAAAAGAGTATGCCCTCCCAGATGGATTAAATGTTCTCCAAGGGTCTGAAACAGCGAAATCAGACATAAAGGTACGGACAACCCCAGCTGAGGTTGATAAAGTAGTAGATTTAGTGGAGGATCGATCCAAATGTGGGTCCAACCAGCAGTTAAAGTCACCGCCTATGATCAGCATATGGGAGGACATATCAGGGAGTGTGGAGAAAACCGATTTGAAAAAATCCCCATTGTCCCAATTAGGACCATAAACATTAACAAGAACCACCTTCGTATCGAATAACCTACCACTGACAATTACATATCTACCATTGGGATCAGCTATCACATTAGAACATGTAAAAGGTACTGATTTGTGAAGTAAGATAGCCACCCCTCTTGACCTACTCTGAAATGAGGAATGGAACACCTGACCCACCCATCTGCACCTAAGTATTGAGTGTTGTGGTACCTTGAGATGAGTTTCTTGGAGGAAGATAATGTGAGCTTTCAACTGATGGAGGTGGTGGAGAACCTTACTGCGTTTAACTGGGTTGTTAATGCCCCTACAATTCCAAGTGAGAAAATTAAAACCATTCCCTCCAGCAGGATGAGCTACGTCAGGCTGAGTCATGTCTTAAGAGAGAGAGTACATGTTAAGGACAAGGCATAATGCAAATTAAATATTTTGGCTGACCTCAATAGTGCAAATTCAAAAAACAAAAACAAGTGACAAAACACAAGAAAACAAAACACAAATACAGAAGGAAAAAAACCCTCCCACAAAATCCCTCTTGCCGAAGCATCTCCCCAACTGAGATGCAAGCAAACCCCTAAATACAAAAAACCTTTAGAGCAACGCATACCAACTTAGCTAGCTTACTCTTAGCTACCTGAGCTTTGTGACCATTGAACTAGAATAAAGCAAATGTGCATAAGTCGGTCTCCAATAACATTAGGACCCGAGGAAAACTAACTCAGTTAAGAGAGGTACAAAATCTATAAAGTGGCAAAATTGAACTTCAACCATGTAAACAACCAAATACTGGCAGTGCAGGCAGCTCAGATCAAAACAAAATGAAATGAGAATGACACAAATAGTAGGCAGTAATGTAAGTGGAATAAAATATATCTCCACATTATATCACCTTAATGTGAGTAGTCCGCTGTATACTCATCAACATGTATTGAAAATAAAAATAAAAAACCCACTACATTCAAGTGTCAACAATGAGCACTGCAAGGCTAGCTTCACTCTCCAACATGTACTGAAAATAAAAAAAACAGCTGCGTTCAAATGTCAACAATGAGCACTGCAAGACCAACTTCACTAGCTAATTTGCCTACCAGCCAGGCCGCTAACTAGCCTGCTAACCAGACCAGCCAACTGATATTTTGAGCTACAGACCCGGCGGTGGCATGACAGCTTTTTTCACCCTGTTTTTGATGAAATCGGCCGCAACAGCCGGGTCCTCAAACCTGTGTGTGGAGCTGTCCGGCAGGGTCAGTCTCAGAACCGCAGGGTAGATGAGACCATATTTCACGCCGGGACAGGCGCGCAGCTGGCGCTTAACATCTCCGAAGCTAGCCCGCTTCTTGGCCACAGCCGTGGTGTAGTCCGGAAATATCGAGACTCTTCTGCCCTTGTAGAGGAGAGGAGACGCATCTCCAGATCTCTTCAGCATGTCGTTCCGGACGTGAAAGAAATGCACCCTGATGACAAATGGTCGCGGAGGTTCACCCTCCCAGGGTCGGCTCCGCAGGGTGCGATGGGCCCGGTCTAGCAGCGGCTTCTCATCCAGGCCGAGCAGCTCCTGAAGCAGCCCGGCTACGAATTCTGTCGGTCGCGGGCCCTCCACTCCCTCCGGTATTCCCAGAAGACGGATGTTGTTCCTCCGCATTCTACCTTCCAGGTCCTCGCATCTGTTGTCCAGGTATGTCACCCTAGTTGTTAGTGAGCCGACGTTCGCCTCTAGCTCGGTAATCCGAGTGCTGTGATCTGTAGCACTGCGCTCCAGCTCTGATAAAACGACTCCATGTGCGTCGAGTTTATTCTGGATCCTCTCGATAGATCTTTTAAGCTCGTCTTTGACCAGTATCATCTCTGATCTGAGAGTGGTAGCTGAAGTGTCAATCTTACCGAAAATATCGGTTTTGAGGGAGCCCATCATGGATTGTAGCATTTCCGCGGTCAGTACTGTCATGCTGTCAGCACTAGCTGTAGCACCCGATGTTGGGAGCGGATCAGATTCAGGAGAGGGCGCAGGCTTATTGCGGCCTGCTCTTGCAGACTCCGTTTTCGGTCGATTAGATGTCATTTCACCTTCAAAGTCCTCAAATATAGTGTGAATCGTTTAAAGGACTCTTTAGACGCTTGACCACCAAAGACATGCACGATTTAGCGAGATTAAATATATAAATTTGGTCACTAACTCAGGAGCAATAGAGAAACGTGTCCTACATCCTCGACGTCCCGGCCACGCCCCCGGGTGGAGGGTGTTTCTGACACTGTCGTGGGTGAGCTTCTTGCCTGATCTATCTCTTCCTGTCTGCTCGTCTGCTCATGTTCTTTCCTATTCCCTTCTCTGGCTTCCTGCATCCTACGCTCTGCCTCCCTCACCAGGTCCTCCACCTCTGATATTTTCCTTGTTACTACTTCCTCTAACGTCTCCCTAATCTGTCTGTATTCCTCCTTTCCTATTGCTGTCATTTTCATTACTCCTTCTTCCACACGCATGAGTGGCATCTGCGGTGTGGGATAAGGAGGGGGTTGTATTCCGGGCATTTTGGGATATATTGGCGCTGATGCTTCTGTTTTTTCATTTCCTTTATCTTTTTCTTTGGTTATTTCTGAGTGTTTTTGATTCATTTCTACTGCCATGCAAGCTAAGGTCATGTTGTGTAAGTGGGCTCTTCTCTGCTCATTTTCCTCTCCATCTTTATTCCATTTTCTTTTGACTAACATGGAAACTTTTTCCGCCTTCCAGTGTTCATCTGCTTTCTTTTTAGCTTGTTTTTCTGCCTTCCCTAGGTATAATATCAATCTCTTCCTTTCCTCCTCTTTGGGGACCTTACCCTGTGTTTGTAAGTCTTTCCATATACTGTCATACGCCCCAATCATGGTGTCTCGCTTGTTCCTCGGGAGCCCTGCAAAAATTTGACTCCTGGTTTTTTCCCATTGTTGCTTAACGGTCCATATAACATTGGGAGGGCAATCTCCGTATTCTTCACACTCCCTGTCAGATTCCCCTTCCATTATGTTTTATCTATCCCCACTCAGTAGCCAGCTGGTTTGTATGACACTTGCGTTCCGAGCAACCAGCCCAATCAGAGAAGAGTTCAGTAGCCAGTCAGTTTGTATGGCACATACGTCCCGAGCAACTGACCCAATCAGTGAGTTTTATCAGGCAGTTTACGTTGACACCAGTTAGGTTTCCACTGCTGATTCTTTCTCACTGAGACACTCCCTCCTTCCTCTCTGAGACACTACTGAGTTTCTACCACCCTTATACACAGTTTTATCAAACAACACACTTTTCAATCATGCAAAATATCAAACATTCACACTTGCCGTTAAAACACGGCACATATCATAAACCAGTGAGCGCTGCTTTTATGGGAACCTCCGTTTTTTTTTGTTTTTTTGTTCCCAAGGGTCTCTAAACCTACTCACTCAGGGACTCTAACCCCTTATACAGACATGCGCTGCTTTTATGGATTTTCTTTTTAACCCATGGGTCTTTAAACCCGTCCGTATTCCCCACGTGCATGCGCTGCTTTTATGGGATTTCTTTAACCCATGGGTCTCTAAACCCGCACATCTTCTTTTCAGTACTGTTGTTGCTTTCAGGGCTTCTAATCCCTGGGACTTTAAACCCGTGCACAATTCATGTCAATGCTTTATTCATCCACTTTAACTAGGACACTTGCCGTATAATGACAACACACAATTTGGTATAGCCAATAACAGAACTTCGATAAAACAGGCGTCTGTTTACCTTAGTTTTTTTAGCGGCCGCTTGTTGTTGCCATCACACTTCAGTTATCCGTTGTCTTTTACTTCTGTGGTCAATCCGTCACTTCTCCGTCTTTATCACGTCGGGGTCACCAAATTGTTGGACTTCAGCTCACTCTACCAACTCATCTTCATCTATGTGAGAGCGTAGTCCTGCGTGTTTGTTGATAAAGCAGTAGGAGAAGATGTTCGGTCTCAAAACCATCCGTTTTATTTAGCAGTAAATGGATAAAGCATACAGAGCTCTGGGTCTAGATCTTCCTATCCCTGACAAACAACAGATTGTGTCAGTTCACGAAGTCTGACTCCCTCTCCTTTCCCTGACCCAGTCTTTATACTATATAAAGTGTTGACTGAATATGGATGTGTGATCTTCTTTCTGATTGGTCCGTTCATCTGACTCCGTTTCCGCCTCACTGATATCCGGACTCCAGGTAATCTTCTTCTCCATCTGTGTTGCAGCTGCCGTCGTAGCTGCCGTCGTAAAATCCTGTTCCTATCTCTGAAACCACAAATCACAGCACATTTCGTCTCCACTCCCCCCTGACCACAACACTTCCAGTGTCCCCCGTCCCTATTCAGAGTCGCCAACCCTATGCAAGGTCAGGGACCCTCACACCTTCCATGGAGACAGACATCTTGTCTCTACTCCCCCTTTACCACAACATCCTTATTGCCCCCTTTGTCATTCAGAGTCGCTAACCTTATTTAGGGTCAGTGACCCTCACACCTAATTTACTCTGCGACCCTCTTTCTGCTAACATACTCAGTACTTTTCCACTGCCACTATAGACCCTCCTGTCCTTGTAACAAGCCCTGTTCCTCATGCATATGTTTTCCCAATGATTGATATATCCTTATATCCCTTATTCCAATTAATACATTGTAATCATCATTATTAAACATCACACCATTACATTTATCTACAATCACTAAGCATTACTCGTCATATCTTGTTTACGGTAATCCAGATATCATATCCACACTGACTGGCATTCCCAAATATGATACTTCGGATTGGTTTACTTCAAATTTACCAAACACCTGACCATTTACTGAAACATGAAGGTTTAATCAAATAGAGTTACTCCAGCTTTGTTTTATTTGGGAGTGTTGACTCTGTTTTAAAGTTGTTTTTTTTCCTGTTGGTCTTGAAAGTTATTTTCTGATATCCTTTTGCTTAATATCTGAAACGTACCCTTTTCTGTGTATTTAGAAAATACCAAATACTCACCAATCAGTCTAATTACCATTGAAATCAGGAGTGTAGTGAAAAGAACACTTTTCTAAAACATTTACTACCACAGTGTGCATTGAAATACACAGCAAAGCGGGGCACTATCTGATATCACTGTAAACTGAAAACTTGGTGCATACCGTCGGCAGGAACATTGCTTTGTAAAAGCTGCATCAGTGAACAACAAAGCACTAATGGCATCATACAAAGTCGCATACAGAATTGCCCAGTGCAAGAAACCACACACAACAGCAGAGGAGCTCATACTTCCCGCAGCTTTAGATATGGTGTCAACTAGTATGTTTGATGAGACAAGCGCTGCAAAATTGAAGGCTGTCCCTTTGTCCAATGATACAGTTGCAAGATGTATATGCGACATTTCAAATGACCTTGAGGAACAACTCACTGAAAAACTGAAAGACAAACGTTTCGCCTTACAAGTGGACGAGGCTACTGACAGCAATAAAGACTGCTCCTTTATTGCTTACGTTCTCTTTGTCACGTCAGAGTCACTGTTTTGCAAGTACGTCCCAAGTAGAGCAACAGCTGATGAGCTCTTTAGGCTTCTTGACTGTTACTTGACAGAACATGGGCTGAAATGGGAGAACTGTGCGGGTGTTTGCACAGATGGTGCACAGACCATGGCAGGGAAAACGAAGAGATTGCAGGCACTAATCAAGAGGGTCTTGCCAAATGCACAATGGGCGCACTGTGTCATACACAGAGAAGCGCTAGCATCAAGACAGATTAGCTAGCGTGGTCAATTTAATCAAAACAAGACCCCTGAGAGCACAGCTATTCTCTGCACTTTGTGAGGAGATGGGAGCTGAACATTCAGCTGTGTTGTTTCGCAGTGAGGCTAGGTGGCTCTCGTGTGGTAAAGTGTTATTGTGAGTCTTTGAGCTCAGAGAGGAAATTCGGGTGTTTCTGGAGGAGGAGCATATGCATGAAGTTGCAAGCAAGTTTGGTGATGAACAATTTCTGATGAAACTGGCCTATCTCAGTGATATATTTGGAAAGCTGAATGAATTAAATCTTTAGCTTCATTTCGAGACAAGCACCTTCTTGATCTTGTCTGCCAGGATCAGTGCATTCACTCGAAAGCCTGAGATGTGGGGCAGATGACTTGATCAAGGAAATACTGATTTCTTTGAGAATCTGAGTGAATTTGTTGAAACCAGTGATTCTGGAGCCACCACAGTGATTTAATGTCTTGAGGAGTACATCTCTTCCCTGAGAGGATTCTTTTAAAAATACTTCCCAACCAACAGTGCTCAGTATGATTGAGTGACAGATCCATTCAATGCAGCGGCACCTGCTGATTTCAGCTCTGCTGAAGAGGACCAGTTCAGGGAGATGACATCTGACTCCACCGTGAGGCTGAACTTTACAGCTCAGACACTGAGTGAATTCGGGCTTGGCGTGGAGAGGGAGTATCCACTCATAGGACAGAGGGCTGTGAGCATTCTGCTTCTCTTCGCCACATCCTGTCTCTTGGAGATGGGCTTTTCTGCTGTTGCCTCACTTAAAACAAAGTACAGAGCTAAGCTCAACACTGAGCATGACTTGAGAGTGGCAGTAGCAAGCCTGCAATGCCGTTTTGTAAAGATGTGCAGTGCAAAACAAGCTCATTGTAGCAACTAATGCAGTGATAAGACTTGAGCTCTCACAAATTGACTTGCTTATCGTTTTTCCCAAAAATCTGCATTTCTTCCTTTTGTGCACAGATTGAACTTTATTGTTATTGTTCTAGCAAAGTGATTTTTACATTTTATTTCGTTTTTCTCTGTTTATGAAAAAGCACAGAGACTGATGGAGCAATCTAGTGACAAATGTCACAAAAAGAGGGGGTCCGCGGTGGTGTAGCGGTCTAAGCGTCGGCTTTGTGTTGATGCAGTTGCCCACTGGGGACCAGGGTTTGCACCCCGGTTTCGTCAGATCCACCTTTCTCCCACTTACAATGCCGTCCTTTCATCTCTACCCAGGAGACTCAAAAGCTTAGCCTCCAAGAACAACAGTCGGTCACTAACGGCTTTAACAAACATCGGAACACAAAAGAGCCATTGACATCAATAGCTCTGATAACGACTCCAAAGAGGATAAATATCTGAGTTTCATCACCAGCCAGTAAGACTAGCTTGGTCTAGTCAGAAAGGCACGAACTGATGAAGCCTCTTGGATGAGAGGCGAAACGTCTTCACGGATATATAGCCAAGTCCAGTTGCACTTGATTCAATTCCTTTGGATAACTATGACCTGGATGAATGAGAACATTCACAGAGATGTAGGAACAACACCAACACGGTGATATCGGATACACGGCGAAGTGGGTAATAGTCTTCCCAGCAGTTGCGCTAATCACTCAACCTGCACTTAAGTGCTGGAGATGGTGAGTTCTTCCTTGTAATCTGTATTACAAGAAAGAAAGTCACCATCTATATTTTGGTCAAGGAATACATACTGCCACAGAATTGGCTTTGCGATGAGGGGCTAACTGTATGTTAATTCTTTTCAGGTTCTCTGGTGGCCATCTGACTGATGTGGGAGTAGCTAGCCTGGCTTCAACTCTACAGGACTGCCCATGTATCACTGAGATCAAGTAAATGATCCTTCTGTTGTATTCCCATTATGTCAGTACAGCAAAATAAATCCTGAGATGATCTTCTTCACAGGCACAACTGGTGTGAAAGTAGTGCTACTTGATATGTGAATATACACGTGTATGCAATACCTTAGCCTGTGTATCAAATGTTACCTTAATTGACTGAGTAAACATTTGGGGCATTAGTTGGTATAAGTGCCATGGGTATAGCCACCTAACAAGCTAACATGCTTACAATATTTTGGATACCAATTCAAATCCTAAATAGATTTTCATTACATTAGAGGTTATGATCAGGGTTGAGTTGCAGATTAACTGAATTACCAAAAGCCTTCAATTTATGTCACTGTGTACTTCTCTGACAGTCTACATAGCAATAACCTGACAAACCAAGGAATCAAGCATGTGGCTGACATTTTTTCCAAACTTCCAAATCTGGCCTCTATAACGTAAGTACATACAGTAGTCTTGACTGATATGTCACATTTCATCTCTTATAGGAAAGACATCAGATGTTTTTTCATCAGTGGTAGTTCCAGACTTTACAATTTAAAAAGAAGTGTGTGTGTGTGTGTGTGTGTGTGTGTGTGTGTGTGTGTGTGTGTGTGTGTGTGTGTGTGTGTGTGTGTGTGTGAGTGTGTGAGTGTGTGTGTGCGTGCGCATCCGGGTTTGCATGTGTTTCCTGCAGGCTGGGTAGACACAACAAGCCTCTGGAAGGCATAACAGTTCTCATAAAGAAGATGACCACTTGTGTCAACATCGTGCATGTCCATGCTGAGTACGGATACACACAAGCACACGCTGGGATAATAGCTGACATTGCTTGGTATCATTGTTTAACACGGGGGTCAGGAACAACACATTAGACTTCTCTCAAGTCGATTTCCTATTGTTCGGTAATCTGTATTTCACAATAAAAGATTCAGCGAAACGCTGTAGAGGACTTTAAAGTATAATCTCCTCACAGCCAAGGTTTTACAGTTCAGCTATTCTTAGTGATTTTAAATGTCATGTTTTTCAGTTGTGGCTTCACCACTTAAAAATGAAATAGTAATCTGTTATTATTAATTTCCACGGACTACCTCAAGTCTCCAAAAAGATGTGAAAGTAGTATTGATTTTGCAGACTGAACATCATGCAAAATCTCAGTTAATGTTGAATATACAAAAAAGGCCAAATGAGTATGTTTTCATGTGTCAACACTGATCCATTTTTTAGTTATTTTTACTTTTTCCTAGGGGAATGAAAGAACTCAAAGTTACATTCTTGCAAAACTCAGATAACAAAGGGTGAGTTTTATCATGAAATAACTTTGCAATTTATCATTCCTGAATAATAAACAATTGTTCTGTTCATGCAGTATTGCAAATTTTACTCTTGCTTATCTCAACCTCTTCCCCCTCTCCAAACCCTGCAGCCATAAAAATATCAGTGGACCAACAGTCAGGTGAGACCCTCACACTGATCCTCGTTCTACTTGAATGCTGTCCAGATCTTTTAACTATTTAACCAATTTCCTTGATGAGCTTTGCTCTTACTCCAGAGCAAACATACAAACAATGTTTTGTGTTTCATGTTGTTGCTTAGTCAAGATGGAAAGAAAACTGTGGGACCATTTCTTTTCTCTTCATGACAAATATACTGAAGATACTGTATAGTACCAAGCCTTGGGTCAGGTGCCTGGATGACATTGGTTTTAATCACGAGTTGTGTCACATGTTGATGCTTCATTTGAATTTGACACTTTCCAACGCTTGAGATTTGTATTATGTTTGCCTCTCTGTTCTGCTGGTTGCAAACAAGAATCTGTTTTAACAGTTTCTGACGTTCTTTTTCTCCAAGACTCTGTGGCCCCCTTTACATGTAGCCCCGGGGCAAATTGGCCCCTACCAAGCAGATGATGGCCCACACTACGTACCTTGTGGATGTACAGATTGGATGTGGGCCTGTTTTAAGGCCCCTGTCAATTCAGTTGATATTGTATTTAAATGGTCATATTACCAAACCAATTTGTGTTTACATTTTCACAATTATCAAATAATCACAAACCAACTGACACGTGGGGAACCTGGAGCCTCTGGGGCCCTTGGAGGTCCAGGGCCCTGGGACAGGTGCCCACTTTGCCCGGTCAGTAATCCAGCCAAGGTCTCTACACGTAGCCTATAGTTTAGCCAGATTATATCTAGATAGGGCATCAAGAATAGCGAACTCAACCAGTACCCAAAAACAATTTACATAAAATTTAAAAAGTACATAGAGATGGGTTTAAAAATCCCTAATTATTAAAGTAACACATCTAAATGGTATTAAATATACTGAGATAAAAGAATACATAAATAGAAAGCATGGGATGAAATCAAAAGTGCAGACTTTCACACAACAAAACTGGAACAGAGCAAAGAAGAAGAGAAAATTTGAAGGTTAAAAGGTTAAAGGCAATCATGTCAGTGAACATGGAGTTAAATCAACATCAATGAGACGGGATGAAAACGAGTTTTCCAGTCACACAGTAGTGGTACGGTGTTGTGCTGTATGCTCATTTTTATCCAATCAATATGCCCACCCCCCAGTTGGTTTGCAAAAATAGTCCATAAAAAAATCCCTCTTCCTGCAGGGTAAAGAAAGTTTTCATGTTGCTACATATATTGACATGTTTGGAGGTGGTCGCCTTTGTCCTCTTTTAGGCTAGCTTACAATCAAAGTTGCAATAAATAAAGGTTCATTCTGGGTTTTTAAGTTCCTTTGCAATGCAGAATGCCACCCGGTAAGTTTTCTGCATCCTGTATTTTCAGTGTATTTAATGATTTGAGCCTGTTTCAAGAACATATGTGTAGAATGACTCGCATGGAGGCAGTGTTAGCGTCTATGCTTAACATTTAATAATCATTGCAGGGGAACTCAGGTACAGTGTACAGGCATGTAGCTGTGTGTATAATGCCGCCACTAGGCTGCACGATCACGTGACTACTCTGTAAGTACGGAATTTAGGTCAGTACAAACATAATGCTACAAGCTTATCTACAATTTGGATGACCACTTTTGCAATGCTTTCCTGTGCAAAGAACATTGTTTTCCCCGAACGGGAATAAACCCCTTCTTACGTCTCTCTTCATCTTTTGGAAGACCATGCAAAGTGCGTTCTTACTGTTGGCCAGAAACGAAAAAAATAATGATTTCACAAGGACCCAAGAGCAACGTTATACTTGGGGGACCCATTGTGACTTGTTTAGTCTGTTTTTTTGCCTGATACAAGACCAGGGATATGGGAAGTAGCCCCAACTTTATGATATCCCAACACATAAATATAATTTCATACTGCTCAACTTGACCATCTCCATTTTCCTAAAATGTAAGATCTTTAAAATAACTAATCTATCAAAATTAACTGAGGGTGGACCAAACTTTGGAAATGTGCTCATAAATCATCCCTGACCACCTCTGGTGGTGGTCTGGGCGACTGGATCACACAGCGTCCTCATTGCTTCTTGGGTTACAATACGATCACCCGAGACACATGTTAATGGCAGATGTATGGTGCGCCTGTGTTCAGTTCTCAGCATCTCAATCTTCGTTGCCCCATATTATTATAAGTGCTACCATTGTTCATAACTAAATTGCTTTTGCTAGCATCCATCCATCCATTATCCAAGCCGCTTATCCTAATCAGGGGATGCCGGAGCCTGTCCCAGCAGTCATTGGGCGGCAGGTGGGGAGACACCCTGGACAGGCCGCCAGGCCATCACATTACTAACATTTTGTCTCATCCCCCCCCCCCAGCTTAGTAAACCAAACATGGGGCAAAACTGAGATGCAAAGACTTTGCCAACTGCTGGCCCGCTGCCCTGCTCTTTCTGTCCTTGAGTGAGTAATCAAGTTCAACACACTTCAGAATCAGGAAAACCAATATCAGCGAGAAAAAATAACAGAAAAAGTACAGCCCAATACAGATGAAGAGATTGAATCAGGTGTTCTGCTGAAGGCTGTCTTTTCCCTGATCTGGAATAACTAAAACCTTGAATGTATTTCCAACAGTCAAGCTATGTTCATAATGCAAGCAGCCCATTCAAGTTCAGCCATTTTAAATTACACACAAATCACACACTTGATTCAACAATGATTTGTATTGGCTGTCTATTAATTGAAGTCGACTAAATAAGTTAAGTGTTAGCTAACATTGCTGTATACCCTGCTACCTGCTGCGCAATAAAACTAGTGTCCTGGTAGTTATGCAGCGTATGGATGCTCTTGGAGCAATCTACTGTACAGTCTGTATCTCTAGTCAGACTGTCACTGTAATACTGTAGCATACTCTCACAGGGGATGATGCAAATCAACTTGGCCAGTGACAGTTATTTGTCAGTGATGTGTGTGTGTGTGTGTGTGTGTGTGTGTGTGTGTGTGTGTGTGTGTGTGTGTGTGTGTGTGTGTGTGAAACTTCAGTTAACATTTCACTGTAAACTACTCAACAGAAAGTAGTACTGTTAGCTCACTGCATGTTCCCAATGGCTATTTTCGACATTATCATCCTGTTTCAAGTGCTTTATCTTTTTTTGGGGGACTTTTGTAACTGGCTGAAGTTTGTATATCTCAAGATCTTGACTGATATCATGCAAAAAAAAAAATATTGATTTTTCAAAAATTTGTATTAATTTTTCTGTAGTTTGAGGAAAAGCAACAGCAGAAAACAAACAATCTGACATGGTGTTTTTCTGTGCATGTGTGTGTGTGTTTGCATGTGGTTGACAGTCTTTCTGGAGGCCACTTAGACACAGAGACTCTAAGGATGCTGGTTGACTTTTTGCCCAGAATCAACATTAAGCAAAGAATCATGTAAGACTCAGTCTAAACATTCATGGGATTATATGCTGTTGTATGCTGTATTTGCCGTCTTTGCTGAGAAAATACACATCACACAACCTCCTTAATAGATGTCACTTGTTGTTTTTTTTTCATGAAAACATAACACACGGCTTCTCAGTTTTGAAGAGCAAACATCTACAACCTGACTTTTGTTATAAGATAATACTGTCCAAAGGAGTTGAATCAAGTGCAACTGGACTTGGTATATATCCGTGAAGACGTTTCGCCTCTCATCCAAGAGGCTTCCCCAGTTCGTGCCTTTCTGACTAGACGAAGCTAGTCTGACTGGCTGGTGATGAGACTCTATATACCAAGTCCAGTTGCACTTGATTCAACTCCTTTGGATAACCATGACCTGGATGAATGAGAACATTCACAGACAAGATAATACTGTGTTATGTGTCCTGAGGGACGGGACAGTGCAGAACATCATTCACTTTTTTCACAGCAAACTGTTGTGGTTTACTGGTGTATTAATCTGCGCAGTATGAAGGAGAGCTGTATATCAAGTAATGGTTTGGAGGTTTTGACTGCTCTGCTGTCTACATGTCCTACGGCGGTGGAGCTCAATGTCAGGTACACACACACACACACAAATGTAGAGACATGCACCCATGCATTTGCATACAGAAAGATGAATGTACATTCACACATGCAAAAAAAGCACACACATAGCATGCATTATCTTGGCTTCATTTGACAAGTCGTCATTGAGCTTTTTTGTGTAAATGTGGAATGTCACTTTGAAGAAACATGACTTCAGGATAAGTCTCGTTTAAGGACTGTGAATAAATACTGCAATCCTGACTGCAAATAGTCAGTCACATTGTTAAATGTCATAATGCTGCTTTCTCATTTCTTCCTTGATGAAACAGCATACGCGTTGTTTTCCAGCTTAGAGGGAAAATGCTTTTCTACTAATAGCATGAGCGTCACAAATAACACTATTAATTGTCAAATCGGGTTAATGTAACTCTTAATGTGCTTGTTAGACTGAAGAGTCCTGAGTGTGTGTCTGTAATGTTCTCTGGAGGGACGGACGGACCAAGACCAGAAATATCAAGAAAGCTCTGGTATGTTTGAAGGTCTCCTTTAACATGAGTTTACTAATGTAATGCATAAGATCAAATTTTTAATGTCATATCCATCAGAAAAAACCCTCTTTTTTCTATGTGGCCTTTGTGACAAATAACATTTGAAAATAGAGATGCAGCTATGAGGACTAGTTACAGTATGATGTTGATGATGATTGGAAGTGAAATAATAACAATGACCACAGTAATGACTGTGATGGAAATCATGGTAGTGATGATATACACCGATCAGCCAAAACATTAAAACCACCTCAGTTGCCATGAAGGGGTGTACCTGGTCTGCAACAATGTTTAGGTAGGTGGTACATGTCAAAGTAAAATCCACATGAATGCCAGGACCCAAAGTTTACCAGCAGAACACTGCCTACAGCACCACACTGCCTCCGCCAGCTTGCCTTCTTCTCATAGTGCATCCTGGTACCACCTCTTCCCCAGGTAAATGATGCACACGATGTAAAAGAAAATGTGATTCATCAGACCAGGCCACCTTCTTCCATTGCTCCATGGCCCAGTTCTGATGCTCATGTGCACATTGTTGGTGCTTTCGGCAGTGGACAGGGGTCATCATGTACACTCTGACCGGTCTGCATCTACACAGCCCCATACACAGCAGGCTGTGATGCACTGTGTGTTCTGACACCTGTCTATCATAGCCAGCATGAACTTTTTCAGCAATATGAGCTACAGTAGATCTTCTCTGGGATCCGACCAGACAGGCTAGCCTTCGCTCGGATCCTTATGCTTGCCCATTTTTCCTGCTTCCAACACATCAACTTCAAGAACTGACTGTTCACTTGCTGCCTCATATATCCCACCCCTTGACAGGTGCCACTGTAATGAGACAATCAGTGTTATTCACTTACCTGTGAGTGATTTTAATGTTTAGGCTGATGGGGTGTAGAAGATTCTGTTCATGGTGATTTTATTGGGAACAGGTGCAGTATTAAGGGTGTCATTGATGACAACAGTGATGATAGAGAAAATGTGATGAGGATAATATTGGTGATGATGAAAGCTTTGTTTTTTGCTGTTTTTGTTTTTCCAGTCTCAGTTGTTGCAACTTGCTGCCTGCTGTGATGGGGAATGTGTTGGGAAGTTTGGGACCCTCTTCTGACATCACGCTATTGGAGTAAGATTCGCACATATGCACATACACTATACAGACATACATGCATGCACCCATATTGTGAATTGGAAATACAAAGACACACACATGCACACACACACACACACATTTACTCACAATAGGTATATGTTGCTGCCAAAATTTTGCACCATACAAGTATGACCGCGCTTGTTAAAAAAGGGTAATTGATCCCTTATCTGACAATTTGACATTGCTCCTCTGCTCAGTAGATTGATGCCTGTGAACTTCACACCATTTTCACTTGCAAAGGTGCAGTTTTAGATGCAATAACAGGTTTTATGCCCCGCAGCCATATTTACAGGAATGACCCTTAGTAAAGTTCTTAAAGCCGCTACGATGAGTATTTCATTGATTATCCACTGGCTCCAATTTAATTATGATGCCTCAGTATGACCGACATAAACAAATGAGACCATCAGCAAAAGAATTAGATATTGCTATATAATGACTAAACGCTTCCCCATATCTGATTAAATAATTTATGGCGGAAGACGGGAAATATAGCCACAATTAGATGTTCATTACCTCATCTCTGTGTATCTTACAAACGGGTGTTTTTCTAAAACACAGCTACATGTACATCACTCTTCTTTTCAAAACAATGCACCAGCTTACAGAAGGTGAACGTAAATCTTTGTGACAAAGAAGTCGTTCTCCCATGAAACACTACCGCCCTTGTCCAGAGTGTCGTGCAAAGTCAGCGAAAATCCAAAACCCCTCGTACCAGCTGTAATTAAATTGCCTGGTTGTGTTTGTGAATAGCATTTCAACTGATTTACAGTTTCTTGTCTGCTCACCCAAGGAACTCTGATGCTCGAATGTACATAACAGTAAAAGTGGGAAATTGTCCAATTTTCCCTGGTTTGCCTCAGACATCATTGCCAATGCCATCCAAGGTTTTGCCAAACACACCCCAGCAAACATCTCCCTCTCAAAGTTAAGATCTGTTCTAGAGGCCATAGTAGCCAAACTACAGGAAGTTGAGTCTGAATACTTACCTTAGGGATCACACCTATATGTGGTCATTAAGACGGCTTTAGAAAAGTAGTCCTGCAAATGGGAATAATCTATGGAGCCCCTAAGGGGACATGGGGGAATTTTTTTTTTTTTGTTAACTATCTCGTGCTCACGAGATACTAACTGGTGCGCACGAGTTAGTATCTCGTGAGCACAAGATAGTACTTCCTGTGGCGCATCACATATTGATACAGACACCAAATGGTTTGAGTTTGTCATAAGAGTCCAAGTGCCAAATATAATTAGGCCCTTTTGCAAAATAGCTTCGGCAATGGAGCCGTCTCCTTCTTCTGAGTTCAACACTGCGTGGGTCTAGTTCTTGTAGAATTAACCGTATGTCTTCTTTCTTAACGTGTAATCCATTCTCCTTGCATTTTGTGTACATCCACCTACACTACCGTTCAAAAGTTTGGGATCACCCAAACAATTTTGTGTTTTCCATGAAAAGTCACACTTATTCACCACCATATGTTGTGAAATGAATAGAAAATAGAGTCAAGACATTGACAAGGTTAGAAATAATGATTTGTATTTGAAATAAGATTTTTTTTACATCAAACTTTGCTTTCGTCAAAGAATCCTCCTTTTGCAGCAATTACAGCATTGCAGACCTTTGGCATTCTAGCTGTTAATTTGTTGAGGTAATCTGGAGAAATTGCACCCCACGCTTCCAGAAGCAGCTCCCACAAGTTGGATTGGTTGGATGGGCACTTCTTTGAGCAGATTGAGTTTCTGGAGCATCACATTTGTGGGGTCAATTAAACGCTCAAAATGGCCAGAAAAAGAGAACTTTCATCTGAAACTCGACAGTCTATTCTTGTTCTTAGAAATGAAGGCTATTCCATGCGAGAAATTGCTAAGAAATTGAAGATTTCCTACACCGGTGTGTACTACTCCCTTCAGAGGACAGCACAAACAGGCTCTAACAGGTACTATTTAATGAAGATGCCAGTTGGGGACCTGTGAGGCGTCTGTTTCTCAAACTAGAGACTCTAATGTACTTATCTTCTTGCTCAGTTGTGCAACGCGGCCTCCCACTTCTTTTTCTACTCTGGTTAGAGCCTGTTTGTGCTGTCCTCTGAAGGGAGTAGTACACACCGGTGTAGGAAATCTTCAATTTCTTAGCAATTTCTCGCATGGAATAGCCTTCATTTCTAAGAACAAGAATAGACTGTCGAGTTTCAGATGAAAGTTCTCTTTTTCTGGCCATTTTGAGCGTTTAATTGACCCCACAAATGTGATGCTCCAGAAACTCAATCTGCTCAAAGAAGTGCCCATCCAACCAATCCAACTTGTGGGAGCTGCTTCTGGAAGCGTGGGGTGCAATTTCTCCAAATTACCTCAACAAATTAACAGCTAGAATGCCAAAGGTCTGCAATGCTGTAATTGCTGCAAATGGAGGATTCTTTGACGAAAGCAAAGTTTGATGTAAAAAAAATCTTATTTCAAATACAAATCATTATTTCTAACCTTGTCAATGTCTTGACTCTATTTTCTATTCATTTCACAACATATGGTGGTGAATAAGTGTGACTTTTCATGGAAAACACAAAATTGTTTGGGTGATCCCAAACTTTTGAACGGTAGTGTATATCCATGGAGTTGGCCGGATGTTTGTAATTGTTCTTGGATGAAATCAATTACCCAATCCAAACCGGTGTATCCCTCCTGCCGAAACAGGTTACAAGACTTCAAAATTCGTTTTAAATGTCTCACAGAGACAATAGAACGGTGACGTCTTGCAAGTACAGCAGCAATGTCCTTATAATGAAGTCACCGGTTGAAATATAGCCAAACTAACTCCTCTACTGTCATTTTCGTACAGAAACACGAACCGAAATCTGAATGGCCTCCCGCTGAAATTCCACTGTTTTATGATTAATGGATTTATGATTGAAGATGCCTGTGTGTTTTGTGCCAGGTTGCAGTCACTCTAAGCTGCAGGAAGCAAGCGAAAGCTATGACGTCACATACGCGACCACCTCCTGTGTAGTCTTTCTAATTACGTATTTTCAAAAGCTTATATCTCAACAGTTTTACGACAAAGTATGACTTTCTTGACCTTAAAATTTATGTTTTAAATTAATCAACAACATATTTGGATTTCATGTTGCAACTCAAACAGGACCAAAAGATAATATTCCTCTCCTCATTCACTGCCATTCATATTTTTTACCATCTAAGGTCCCATGAGGGTCCACCGGAAGGGGCGTGACTTCGGCACTCTTATTTATAACCATTATGGTACATATCATAGATTGAATAATGAATAGGAAAAATACTTTAAATAATAATGGCAATAATGTTTACAGCACTATTATTAACTGAGTTCTACACTTTACCTGCATACTGTTCAAGTCCTGTGGATTCCAGGGAAGGGTGGAGTCTAGATCCTCATCTTCACCATAAACGGGTCCAAACTGTACTTCAAAGTCTTCAAGAGATGCTTGGATGGCAAGGGCAAGAGGGGGATCCAACTCGCCACTTGACAATTGGTCTGCGTCTTGATTTGACACAGACATAAAAGACTGAGATTCATGCCTGCTTGTTGACTGGCAAGTATGATTGACACCATCATCAGAAGATGGTGGATGCAGGACCTCTGTGTTACTCATCTCAGGAGGGGCTAGTCTTGGTTGCCTGCTTGGTTCTCTCTGTTCATAATCAAATGATAAAAAACAAACAAGAAAAACAATTACCTTTGCATCATCTCATCATGTGTACTATCACATACAGTACATGGGAATAAAACACCTTACATCTGAGCAGATATTTTTTGTATATGCATACTGAGTTAATGTGTCATTGAGCTTGAACTTTTAACCCTCTTCCATCATTTTAGCTGCAGTTTAAATTTAATATGGATTTACCATTTTTGGAACAAAATCACGTTTTATTAAAAAGTTAAATCTGTGATACACAACGTCATGGTCCACATTCCTTTGCAGACTGTGTGCTGCATTGCTGTACAGTATATTGGATTGCAAGCCATGTGGTTTCTACTGCAAGTTGCGGTGATTAGTTCAAATGCGGTGTATATTGTATGTCACAGACAGGGTCTGTAAAAACGCAGTAATTTCTATTGGCGCTTACTTTTTCATGGTTTTCCTGCACTGAGCAACCTGATGCTGGATCTGAATCAGAGGATCTCTCTGGATGATCCACTTGATGATCAGTTCCAGTCTTCTAGTGATAACGTCTCCTGGTTCTGTTCCTCAAGGATCGTCGCTGCATAGTCCTAATTTATAAAGAAATCAGCAGATCGGCAAATTATGCAAAACAATTCTTTCTGAACTTATTGCAATTGAACATATACATAAGTGGGGAGAGAAGTGGAGCAAATATTTATAAATGTGCTACTCTTTAAAAACAATACAAATGAATTAAATGCATTCCTTTTTACAACATAGGATGTACTCATTGCAGATGAGACAGGTTTGATAGACATTATTCACACCAAAAATAAAGGAAGTGATTAATTCTAGTTATTGAATTTTATGTGGCGAAAGACAGATAAACAACATATGCTGTCATATGGCTGCAATACTGAGAATGTAAAAACTTGCTTTCTGATGGCTGGGTTATACTCAGAGCATCTGCATTGTCACATTGATCAAAACATGGGGGAAAATCTTTCAACAGTTAATTTGTTCTCACAGGGTTCCATTCAAACAGTTGACTGTAGTTCGTTTATGGTAACTCAGATGATTTAAATGCTAAAAGGTCATGGAAAAATGCTAATCAATAAACTAGGACACTCAGAAGCAACTAAAAGGCAGCTAAATCAGGGAAACAATCCTAACTGTAAAGAATGTCCACACTTACTCAAATAATGCACCTGAGGGTTAAACATAAGGAACCGCAACTCAGCAGGCCACAGCTCACCCAAAGAAGAGACTGAAGCAGACACTACAGCTGTGTTCCAAACCGTCCAATATCACGGATATAGTAGTGCACTACTATATGACATACACTATGTAGGGAATAGTGAATGAGTGAATGATTTCAAACACAGCTATTATCGGGCCTTTCAATCAGTCCAACTGTGGCTGCTGATTAGGTCAGGTGTGCCTTATTGATATCAGGCTTGGTCCCATCCACCCAGGTCTGAGCAGGAGGGATGATTTTCTACAGAGTTTTTGGGCCGGACCCACAAAAAATAGATTACACATGAACTGTGCAGCATTTACACTCACAATCTGCCCTGCTTAATGTCATATTGTCCACACCATTCCCAAAGAGTTTGCATAATAATATGCTGGTGCAAACACGACCTCGTTAGTCTGCTGCTATGATGTCTGTGCTGTTTAAAAACACACACACTCATACAGCTGATTGGATCATCTATTGATTTAGCTTTTTCACTCAGTAAAACACTTAGGCTAAATGAGACTTTCTCCTTGTACACACATTCAACACTTTATAATTTCAGCTTCTACACATTTTCTTGCCAAAAGGGAGAGCAATAGCTGCCCTGTTATTTTGTGAATTGGCTCTTTGGGTTTATTTCATGGTCTACTTATGTGTTAAGCCTATGACATACCTGTAAGTATAAATGCGTAAACTATAGTGTCAATTTTCATCATCTCTGCATATCCTACATTAACGTGGGGATGCTACCAACAGTGTTGATTCTGTTCATGAATAGCAGTAAGCTAGGCTATAGGCTACTGACAGTTGTTCTATGCAGCTATGAAGGCAACACTAGATTGATTCAGTGATACAATAACACACCTACACATAAACAGAGACGACATAAACCATAGAGTACAAGTTTCACGTTACAAGTGAACATTTGTCATCTGTTCTGTTTAGTTATGTGTCCCCTGATTTCAACGACAATGTTTTGATAACACAAATGTGACAGAAGATAAATTACCTTCTTCATTGGCCCCTTGTCTGTTTGCTCGAAGTCCGATGACGTGTCAGAAAGAATCAGTGGGACGTCTTGAGCCTGGGAGCTCGTGTAGACACGCAGCATTCGTAGTTTACTCTGCTCGTGCAGCTCGCTCACCGTGACGTCACGGGATACTGTGTTCTGCCTAAAATCACCAATATCTCACTGGAAGTCTTCCACCGGTCCTTTGGATGAATGTCCATTTGGAAAAAAGTCTTTGCCAGTCTCCAGTAGTTCACCCACAGTTACTGTTTTCTGGATAGAAGGGTGTCGTGTGCCACCTCCATTTCTTGTTCTGACCTGATGATAAGTGCTGTTATCAAAGTGGAGCCATCCCATTTCAACTCGTCGTGTGTCTTTCGTTGCGTTGTTATTCCCAGCAGCACCAGGGCCTGCTGCTGCTGCTGCTGCTGCTGCTGCTGCTGCTGTGTCGACAGGGGTTTCCTGTTGGGCCCCCAGCAGTCTGTCTCTTACTGTCTGCATGAGAGCGGACTTCACTGACCTGGCAGCTCCTGACGTTTCGTTTGTCACAGTTGTTTGCCGACAAAATGCTCGGGGTGCAAGTCGGTCCCCATATCTTATGATAGACCGTCCTAATTCCTCATCGGTCATAACGTTTATGACACTGATGTCGATCTGTAAGAAGCAGGGAAAATGTCAAGACATGTTTTTAAAAAGGAAATTAAAAATCCCAGGCACAGAAACTAGCCAAACTAGACTAGGATTAAAACACTAAATGTTAGCCCATCTACAAAGCATGCAATGAGGTAACGGCGGCACCATTTAGCCTACCTTATCATCTTTTAGTTGGTTGATGACGCTATCAGCTATATTTCGGGTTTTCAGAAAAGACAATAATCCACTTCTGCTGCCATTCTTTCAGCTGAGCCAAGGCTAGGTGGTAATGCGCCAAAGGAAGTACTATCTCGTGCTCACCAGTTACTATCTCGTGCTCACCAGTTACTATCTCGTGAGCACGAGATAGTTAACAAAAAAAATTCCCCCACGTCCCCTTGGGGGCGCCATAGGAAGTACTATCTCGTGCTCACGAGATATTATCTCGTGCGCACCAGTTAGTATCTCGTGAGCACGAGATAGTTAACAACAACAAAAAATTCCCCCATGTCCCCTTAGGGGCTCCGTAATAATCAAATAAATGACTTTCTCTATTTTTTTCTTCCTGTTGTTGTGTGTCTGTAATGTCTCACTTTCTATCTAGTCTATCCAGTAACAAACTTGGTGATAGCGGTTTGAAGAAGTTGTTGGATTTCCTGCCTTGTCTCAACAACATCAAGGAAATCAAGTAAGTCAGAAGGGAAAAGAGAACCCCCCCCCAAAAAAATCACATGATTTGCATTGAAACGTAATTAAAAGCCTTGCTGCAGAAATGTGCACCATGTGGAGTTATGCTGTGACATATCGATTTAAAAATATGATGACAGCGTATTAATGTGGTTGCAGGTGTATCATGTAAGATTTCCTATCAATCTAGCCAGTATTTGACTTGATGCATGCTGTGACAGGTTTGTTGTGTGAAATATCCAGTCCGTTTATTAAATTGATCCCCATGGGGAAATTCATCCTCTGCATGTAACCCCTCCTGTGTACACATACACTGGGACCAGTGGGCAGCCGCCATGCGGTGCCCGGGGACCAACTCCTGTTCTTGTTGCTTTTGCCTTGGTCAGGGGCACAGACAATATTAACCCTAACATACATGTCTTTGATTATCTTTATTATGGCCTGTTTTCAGCTCTCTGTTTTGGAAGATCGGAAGATCATAGATTAGTTCCTCCTCTGAAACTAGCTTAATATAGAGTGCCAGTGTCTCTTTTATAAGTGTTCAAGTTCACCCAATTCCAGAATAACCATTGACAAAGAAAGGGAAACCTTGACTCAAAAGCACAAGGAAACACGCTGATCGGCTGTCTTTAGAGAGCATTAGCATCGCTGATGTCCACATTTCATTAATTGAACCACTAACTTGATAGCTACTTAGCACCCATTACACTACCAAAGCTCTACAGCTAGCTGGTATGGACATGAGCTATCTAACCGTATTGCAGATTGGTAGCCAATGTGATGCCAAGGCAGTTAATAGAAGCAAGACTCACCTCCTCCAAAGTCGACATACTTCTAGTTTAGGATGTCTTTCTTCTTCTCTCTCTGCGTCGACCATTTGATTCAGTAGTTCATTCAATAATGTTCTACGTACACCCGCTCCCAGAGAGGTATATATACAGTGCTGTTTGGAGAGAGGTCAGGCTCTGTTATTTATTTGTTGTTTTTCTTAGATGAGATCCTTTGCACATTCATGAGTGTCTGTCTGACATAGTGCACCTTTAAGCAGGGTTACTCACTCACTTCAAAGGCTGTAGAAAGATTTTTGATTTTTGAATATTGCATGCATTAATAAAGGGATGTGATGTGATGTGATGCACATGTGTGCACTAAATGCTCCGCAGCTTGGATAACCCGAGCACTAAACTGACCCATAGTTCATGGCTATTAGTACTATGTAGAACATGCTGCATCAGATGCTCGCTCCTCTCTTTCTCCATCTCACTCCTCCCATTTCCTTTCCTTTATGTTAATCTTAGCACCCTTTCTTCCTCTGCCACTCGTTTCCCTTTCTTTCCTCAGTTCTCTTTTTCTGGATTTATGTCCTTTTCTCTCCTCTATCTCAATCTCTTTTCTTCTCTTCGTTTGGCCTCTTCCCACGTTCTAACTTCTCTTTGTTTCTTCCAGCCCTTCTCTTCAGTAGTGCGTCAGTATAGCTAACTATGGTCACAGACTGTCTAGAATTTAAAGTAGATGAATACATACGCTAACAGTTATCTTGGGTAGTTAAAGGGGGAAGTACTTATTGACCCACTTCAGTTACTTGAGTGACTTTCTGTGTTGCTTTCTATTCTATTTATAGTAACCCGCCTTTAAAACTGTGGTTTGACTGTGGTTTGAAAGTGTCAACCCGAAAGTGTAACCGACATAGGACATAGTCTTCCAATACTAAAAATACTCAGCCGCTGTATAATTCTTGTCATATTTCTTTTTTTTTCACTTTTTCACCTATATATTTATTCCATTTTTAGCTTTAACTTTGAATTTTAATGTTGTACTTTTTAGCATTTTTGAGGGCAGCTTCATGCCTAACCATTTCATTGCCAGCAATGTGTGCCACCGCTGTATTGTTGTACATTTAATGAATAAAAAATGGAACTTGAAAAAAGGGCAACAAAGTCACCCGATCTGGCCTCACCATTGATTGGTTGATTGATTTTGAGCATGTAAGAAACAATAATCATGAAAAAAACAAAAACAAATTAACATTATAAATAATAAAAAAAAAACAAAAACAAAAAAAAGCCGCAGAGGTAAAAAAAAAAGTTTTGCTGTATTTTTTTTAACCGGCTACACTGGTGTGAGATTTGTCTGGGTCTGAAGCACGAGTCTCACACCAAAGATGTGGAATGTTACCAGATCAATTTGCATTGATATATGCTAAAAACATGCATGCATACTGTTATTTTGCTCCTGCCCTCAACAAACCAGTTTCAGACAAGCGATATTTGCATATTGCGGACCATGCATTATAAAATAACTCACTAAGAGCTTTTTGTTCTCTCCTCACCCTGTTTTTCTGTCTTGTGTGTGTCACAGTGCCAGTAAAAATAACATGAGCATGAAAGGCGCTGTAATGCTAGCTAGTGCTCTCGGCTCCCGTCCCGACCTGACAGACATTGAAATCAGGTATTTGTAATGATTTGCATTTCAGGCACTTCAATTTTTTGTTGTCACAAATAGTTCATATCGAGTACAGCTTTACCAGTTGAATCACCAAAGGCAAACTGCATTTTAGCAGCTAATTTATCTGTTTGTAAAAGTAAATCCCACTAGAATACTACATGGAGATTTATTGATTAGGAATACATAAAAAAATACTGTTTTAAATTGATTTTGTCTATTAATCGAATGCCAAAATTATGTAGTTTGATATAACAAGAAGCGGCCATGTTGGTTTTCTCAGTTACAAAGGTAGAGGGCTGGTAATCCTGAGGTTCTGCTCCAACAAAAGGTAGATATGGCTCCCCACCGAGAAATGTCCACTTATCTGAATACAAATATTTACATGTTCATCACTCATCCTCTTTCTGTACAATTCTGTACTTCTTGTACATTTGTTTCAGTAGTGACGAAGAGAAACTCAAGAGGTTCAGGTTAGTTGGAGAAATAACATTTTAAACCCACTCTTTATCTTTATGTTTTTCTTATCTTTGACTATTTTGGATTCTCTTGGTAATATTTTCCCGTACATTTCTGTCACATTTTACCTTATCAAAATTGAGAGTAAAAGTAGTAAAACTAAAGCTGCTGTGTTGCAGTAGCATCAAAGCTCTTAATTTGATACTGCAGGTTAGCACACACCAGCATCCAGCCTTTAGACATGACCAGGCTGTGTCGCAGACTGGCCCAGTGTCACTCTCCTATGGAACTGGAGTAAGTTGTGAAAATACCAACTTAACCCTAGACCATGTTAGTTGAGTTTGCTGGCATCTAAAGGTTACAAACTCTCTAAAGGTTAAATAACATGGCAGGCTGGTCTTGGTACTCTGTGATGTTAGCATAGCAGGATAAACACAACTGCAGCTAATAAAATTAATAATGGGTCTGTTAGATGAACGTGCATTGACAGTACTATTCACAGTTGTTAGTGCTGGCTCTGTCTGTCAATGCTGATAGGTGTGCTGGTACACCTGCATCAAACTGATCCATTGTTAATGTTATTATCTGCAGCTCTGTTCATCCTGCAGGGCGGCACGGTGGCGCAGTGGTTAGCGCGGTTACCTCACAGCAAGAAGGTCCTGGGTTCGAGCCCCGGGGTAGTCTAACCTTGGGGGTCGTCCCGGGTCATCCTCTGTGTGGAGTTTACATGTTCTCCCTGTGTCTGCATGGGTTTCCTCCGGGGGCTCCGGTTTCCTCCCACAGTCCCAAGACATGTAGGTCAGGTGAATTGGCCATACTAAATTGTCCCTGGGTATGAATGTGTGTGTGTGTGTGTGTGTGTGTGTGTGTGTGTGTGTGTGTGTGTGTGTGTGTGTGTGTGTGTGTGTGTGTGTGTGTGTGTGTGTGTGTGTCGGCCCTATGTGATGGTCTGGCGGCTTGTCCAGGGTGTCTCCCCGCCTGCTGCCCAATGACTGCTGGGATAGGCTCCAGCATCCCTGCGACCTTGAGAGCAGGATAAGTGGTTCGGATAATGGATGGATGGATGGATGGATGTTTATCCTGCTATGCTAACATCACAGAGTACCAAGACCAGCCTGCCGTGTTTTTAACCTTTACATGGTTTTTAACATGGAGATGTCAGCAAACTCACTAAAATGGTCTAGGGTTGAGTTACTCTTTAATCCCATTGTGTATCATATTTCAAAATTATTCAGTAATATGAGGGGGACAGTGATGTACATGTGCTGTTGTACCTTGTCAGTTTGTCTCACAGCTCCATGATAGACGGGGTTATCCAGAAGCTGCTGACGGTCCTGCCCACAATGACGTCACTGCAATTGCTAAAGTAAGAAAATTTCCAGTTCAATGAGTGGTTGTGTGTGGGCTGCATTAACTCTTTAATGGACACATCAGCAATTACAGTATGGTTATGCCACGAAAGAGCACTACATACATTTACATGCATATACTTTTTAAAAAAAAGCTTTTTTTAAAAAAAAGTATATGTACATAATTATATGTCCTATATATGTCAAATATATGTCAACTAACAACAATTTTGTTTTGTTTTGTTTTGTTTTGTTTTTGAGCCAATTGTGAGCCAAAGTCAAACGTCCACCACTCGATCATGTTGCCTCATCAGGGCAACAGAAGCCATAATCATCAATTATAAAGCATTAGTGCAAAAATTGCATTCGCTGTGCAGAAGTTCAAGTATTTCTATGTTGAAACCTTTGTGAATGGCGGCACGGTGGCGCAGTTGTTAGCACGGTCGCCTCACAGCGAGAAGGTCCTGGGTTCGAGCCCCGGGGTAGTCCAACCTTGGGGGTCGTCCCGGGTCGTCCTCTGTGTGGAGTTTGCATGTTCTCCCCGTGTCTGCGTGGGTTTCCTCTGGGGGCTCCGGTTTCCTCCTACAGTCCAAAGACATGTAGGTCAGGTGAATTGGCCATACTAAATTGTCCCTAGGTGTGAATGTGTGTGTGTGTGAGTGGGTGGGGGGTGGGGGCCCTGTGATGGCCTGGGGGTGGGGGCCCTGTGATGGCCTGGTGGCCTGTCCAGGGTGTCTCCCCGCCTGCCACCCAATGACTGCTGGGATAGGGTCCAGCATCCCCGCGACCCTGAGAGCAGGATAAGTGGTTCAGACAATAGATGGATGGATGGAACCTGTGAATACTTTGCAATGCTAACACAACTCCGGTTTATGACACTAGGCTTGTTTGTCAATACAACATAGTGAAATGCATAGTAAAGTGACTTGAAATAACTTTTTTTTAGAGATCTGCCAATTAAAACAAGAAACATTTTTGATACAATCTAAATACAGTCAATACATTAATTGACTGAGCACACAACCACTGCCCTAACCAACCATTTGCGTTAACGTGTGTCCATGTTGGGCGGTGATGTGGGAATGAATTGATCAGTATGTGATTTACTGGTGCACGTGAGTGCAGATTAATGTTTGTTCATGTTATCTGTTTTATTGTATTATTAGTTAATCTCCTTGTCCTTCGTTTTTAACCGGTCTCACTTTCCTCTGTTGCAGTGTCAGCCACTGCAACTTGTCTATACGTGGGATGTTGACATTGGTCAGTTGTTTGATTGATGGCCATCGAGTCAAATCAGTGGAGCTGAGGTACCTGTGTTGCACCTGTCATTAAAAAAATATATTTATACTATATTTACCTCAAGTGTTTTATGCTCGTGACCAATCCAGTTTGAGGAATGCCATCAGTCATAGGCAATAGAAATATTCTCACAAGGACATGACTGAGCCTCAATCTCTTCAATTTTTTGTATATTTTAACATTTTTTTTATTTCTCTACTTTCTAAATTAATCAGAGTTCCACCACTACTTTGTCTCAGCACTGCACCAGCTAACCGCAGTGCAAACCAAATGCTGTTGCAGTTTTTTTTTTTTAATAAACGTCTCTAAACTGCCAAGTTACTTTTGTATACACTAGCACATCCACATTTCACCCGAAACGTTGCCTTCTTTGGCCCACTGTAATATGCAAAAGCCTTTCCCCAACTGTACAAGCGTATCCCTTCAACACACATCCTTACAGCACAATCACTCCCAGTTGCACAAACATCTCTGATTAATAAAAATATATTTTGCAGCTTAATGCACCAGCCCATCTCTCTCTCTCTCACTCTCTCTCTCTCTCTCTCTCTCTCTCTCTCTCTCTCTCTCTCTCTCTCTCTCTCTCTCTCTCTCTCTCTCTCTCTCTCTCTCTCTCTCTCTCACTCTCTCTCTATATATATATAGATAGATAGATAGATAGATAGATATTTATATGTATGGCATAGATTGCATTTGCATCATCTACTGATGGTATTAAGACGTTGAAATTGTTAATAGAAATATATACTATTCCTTAAACACATTGATAAAAAAGATATCAAGGGGTGCAGATGGACAGTGATGGAGGTGTCCACGTATAAAGGATATAAAGGGGTGTAGATGTGGAGGACAGTGATGGAGGTGTCCATGAATAAAGGATATAAAGGGGTGTAGATGTGGAGGACAGTGATGGAGGTGTCCATGAATAAAGGATATAAAGGGGTGTAGGTGTGGAGGACTGTGATGGGATGTCCATGTATAAAGGATATAAAGGGGTGTAGATGTGGAGGACGGTGATGGAGGTGTCCATGTATAAAGGATATAAAGGGGTGCAGGTGGACAGTGATGGAGGTATCCATGTATAAAGGATATAAAGGGCTGTAGATGTGGAGGACAGTGATGGGGTGTCCACATATAAAAACGGTAAATAACATCCCAGTTTCTCACAAGTCTACCCAGAAAGCTTAGTTGGCTAACACCGGCGTGTTGCCTTTCTACTCACCTCATATTTTATGTAATCATGTGACATTTTCAAATTCATGTGACATAGGGAAATCACAACTAATCACCATATGATTTCATGACTGGTGATATTATTTAATATGATATAGGTTAATCGGGGGCAGTGGGTTTGATCAGGATGTTTTTTAAAAAGAAAGCATGGAATTTTTTTTTTTAATTTAGAAGAAGGGAATCAGTTTTGCTTCCGTAGGACAAAACCAACATATCTTCATCTGCAAGGATAATAATAAATCCAACTTATATAGCACTTTTCTAACACTCAAAGTCACTTTACAATAAACAGTAGTGAAACAAGACAACAGATAAACATAACAAAGACATACAGGGGTGGATGGGTAGGGGCGGCTACGGGAGGGAGAAGTCGCAGCCACACAACGCCAGCAGTACTCTCCCACTTAGACACATAGAAAAGGGCAAGAAAAACAAAAAACAACATCACTGGACGTTGATTTTCTGTACGGGTTTACTTCCGTAGCCTAGTCCTCCCCCAAGGTATCCACTAGGCAGTGGCACTATTTAACCCATAGCTGGGGGGGGCTGGTTCATGGGCATCGGGATTAGCTACACATCGATGGGCCTGCGTACCGCACGTCTAGGGGCCAGACCTCCTCCGAGTCCCTTGTAGTTCAGCCAGGGTCCAAGGTGTACCCAGTTACCGTGTGTCACCATGAGGAGGCGCTACATAGGACTCATTGTTGGAGACTTTTGTGCTCGTCTCTCCTGTTCGCATTTCTGTTAGCCAGCGGTGAAGGTTGAGAGTGAGTTGTGACAGGGACAGAACACTACACCAACACACTAGACGCTTCACAACAACCCCACAAGAATGTCACACACATAGGTTGTGAAAATAGATGTTTAAAGCCTCTTTCATTATGTCTCTAGTAGTAACATTTTGCTCTGGACTCTTCTATAGGCCGCAGGGAGAATCCATGATTTGCTTCGACAGAGTGAAAGCAGAGTTCACCAGGTGCAGGTTGGTATCTGATTTGACACAGACTGGTTTTTCAGCCTATTTTATGATGGGAATGTGGAAAAAGGGGCCCTAGTCAATAGATTAGTAGAAGAAAAGGTTTTTGTCTCTGTTACTGGATGTTTCTCCCGTTGACATTCAGTCTCCCTCAAACAGACCAGCCTGCTTACTCTGTCCTACTGACTTGCTGTCTAACTGACTTGTCTGTCTATTTTGCTGTCTGTCTGTCCAACACATGCTGGTTTCCATACAGGCTTTCTCATTTCAGCCTGAACAGTGGCCATTTGGAGAAACTGGCTGGGATCCTAGAGCAGTGTGCTCAGCTATCTGAACTAGAGTATGTGACGCACAAGCATGCACGCATTTACCACGAACACTGTAAACACTCATTTACTCACTTACTCTTTTATTCACAAAGCCTTGGCGTGGTTGACGCTAAACTTTTCTTTTATTTTCGTTTGACTGTAGTCTGTCCGGCAACTCCTTGAAAGATGAAGGCGTAAGACAAGTGGTCAACGCTCTGCCGAGGCTTAAAATCACCAGCTGTCTCAAGTAAGATACTGTACATGTGTCAATGCTGCCAGAATATTGCAAACTATTTTTTTAACCTCCATTACCCCTGTATTAGTTGACAACTGCTGTTGTGTCATAGAACATTTTGATAAAGATTGCATTTGAAATCAATTTAAGTAAAAAGCTGGTCAAGAGCTGCAACAGACAGAAAATAAAAATATGCAAACTGAAGTTAACTTCATATGATTCTCCTTATCGCTTCCCAAAACAAAGCTCTCATCCTGTATTTGTGTTTTTGTTTAATGGAAGTAGTATTAATTGGAGGATTTGATATTAAAGAATAGCCAACCTTTCCCTTGTGTATGTAGTAGATATGCGATGATGTGTGCTTTCAAAAGGGAAGGTTACATTGAATTGTCATTTTCAGCACGCGTTTGAAAAAGGCGCTGTGGGGTCCGCGGTGGTGTAGCGGCCTAAGCATTGGCTTTGTGTCGATACAGTTGTCCACTGGGGACTGGGGTTCATGCCCCGGTCTCGTCAGAGCCGACTATGGCCAGACTCAATGAAGCAGGAATAATTGGCAACGCTTTCTTTGGGAGGGGGTGGAGTCGGCTTGTGTTCGTCACATGAATGCGTGTCTGCATGTCGGATAAAGCAGTGGTTCGGCCTGGATTCGCCTTGTCACCAAAGTGGGGAGGCGTCTCCTTCGAGACTGCCGACCGGAGAGATGCAGTTGGCGAACGCATGTAGTACGAGGGTGGGTGTTTGAACTAAAATAGGGATCGATTGGCCACTAAATTGGGAGAAAAAAAAAGGGGGGGGGAAGTCACTGAAAACAATGACATACAGTTTTACTTATTAAGACCTGTTCCTTTTTAACTTTGACAGAAAATGTGGCAAACTAGTCTGTTTTTTGTTGTTACATGTAAAGTGGCCCAGTGGTTAGCACTGTTGCCCCACAACAAGAAGGTCCTGGGTTTGAATCCCCAGGCTGTCCCAGGTCGTCTCTGTGTGGAGTTTGCATGTTCTCCCCGTGTCTGCGTGGGTTTCCTCTGGGTGCTCCGGTTTCCTCCCACCATCAAAAAGACACGCAAGTTAAGGATAATACTCCTGTCTGTGCCCCTGAGCAAGGCAATGGAAAGAAGAGCTGGAGTTGGTCCCCGGGCGCTGCAGCTGCCCACTGCTGCTATACAATAGGATGGGTTAAGTGCAGAAGACAAATTTCGCTGTAACCTGTACAGTGACAAAATAAAGTGGCTTTCTTCTTTCTTCTACTTTCGATGTCTTTTGGTCCACAGCCTGAGCAGTAACAGTCTCACCCAGCAAGGGGCGCTAGATGTCGCTAGTACGCTCTGTGCCTGCGACAAGGTCTCAGGTGTAGAAGTAAGGTGAGTCTGTTGTTAGTACATGCACTGTACTTATCATATGTGTCTAGGATTAGATAATGAAGGCAAGCACACATTTAACAATTGAGTTAGTGAGAATAAACGTACAACTATTCGCCCGCGTTGTCTTTCGGCCTGTTTGTCTGTGTGTTTCAATGTCTTTCTGTTAACACCAGTTTGGGAGCAGAGGACAGGTCTCTCATCCATTTTAACCAAGGAGAAAGTTGCGGCAAAAGCCTAAGGTAGGACAAAAAAAACAAAAACATAGATAATGACATTATGTACAGCAGGCAGAACAATATAAACTGTTAACTAACTGTAACTGTGTTCAAAAGAGGCTAAACGTAAAACTTAAATATAGGTTTTGTTGTCCCAATACCAATACTTCTCAAACATGAGTACCAAGCCCAGTAAGTCCCGGGGCGGTTGACAAATGGGTCTTGTCACCAGGTCAGTTAATAATGAGACAGGTTTTACCTCTTGTTTAAAACAGTTTCCAGGTTGTGTGTATAAATATCTGAGTAAGACGTATTCTGAAGCTGTATTTTTGTTAACTTCTCTCTTGGCGAGTTTAGTTTCTCATCTGTGCCAAGGCGCTAGTCCTCGTATAGATAGTCCTCGTATAGATAATCCTCATATAGATAGTCCTCGTATATAGATAGTCCTCGTATAGATAGTCCTTGTATAGATTATCCTCGTATAGATAGTTCTCGTATAGATAGTCCTCGTATATAGATAGTCCTCGTATAGATAGTCCTTGTATAGATTATCCTCGTATAGATAGTTCTCGTATAGATAGTTCTTGTATAGATTATCCTCGTATAGATAGTTCTCGTATAGATAGTCCTCGTATATAGATAGTCCTTGTATAGATAGACAAGTTTCTCATTCAGTTATAAACAAATGAGACAAGGATTAGCTGACCCCTTGAACTTCAGTTTGATTGTTCCTCATTTTTTAGAAGCAAACATAACCTATAGCAACATACAAAAGAATTACGTCTGGGCATTTTGTAATTTTCCTGGGTAGACTACGTCATTGTAATCAGGATATGGGAAGCCCTGAAGAGGTGAATTATTGGTAAAAAAAAGGAATCTTTGCTATCTGAGGTCTTGTCTCAGTAACTGTCTCTGTCAAGTTATATTTACACATTTTGTAAGTGAGAAATCCTGAATGCCCCCTTTCAATACCCCCCCCCCCAAAAAAAGACCTGGAAATTGCAACAACAACAAAAAAAAACCCCAAAAGATTTTCCAATTTTTACTTTCACTTGAGGTGGAAAAGTTGACAGTTGATAATGAAATGTGCAATCAAAAGTGATGCAAATATATTTTAAATTTCTTTAACATAAATTAAACTCTTATAAATCCCCTTTCCATTCTATTATTAATGTTTTTGCTTTACGCACAAGAGAGATTGTTCATTCACTTACAACCATTTAATGGAGATGCACAACACTTGGTTTTGAATTTTCACCAACTTTTCAAAAGTTTGCTCAAAACTTGTGTAAACAAGGCTTGTGAGCAAAACGAAGACTTGCTAAATCCTGCTACCACTTTTTGATTATGAGATTATATTGTGTTCAGTGTCTTTCTGTTTGCTTCGCATAGCTAGCCACATATCACCATGACCATTTGTTGTGTTAAGTGGGGATAGAGTGACTGTGTAGTGTTCTGTGGATTTGAGAGGAAACTCAAATACATCGCACATGTCAAGCCGGGAAGTTTGAGCAAGTTAGAAACAGCTTAGTATGTTTGGCATTCGTCATTTTGAGAGTAATGGCTACCGGTGGGATTCTGTTCAATCGTGGTGTGAAGCCCACTTTTTCACTCTTCTCTATATCTTCTGGTTTCACACATAAAGATGCCAACAAGACAGACAGAGCCTGTAGAATATCCTTTATTTGTATACTGTACTTGGTATTCATGACGTCCACACCTCTGACACGTAAACATCTTTCTCTCTCTCACACACTTTCTGTTTCCCCTTCTCTCTTCCTCTAACACTTCGTTTGACCTTATTCCCCCTCTTCATCCCGTTCTTTTCTCTCAAGTGTCCGGCACTGCAAGTTTGAATCTGATGAACTGATCAGACTGTCAGAGATTCTGTGCGGCTGTCCGAGCCTGACTAAACTTGAGTGAGTACACCTGAGGCCATTCACATCCACAGCGATGCCGAGCTGTTGTTTACTCAGCAAAACCTATTGTAATGTACTTAGCAATGTATTAGCAAGTTACAAGTACTGACCACAATATCGTACTGTCATGATACAGTATCTGACTGATTGATTGATTTTATTCGACAATAACAGGATGGTGGGCTCCATGTACAATTTTCAGAAATTGTCAAGGATAACACAAAAAAAGCTAGTATGCTTATTTCCATTGTGGTCCTTGATGGAAGGGGTTACAAGGATAGTCATCAGCAAATGACAACCTTGAAAGCTCATACATTCAAAAACACTACATTCTGTACAACAGAGACACTATATACAACACAAGGGAAAATGTATTAGGCAATAAATACTCGATATAGGTGGTTCTTGCCACGCACATCTTAACAGTATATGAAATAATACTTTAACCTATTCCTACACCACATTGTTATAGCAGTTTTGATCTTGCTCACTCCGTCAAATTGCTTTATGACTTTGGGTAGTTTATTCCATAAAACAGCTGCTGAGTATAAAAAGGTTGCTTTGCCAAGCAAGTGTTTTAAATCTGTAGGGTACAAAGTCAGTCGCACTCCCCCTAGTGCATTGGTATGTTATGACAAGTTATTATAATGCAGAAATGACATGCTTGGCAAAAATCTTACTACTACTGGGCGTCCGGGTAGCGTAGCAGTCTATTACGTTGCCTACCAACACGGGGATCTCAGTTCGAATCCCCGTGTTACCTCCGGCTTGGTCGGGCATCCCTACAGACACAATTGGCTGTGTCTGTGGGAGGGAAGCCGGATGTGGGTATGTGTCCTGGTCGCTGCACTAGTGCCTCCTCTGGCTGCTCGGGGCGCCTGTTCAGGGGGCGGGGGAACTGGGGGGAATAGCATGATCCTCCCACGCGTTACGTCCCCCTGGCGAAACTCCTCACTGTCAGGTGAAAAGAAGCGGCTGGCGACTCCACATGTATTGGAGGAGACGTGGTCGTCTGCATCCCTCCCCGGGTTGGAAGAGGGTGTGGAGCAGTGACTGGGACGGCTCGGAAGAGTGGGGTGATTGGCCGGATACAATTAGGGGGAAATAGGGAGGGGGGAAATCTTATAACCACACCTATTGATAAGTGAATGGGACTGATTTCTTTTTAGGTTCACCAGTATTTGCCCATGTTATGAAGGACTGCAGACCCTATGGAATAGTCTGTGCTTACTACCATCACTGCACATGCTTGAGTAAGCGCGCACACACACACACACACACACACACACATCAAAATATGGCACATTCAGCTCAGTTCTATTTACCTTTCAGCTGCTGAAGTTAAGGTAAAGGGAGCTGTTTCTTCCTTTATCCCTCCCTGCTTCTTTATCTGTGCACCTTTGCTTCATGTAAAGAGCGTTACATTTTAAATGTATGAGATGTGTGATACAAGTAAAATTTGACTGAAGCAAGCACATGAAAACATCTCGTCTCAAAGGGGGACATTCTTAATGGTGTTCCCTACACAACAAAACAACTGTCAGTGTGAAATGTAGGGCCTTTTTGTTTTGCTCTGAAAACAAAACGATACTTTACTATGTCTTACAAAGTCAGGGTCTATGATTTGACTCGATGATAAAACTGACTGTGATCGACTAACGCCCAGCTGGGATTATTTTTTAGATTCAGGGACAACTTGTTTTGTTCCCAGTGGGTCGAGGATTTGGTAAAAGGCCTAAAGGGCAGTGACGGAGGACGCCATGTCAGGTGAGAAGACACGGATGCAGGATCTGTAGTCTGTTTTTAATCACCCTAACAGACATGTTCTGACCGGCGTCGATGATGTTTTGAATATGCAAATTGCCATCTAGCCTGTCAGTGCTGCCAATCATAGGCTTCATGCAAAATGGCATATGCATTTTAGTTTTTATATTATTTGAAATAGGATCAGAAAAAGGGGGAAAAATCTGTAGACTGTCGCTGAATTTGACAAATTAAAAAACAACCAGTGCCCTCAAACGGTTGCGTCTGTGTTGTCACTGTAATTTTTTAGGTGAGTAGTGAGTAGATATTTATGATCTAAATTCATTCTAGAAATGTTCTTGGTGGGGGTGTAGTGTAGCAGTCTATTTCATTACCTACCAAAATAGGGATCGCCAGTTCAAATCCCCATGTTACCTCCAGCTTGGTTGGGCCTCCCTACAGACACAATTGGCTGTGACTGCGGGTGGGAAGCCGGATGTGGGTATGTGTCCTGGTCGCTGCACTAGCGCCTCCTCTGGTCGGTAGAGATGCCTGTTCGGGGCAGAGGGGGACTGGGGTAATAGCGTGATCCTCCCACGCGCTACGTCCCCCTGGTGAAACTCCTCACTGTCAGGTGAAAGGGGGTGGAGCAACAACCAGGACAGCTCAGAAGAGTGGGGTAATGTGCTGGGTACAATTGGGGAGTAAAGGGAAGAAAAAAAAAGAAAGAAACATTGATGATAAATTTTAGTTAACACCACTTTTGTTTGGGTTCAGATTTTTTTATTGCACTGTTGAAATGCTGAAACCATTTACTACTGGAACATTTCTAGTGATGGCAGCCCACCAATGCTGTATGAATATATGAGGAAAATACTTTGTGTTATTGTCAATTCATACTGTATATTAAACACAGCCTATCTCTTCCTTATCAGTATTGAGGAGTTTTGGATAACATCAGAGGCAGCTGTTAGTTTGGTGTGCCGCTGTCTGAACCTCAACCCCCATATACACACTATCAGGTGAGACACACACACACACGCACACACACACACACACATTTATATGTGCGTGTGTTTGAAATAACCAAAAGCATATTCATTATTCATCTTGCAGGGTACAACAAACCACTCTACACTTGTATTTCATGAAGACCACTCCACTCACTTCAGTCAGGTAAAGTCTGTCATGGTGTGTGGTTTATTAGACAGGAACGCTGTGTGTCAAAGGTCATACTTTGTATTATATACTGCCACATTTAGCATGCGATAGGAATGTATTTCAAGTAAAAACATGTTAACCTCAGTTTGTAACGTATGTATCGTAAAAAGGTTAATATTCTTGCTTGAGGTGATTTTTGCTCTTTTCGATAGAGTTGATGTGCTAAACCGGTCCATCATTCTCTTGTATGTTGAAGCATGGATATGTGGCATAGGACACAAAACTACGTTCAGGGTTTTATTCTACTAAACAGATCTGATGGAAATTAAACTAGTTCAAATCTTATATTTTGGGGCGTCTGGGTAGCGTAGCAGTCTATTCCGTTGCCAACCAACACAGGGATCCCGGTTCGAATCCCCGTGTTGCCTTCGGCTTGGTCGGGCATCCTTACAGACCCAATTGGCAGTGTCTGTGGGTGGGAAGCCAGATGTGGGTATGTGTCTTGGTCGCTGCACTAGCGCCTCCTCTGGTTGGTTGGGGCGCCTGTTTGGGGGGGACTGGGGGCAATAGCGTGATCCTCGCACGCGTTATGTCCTCCCTGGAGAAACTTCACTGTCAGGTGAAAAGAAGCGGTTGGCGACTCCACATGTATTGGAGGAAGCATGTGGTAGTCTGCAGTCCTCCCCGGATCAGCAGAGGGGATGGAGGAGCAGAGACCGGGATGGCTCGGAGGAGTGGGGTAATTGGCCGGATACAATTGGGGAGAAAAGGGGGGGGGGACAAACAAAACCAAAAAATCTTATATTTTGGGACTTTAGGAAAGTTTAGTTTAAATTTTCTTGACAACCGAATGGAAACGTAGTTAGTTGGCGTGGTGTTCCTGGGAGAGAAAGATTAATTGTCTGGATCGTGGCTGCTTTGATAGGTACTGGATGTCATTATGGGAATCTGGCTGGGCTCCACCTCGCTCTGCAGCCATCTGCTGTTAACTGAGTTTTAGTCTGTTGGAAAAATTTTCTATATATATTAAATCGTGTCGTGATTTAGGTTATACTCAGAAAAATACTCACCTTGTTTCATCTGTTTGTCTTTTCAGTGGCGACTCAACAGATCCTGCTTTTTTGATACGTACGGAGAAAATAGGGTAAATGTTTTTATTTCACTAAAACAAAAATATTGTCAAACAGTGAATTACATTTAGTGGTGATGGTGACATGTGGAGTTTAATGTTCGGCTGCCATTTTCACACAGTTTAAGAAATTAAAGTTTTCTTTGATTAGAGTCGATTGGTTGATTTTCTACCTAAATGACAAACAGAAAAGTAGAAAGAGAGGTAAATAATCTCCTGGCGCTCTTTATTGGGCTTTACTTTCCAGCATGCCTGTAATTCTTATACTCTACTTTCCTTTCTCGCTTCCTTTCATCCTCTGTTTTCACATCTTTCGCTCTCTACTCCTCCAGCCTTGTGGACTGTCTAATAGAAGGGAATCAGCTGAAGACTCTGAGCAGTATCATCCAGAGATGTCCTCTGCTGACAGACCTCGAGTAACGTACCTTCTGTTTTTACCTGGCAAAACAAAATTGATCTAGCCAGGAATCCCTGACAGTCAGTTGGTTCCCCAGCCATAGCTGCAATCTTGTTTTAAAAAAAAGGGAAAGACAGAAAATACATACATAAATACATACATACAAGGGGATGCATCACTTTCACTTTTGTTACTGATTCCGAATATGAATATTTAAGTAATGGCCAATATTGGGTACAGATCCATTACTTTTGCTGAAAAATGCAGACTGAGACCATAAGTTTGGGGTCAGTGGGCAATATAATTGATAGAATCAGTTTTGTTTTGTTTATTTTGCAACTGTTAATGAAAGACAGGCTTCCGTGTACCAAAAATTACCTTTGCATGAATTTAATGCAGATATGCAGTAAATTAAGCCATTTTGCTTTTATTTATGACATGCTACTCATGGCTTTTGGTACCAGATTGTGGTCTCTGGTAAAATCTCACATACCGATAGTCCATTTAAGTCTGGCATTGGCCCAATATTCGATACCAGTATCAATATCAGTGCAATCCTAATACATACATACATATTGAATTTGAATTTGATATCAGTACTATTTCATTAGTCCTAGTGTGCATTTTCCTCTACTTGTAATATCTGTCAGTTTGCTGTCCTGTATTATGATATCTGTTATTTTCTAGTTAGTATGTGTAACATATGTTCCTTCAGTGTGGCTCTGATTACTCTGTTGTCTGTGTAGTTTGTCGCACAACAAGTGGGGTACAGAGGGAGCCCAGGTCCTCTGCTCCGTCCTGCCCTCACTGCCAAATCTGACCAGTCTCAGGTAACGTTTGATTTATTTGTCACTTTTTCTATTATGAAATAATTGTTTTAGGTTCTCAACATGAAGTTCATCTAATCCTCTCATCTGTGGACTTTGGCTGTGACGTGTAGTGGGGCGATAGTGCCGCTGCACAAGGCTTGCAAACACAGGGAATCTCAATAAAATCTGTTTGGGTGTTCACGCTCAGCATGGCATCGTCCCTATTCAGAGAGGGAGCCAGCAGCACCCTGAATTCATAGCATGATCGGCTAAGCAACAACTCAACAGAAGTCCATGTCTGCAAAGTCACCATATTTATCAATTATTAGAATCAGAATAAAAACAACTTGGTAATAACATTGACAGCTGATAAAACAAGTGCTCTCAAAATTTTTTACATTCTTCATTGCAACTTTGAGGATGGCACATTTCTGCCAGTTTTGGTTTTGTCTCAACTCTCTTTTTGCCATTTCTTAACTGCAGCAGACTATTAAGCAGTTTTATGGACCTATCGTAGTTTGTGTATTATTGTCTATTTTAACCTGCCGTCCTCTGATGTGTTTTGTTGTGTTGTTTTGCTGGTCTGAACCTTTTATGTTTGTCATCAGTGTTGCCATACTCCTTAGTCAGAGTTCCCTTGAAAAAGATGTTTAATCTAAAGGTGACTCAGTGGTTAAATAAAGGTTAGGTAGATGCATGGAAAAGGAGCACGGAAAAGTCATGACTGAAGAGCAAAATGACAGTGTGAACAACATCCATCTCCATCTTGTTTGCTCCTTGTCATGTTGGATCATATTGGTGTAAATGGCATAGCTGATCAGATCTCACCCCATCTGTCAGTCTGTCAGGTAATTTCATCAGTGACAGAGGAGCTGAGATTCTGGCCACAGTGTTCTGCAAGCTGCCTCGTCTCAGATCAGTCAAGTAAGCAAAATACGAGATCTGTAAGAATAATGTATGTCCATGTAATATACACACAGTGTATGTACAGTATAAACTATACTACACCCATAAACACAGCCAATCAATCAACTAATCAATCAGCCAGTCAGGCAAAACCTTATTTAAATAGTATGTTCTGTACATTAGAAAAATGCAGTACGCCTAACAGTATGCGAAAGTGTGCAGATAAATAGAAGATAATGGTAAAAGAGGAAAACATCATAATCATAGAACAGAGAGAAAATAAAAATGAAGTTGAAAGAAATGATTAATTAAGTACAGTGAAGAAAATTTTAAAAGAATAAGGAAAGACAATGACATGCCAGAATCCGTAAATTACTACTGCTTTCGGCTGCTCCCGTTAGGGGTCGCCACAGCGGATCATCTGTTTCCATTTCTTCTTGTCTTCTGCGTCTTCCTCTGTCACACCAGCCACCTGCATGTCTTCCCTCACCACATCCATAAACCTCCTCTTTGGCCTTCCTCTTCTCCTCTTCCCTGGCAGCTCCATATTCAGCATCCTTCTCCCAATATACTCAGCATCTCTCCTCCACACATGTCCAAGCCATCTCAATCTTGCCTCTCTTGCTTTGTCTCCAAACCGTCCAACCTGAGCGGTCCCTCAAATATACTCGTTCCTAATCCTGTCCTTCTTCGTTACTCCCAGTGAGAATCTTAGCATCTTCAACTCTGCCACCTCCAGCTCCGCCTGCTGTCTTTTCGTCAGTGCCACTGTCTCCAAACCATATAACATAGCTGGTCTCACAACCATCTTGTAAACTTTCCCTTTAACTTTTGCTGATACCCTTCTGTCGCAAATCACTCCTGACACACTTCTCCACCCACTCCACCCTGCCTGCACTCTCTTTTTCACCTCTCTACTGCACTCCCCATTACTTTGGACAGTTGACCCCAAGTATTTAAACTCAAATGCCTTTGTCACCTCCGCTCCTTGCATCCTCACCATTCCACTGTCCTCTCTCTCATTCACGCATAGGTATTCCGTCTTGCTCCTACTGACTTTCATTCCTCTTCTCTCCAGTGCATACCTCCACCTCTCCAGGCTCTCCTCAACCTGCACCCTACTCTCGCTACAGATCACAATGTCATCTGCGAACATCATCGTCCATGGAGACTCCTGCCTGATCTTGTCGTTCAACCTGTCCATCACCATTGCAAACAAGAAAGGGCTAAGAGCCGATCCTTGATGTAATCCCACCTCCACCTTGAACCCATCTGTCATTCCAACCGCACACCTCACCATTGTCACACTTCCCTCATACGTATGCTGCACCACTCCTTCCTACTTCTCTGCAACTCCTGACTTCCTCATACAATACCACACCTCCTCTCTCGGCACTCTGTCATAAGCTTTCTCTAAATCTACAAAGACACAATGCAACTCTTTCTGGCCTTCTCTATACTTCTCAATCAACATTCTCAAAGCAAACATCGCATCTGTGGTGCTCTTTCGTGGCATGAAACCATACTGCTGCTCGCTGATCGTCACCTCTCCTCTTAACCTAGCTTCTATTACTCTTTCCCCAATCTTCATGCTGTGGCTGATCAACTTTATACCTCTGTAGTTGTTACAGTTCTGCACATCGCCCTTGTTCTTGAAAATCGGTACCAGTATGCTTCTTCTCCACTCCTCAGGCATCCTCTCACTTTCCAGGATTGTGTTAAACAATCTAGTTAAAAACTCCACTGCCATCTCTCCTAGACATCTCCATGCCTCCACAGGTATGTCATCAGGACCAACTGCCTTTCCATTCTTCATCCTCTTCATAGCTGCCCTCACTTCCTCCTTGCTAATCCGCTGAACTTCCTGATTCACTATCCCCACATCATCCAACCTTCTCTCTCTCTCATTTTCTTCATTCATCAGCCCCTCAAAGTACTCCTTCCACCTTCTCAGCACACTCTCCTCGCTTGTCAGCACATTTCCATCTCTATCCTTGATCGCCCGTAAATAACAAACGTTAAATTTAGCAGCTATTAAAAGAGTAGGGGGTTGGTCACCCGAAGTAAACGTACAATAAGAAAAGAGGGTTGTTTTTTTTAAGTAAGCATTTAAAAGTTGCTGTTGAAGTGTCTGTTCTCAGTCCAAATGGGAGACTATTTTACGGGTCAGGGACATATATAAAGAGTGCTGCTTCACTATTATTGTAAGTGTTATTGGAATGGTTTGGAGATGATTGCCTGTAGATCTGAGTATGTTACAAGGAGCATGTCATTCATATAGTATTCTGGAGAGAGTCCATCAAAAGATGTGTAAATAGGTAACATAATCTTAAAATCTATTCTTACACTAATTGGCAGCCAGTGAAGAGATACTGTACATATACTTATGTTCGTGAGTGTGTAACTCTGGACACCATTTAAACCGATTAAAAATGTTACTGCTGGGGTTATCCAGGTGGCGTGGCAGTCTAGTCCGTTGCCTACCAACATGGGGATCGCTGGTTCGAATCCCCATGTTACCTCCGACTTGGTCAGGCATCCCTACAGACACAACTGGCCGTGTCTGCAGATGGGAAGCCGGATGTGGGTATGTGTCCTGGTCACCACACTAGTGCTTCCTCTGGTCGGTCGGGGCGCCTGTTCAGGGAGGGGGAACTGGGGGGAATAGCGTGATCCTCCCACGTGCTACGTGCCCTGGCAAAACTCCTCACTGTCAGGTGAAAAGAAGCAGCTGGCAACTCCACATGTATCGGAGGAGGCATGTGGTAGTCTGCAGCCCTCCACAGATCAGCAGAGGGGGTGGAGCAGCGATCGGGACGGCTCGGAAGAGTGGGATAATTGACTGGATACAGTTGGGGGGGAAAAGGGGGGAAAAATGTTACTGCTGTATTTTTCTTCTCCAGTTTGTCTCATTGCGGTGGATGGACAGTGACCGGAGGCCTGGAGCTGATCAGATCACTAGAACACTGTGTCAGCCTGGAAGAACTGAGGTGACATGCAAATATACTCTCTTTCTCTCTCACTCCGATAACATGTTGAAGATCTGGTGTATATATATAAATATGTATGTGTACCTTCAGTCTAGACTCAGTGCCGCTGGATGAGGACACTAAGGTGTGTCTGGCCCGGGGACTAAGCAAGACCAACTCTCTGCGCAAACTGAAGTGAGTACAACCATTCGCCCAGTTATATCCCAACAAAACACCTCATAATCAATCTTAACACAGTAGTTATCAGCCATACGTTTCTACAAAATGACTCTTCTGGGGACAACATTTAAATAAAATGAAAATTAAAACATCTTTTGCAGCCTGTTTTTGAGACTAATTAATCGACACATGACAGAATAATATGTTTTTTTCCCCCAATTTAGTGGCCAGTTGATCCCTATTTTAGTTCAAACACCCACCCTCGTACTGCATGCGTTTGCCAACTGCATCTCTCCGGTCGGCAGTCTCGAAGGAGACGCTTCCCCACTTTGGTGACAAGGCGAATCCAGGGCCAGGCCGAACCACTGCTTTTTCTGACACACCCAGAGGTGCATTCATGTGATGAACACAAGCCGACTCTGCCCCCCTCCCAAAGACGGCATTGCCAATTATTGCTGCTTCATCGAGTCCGGCCATAGTCGGATCTGATGAGACTGAGGTGCAAACCCTAGTCCTCAGTGGGCAACTGCACCAACACAAAGCCGATGCTTAGACCGCTACACCACCGCGGACACCAATTTGCTGAAGCTTAAAAAAGACATGCATTCAAGTGTGCCTGATTCCTGATTCCTTAATGTTTATTAACATTACCTTCCTCATCAGACCCCTTTGTACTGCAGGGTCTATGGAGAGAAGTGAGGGGTCACTAAGGGGTCCCCTCACTTAATGTTGGCTCTCTAAGAAATTCACTACATAACCAAACACATGTGGACACCCCTTCTAATTAATTGGTATTTCCATCACACCCATCGCTAACAAGTGCATAAAATCAGGCGTACAGCCATGCAATCTCCATAGACAAACATTGGCATGGGATGGAATAGGATGGGCTGTACTGAGGAGCTCAGTGACTTTCAATGTGTCTCTGTCATAGGATGCCACCTTTCCAACAAGTCAGTTGGTCAAATTTCTGCCCTGGTGTCACCTGCCTTGTTTATTTGTTCATTGCAAATCCCCCAACATCACATTGCATCTGGACTCCTAAAGATTGGACACTCCTCTTCTGGTGTCTCCCTCAACCCCATCCAACACCTTTGGGATGACTTGGAATGCCGACTGTGAGTCAGGCCTTCTCCCCCAACATCACTAATGCTCTTGTGACCGAATGGGAGTGAATCCCCACAGCCATGTTCCAAAATCTAGTGAAAAGCCTTCCCAGAAGTCTGGATGCTGTTACAGCAGCAAAGGTGGGACCAACTCCATATTAATACCCGTGGATTTGGAATGAGATGTTCAACGAGCACATATGGGTGTGAAGTTCAGGTGTCCACATACTTTTGACCATGTAGCGTATCATTGTATAACTTTTATGATTAATTCATTAGGAAAAATGACAAGATGGAATACATATGTGTGAATGACAGGGAGGACAGCGGAATGGTGAGGATGCAAGGAGTAGAGGTGACGAAGGTGGATGAGTTTAAATACTTGAGGTCAACTGTTCAAAGTAACGGGGAGTGTGGAAGAGAGGTGAAGAAGAGAGTGCAGACAGGGTGGAGTGTCAGGAGTGATTTGCGACGGAAGGCTACCAGCAAGAGTTAAAGGGAAGGTTTACAAGATGGTTGTGAGACCAGCTATGTTGTATGGTTTGGAGACAGTGACACTGACGAAAAGACAGGAGGCAGAACTGGAGGTGGCACAGTTGAAGATGCTAAGATTTTCATTGGGAGTGACGAAGAAGGACAGGATTAGGAACGAGTATATTAGATGGGCCTGGCGTCCTGTCCAGGGTGTGTCCCCGCATGCCGCCCAATGACTGCTGGGATAGGCTCCAGCATCCCCGCGACCCTGAGAACAGGATAAGCGGTTCGGATAATAGGAAAAAAAAATATTAGAGGGCCAGCTCAGGTTGGACAGTTTGGAGAGAAAACAAGAGAGGCAAGATTGAGATGGCTTGGACATGTGTGGAGGAGAGATGCTGGGTATATAAGGGGAAGGATGCTGAATATGGAGCTGCCAGGGAAGAGGAAAAAAGGAAGGCCAAAGAGGAGGTTTACGGATGTGGTGAGAGAGGACATGCAGGTGGCTGGTGTGACAGGAGGATGCAGAGGACAGGAAGAGATGGAAATGGATGATCTGCTGTGGCGACCCCTAACAGGAGCAGCCGAAAATAGTAGTAGTAGTACCAGTAAGAAAAATTGAAGCCCATTTGTAATATTATCACACGAAAATTTTATTATAAACTGTGATATGGAATTAGCTAGTTAGTAGTGAAGTTAGTTATCTGCAAACAAAAAACAATATCAGTGAAGACAATTAAATGATGCTACAGTATTTGACCCCTGCCCCAGTACATGTGTTTATGCATATTAAAAGTATACAGCTTTCAAATTCTTGTAATGCAACATTTGGCTGTCATATACTCCCCTACCAGTAGGTGCCAGTAGGTCCCAATACAAAGGGATCAAAAGGGCGCGGTGTCTGGGGAAATCCTGTTGGGTTATTGGACCTCAGTTTAAGTGGTAATGGTGAAGTCTTGCTTGGCAAAGTACCTGAGCATTGCAGGTTACAGTTACTCTCAAATTGCTTTGATTAATCGAAAATGAGATCTATTGGACAGTATTGTTTTATTTTTGGTGTAAAGTGGATAGAACAAAAAGGTTTTTCTGTGTTTCTTTTTCTCATCTAACGGATGAATGTGTCGTCCTTTGTCATTAACTGTTTCTACTGGTTTCCTCTGTGTGAACGTACGGTAAAGCCCTCTGGTACAGTCAGTTTGATTTAGGGACAGACAAACTTGACCTGATTACACATGTCTCTGGTGACATGTGTTCATACAGATCTTAAAAGAGTGCAAATAAAATTGGAGTTGCTGTGATTCTCACCAATTTTCCCTTATTTTGGATTTGTTTGTTAGTGAGATGGAGCACAATGCAGATCTGTCCCGTGTGAATAAGAACAACAGTCCTGTGGCTCACTCACACTTAGAAGAGGGAAAGTCCAAAAAATCAATTGCCTAACACACAGGAATACTAGATTTAATATTGGAAAACCCAAAACAATTTATTTAAGCCTAAATGAATATTAACATAATAGGCCTAAACATACATATTTCTAGATTGTTTTAGGAAATTCAGTTAGTTGCTCAGATAAACTGAAACCAGTTACACATCACTCTGGCAAATAATTCCTGCAAAAAAAATAAAAAATTAAAAAAAATAAACCGCCTTCTAAATTGTACCCTCAAGCCCACAGTGTGTGTGTGTGTGTGTGTGTGTGTGTGTGTGTGTGTGTGTGTGTGTGTGTGTGTGTGTGTGTGTGTGTGTGTGTGTTTATATATATATAAATGGTACTAGGGCTACAACTAACGATTATTTACATTATCAATTATTTTTTCGATTAATCATTTAGTCTGTTAAAAGTAAAAAATACTGTCGAATGCCCATCTTAACTTTCCAGATACCAAGTGGTGTCTTTAAACTGTTTACTTTGTCTGACCAACGGCCCATCCCCCCCAAAAAAACAACCCTCAACTATTAATCTCACAATGATATAAATCAGAGGAAGGTAAGCAAATCTCAGCTTTCCTTTGCATTCATGAAACTGCATCCAACAAATGTTTGGTATTTTTACTTGATGAATGACTCAGGGCGGCACGGTGGCACAGTGGTTATCACTGTCACCTCACAGCAAGAAGGTCCTGGGTTCGAACGCCGGGGTTGTCCAACCTTGGGGGGGGGGTCATCCCAGGTCCTTTCTGTGTGGAGTTTGCATGTTCTGCCTGTGTCTGTGGTGGGTTTTCTCCGGGTGCTCTGGTTTCCCCCACCATCAAAAAGACATGCATGTTAGGGTTAATACTCCTGTCTGTGCCCCTGACTGAGGCACGGCAAGACGAACTGGAGTTGGTCCCCGGGCGCTTCACGGCAGCTGCCCACTGCTCCTAGCTACACAGCTAGGATGGGTTAAACGCAGAGTGTAATTTCCCTACAGGGATCAATAAAGTATCTCAAAATGTAAAAAAAAAAAGAATTAAGACGATTGTTTGACAACCAAATTGATCGATTTTTTGGTCAGCTGACTAATCAATTCACTGACTAATCATTTCAGCACTATCCAGTACTGATACTTTTGGCTGTTATGAATTGATATTACCACAATGTCCTCACATAATTATATATAACATACGCTGAATGAACTTCAAGCCAAAAAAAGATCACATGATACATGTCAAACTGGAGTGATCTGAAATACATGTCTGATGTTCCTTGATTCACGTACGTACATCACATAGTGCCATGAACTGAAAGAGGATGGAAGGGTGAGGCAGAGGTGTTTCAAAGGTTTTGTATTTGTCAACTTGTTTAATGGGGGGACAGCATCTCCTTGCACCCCCCCCCCATATCGACCCCTCTGTAGGACAAACAGGAGGCATCCTTTGTACCAGTTCCACTTAGTAACAACAGTCTCACTGCTGCCTCCAACAGACAAGGCTGGACTTATTTTATTTCTCTCATGCTCTTTTCACAAGAACACATGCAAAACAAATTCAAGAAAAATATAACCTTCTAGAATGAGGCCCCATGTCTCCTGGCTCAGTGAGTTAACAATGTCTTCCTCTTGAAATTAAACTGAATACTAAATAATTTCAATGAAATTGTGTGTGTGTGTGTTCCCCAGTCTGAATAGGGGTGCTACAGTTGCTATGGTTGGATCACAAGAGACAAAAGATACACTGGAGCTTCTATCTGTGATGGAACAACGCAGACAAATAGAAGAGATAGAGTAAGTTACACACATGCACACACACAAACACAAAGCAAATACTGGGCTTATATGCAACTAACCTCTGAACCTGTGTCACCTCTCTCTCTCTCTCTCTCTCTCTCTCTCTCTCTCTCTCTCTCTCTCTCTCTCTCTCTCTCTCTCTCTCTCTCTCTCTCTCTCTCTCTCTCTCTCTCTCTCTCTCTCTCTCTCTCTCATACAAATACTATACAGCAGACAATGAATATGTGACATCCAGTGATATGCAAAACTTTCCGAATGTAAACAAAGCATGACGGGCTGTTTGAATGCATGTTAATTTAAGCGAATGAGTGAAACTGAATTAATTATTTAAACTTTGGGATTATTGTTCAGGGCATCACTTTCATTGGAATGAATAAGTATGTCATTAAGTTCAAATATGACAGTGATCGCTTCAGTTGTACATCCAGCTACACACAAGTGATTTATTTGCTAAGATACTGAATATGTAACACTGCTTGAAATGATGGCTACATGAGTCAATGAAAAGAAATTATAGAATTCAAAATAACAAATGAGGAATATAATATAATGTGAATTGAATAAACAAAGTAAATGATTGAGTGGATAGATGACTTGGGAGCTAATTGATGTCTAACCACATGAATATTATGCAGATGAAATTTTCATTATATGATCCACAAGAATACAATTCAGTCACTTCAGTGATAGATGATAGTAGGAGTAGTTGATATCAGCAGCATTCAGCTAATTTTCCTAAATAATTGAGATAAATAGGGTTTCGGCATGAGCTCTTGATATTGAATCTGCTGGTTCAGAGTTGGATGAGCTCTAAACAGGCATCACAGTGATGAAGTTATCAAACCTCTCAAACCAATGGCCTGCCTTCCAGAGACCAAGACCATTCTGCAGCTTGGCAGTGCTTTTAAAGGGTAATTCTGTGTTTTATAACCTGGGTCTTATTTTCTGAGTTTTTGCCATGGTGCATCCATCCATCCATTATCCAAGCTGCTTATCTCAACCGGGGTTGTGGGATGCTGGAGCCTATTCCAGCAGTCATTGGGCAGCAGGTGGGAAGACACCCTGGACAGGCTGTCCAGGGACAATTTAGTACAGCCGATTCACCTGACCTACATGTCTTTGGATTGTGCGAGGAAACCGGAAGAGAGAACATGCAAACTCCACGCAGAGGATGACCCAGGATGACCCTCAAGGTTGGGCTACCCCAGGGCTCGAACCCAGGACCTTCTTGCTGTGAGGCGACCGTGTTAACCATTGCGCCACTGTGCCACCCGCCATCATGCATATCAATTATAATTTTGGAGATCTTGGACACAGGCCCACCGTTAGACTCTGCTTTACAGCTCTGTCTTACGGGACAACAGAATATGGTCCTTAAACCCGTCCCTTCAACAACAAATAAAAAAAAACCCTAGTGTCTCAGTTTGACTGTACACATGATAACCCATTTTCTATGACTTCTCAATTATGCTGGCCGGGTAGTTTATCAACAGTTACTACGATATACAGTAAGTATAGGCTGACCATATCTGCTAGTTGAACCAGGAAATTGCTCAGAAATGCGATCAATCATTGATAATATCAAACATTTAGAGAAATAACTTAAAATTTTTACTTCCAAAAATGGAATTTAGATAACTTGGCTAAATTGGACTCGTTGAGACATCTCTTACACTGGTATTCCATGATCCCATATGACGCCATTGTAAAGCTGAGTCCAACAGTGGTCCCGCGTCCAAGATCTCCAAAATAAAGCATGTGAGTAAGAAATATATAATTACTTATATGCACAATGGCAAAACTTATTAAATTAAAATCTTTGTTAAAAAAAAAGCAATTATCCTTTAAGAATGGTGCCAACTTGGAGACTTCGTGGCTGCATCTGGGTAATATTTCTTACAGTACCTGGGACACGTTTCACAGAAAATGGCGACGAGTAAAGAACTGTAGGCAACAAGAGAATGGGAGGTGTTACAAAGCGGACACCATTGTAAAGACAGATGGCGTGCATACCGTGCTGCCAACCCTCCTGCAAAGAGTCACTACTGGCCGCCCAACAGTTGCTGGAACTCCCCAGATGACATCATCACCCAATGAAGCTCTTAACCCAAGTTCAGTCAGGAAGACCTTCAAGCTCTTAGACTGCGTGGCAATACGCTCGGTATTTGTGTCACTACATAGCGATAAAATGTATAGAACAGATGCTCCTACTGGCGATACATGTAGGTAGGTGGCTGTGAACAAAGCAGTAGAACCTCTACTATCCAATATCTATAGTATGTTCTGATGGCATTTAACCAGTTCTCTTTTAGCAAATGTTTTGAACTTCCCATGGCCGTAATAGACAATTAACACTCCGTCCATCCAACCACATCCATGTCAATCAGCCTTTGATGTTATTTATTTAAAGCTGCTTACCTAATGCCCCCTTGCTGATGTCATTTCAGTGCTGTGCACCTTTTTTCATAAAGCCACCACCCAATCTACACTGGGTGGCACGTGTCACAGCCCTGTCTTTCTCCAACTACCACTGCCTGGGTCAGCATTACATTTGTAGTATTAGTAGCCCTATGAAATGTAAAGTTAAAAGTGTTTTCTTTTCTGGGACGCCCCAGTGGTTGCCTGGTAGAGTACGTACTACATAGGGCTGAGTCCTTACCGCAGCGACCTGGGTTCGAGTCCAGCCCGGGCCCTTTGCTGCATGTCATCCCCTCTCTCTCACTCTGTCTCTCTCTACTGTCACTGTTAAAACAAAAACAAAATAATTACTTTGCTTACTATAAGCAACCAAAGTAAAAAAAAAAAAACGTTTTCATGATGAAGTCAATGGCAAAACACATTTCAAGAAATTCCAGCTCAGTCTTCAACAGTGTTCGAATAAATTACATTGTGAATATTAAATTGTGTCTCACCTGATTGAAATTTGCATATAGTCTCACGAGGACAAACCTACAGTCACAATCTGGAGGTCTGGTCCACACAGTCCATTTAGCTGTTAAGCGTCTCCAGATTCTGAAGGCTCCACTCTCATTGGCTTGTCTGCAGTGTCAATCACAAGAGTGTTGTCTGTGCGCTTGGGGATGAGTGCATTGGTTTTTCTGGGTCCGCCAGTAAACAAACACATTGTGAAAAACAGAGCAGAAACCAAAAGGAAGACGTTCTTCCAACAGTAAGAAACAATGAGCATTTGTGACCAGGAGTTGATCGCTGGGTTTGGCAAAAGTTTGTGAAGTTCACACCACTACATTACTTGTAAGACCGCTGGGCCGGGTGTCTGGGTAACGTAGCGGTCTATTACGTTGCCTACCAACACGGGGATCGCCAGTTCGAATCCCCGTGTTACCTCCGGCTTGGTCGGGTGTCCCTACAGACACAATTGGCCGTGTCTGCGGGTGGGAAGCCGGATGTGGGTATGTGTCCTGGTCACTGCATTAGCGCCTCCTCTGGTTGGTCGGGGCGCCAGTTTGGGGGGGAGTGGAACTGGGGGGAATAGCGTTTTCCTCCCATGCGCTACGTTCTTCTGGCGAAACTCCTCACTGTCAGGTGAAAAGAAGCGGCTGGTGACTCCAAATGTATCGGAGGAGACGTTGTGGTAGTCTGCAGCCCTCCCCAGGTCAGCAGAGGGGTGGAGCAGTGACCGGGACGGCTCGGAAGAGTGGGGTAATTGACCTTTTGCAAAGTACCGCCCCAGAACAGTGCTTGTCCAATCCTGCCTTAACAACGGTTTCTATGTGAGGGAGGTCCGTCAAGCTTTCAAACAGACAGCAAAATGCTGAAACAGTGTACCTCTAGGATCTGCAAATCGGATACTAGATATGTGAAAAGTTTGGAGGGGGTGTAATTTGCTTTCCCTTCCTGAAACCCAGAACACAAGAAGTGCAATGTCGGCAATGGATTTGGCAGTATAGCAGACCCCATGGCCAGCTTAATCCATCCAAAATCAACAAAAATACCTCTGTTTGCTCCAAGCTAAGCTTGCTACTAGCTATTATTGATAACTAATATAGCTAATGTATTATTAGTTACTTTTATCCACACAATGATTATTACCATTATCAACGTGTTACTAACTAAAAAAATAACATTATTAATGTACCTGATGAACGTAACCGGCTTAGTCTGTAGCCAGAGAGACCTAATTTAATGATAGCTAATGATAGCTAGCCCACTAACATAACTTTGTTATGCTAGTCACAGGTTAGCCAGGTTCCACCTTTCATTTCAGAGCATAAAGACCCGCGGGGAGGGTCGGCTGGGGTGGTCTCTGGCCAGTCTGACCTCCTCATATCCGGCCTATTTTAAGTGTTTCTCCCCCTCTGTGAGCTCCAGGTGGGGACCAGCTGTTCAGCAAAGTCATCCCGCCCACTGAGGCATCTCGTTTGCCTTATTTTGTTGAAAATACCAGTTCTGGTCTGAAGGTAAAAAAAAAAGAAAAAGTAATGGGGCAGTTCCCCCGGCCCCGGGGCATGTCCCTGTGACCCCCAGGAGCCCATACAGACCCCCCTAAAAAGCCTGGATAAAAGAACGCCATGTGGAACCTTGGCCAAAATCAACACTATAATATGGTGATGTTGACAATGGATTATTAAAAATATACGAATAATAGCTGAAATATTTGACTTACCCTACAGTGCAAGAGCACAGTTGGGCCACAATGTGTTTCAGAATTAGTTGATGGGGTTTCTCATTCTTTGATTGCGACCGGTAAGCTTTACCCTCAGTTACAGTCACACCCGGCAGCCCGGAGTCCACGCAAGTCCCTGCCTGGACAACATGAATGTACTATTTTTACTTCATATGCATTTACTGGTAGGCAGTAACTAGCAGGGTTGGGATCGAGCAGCGGTCAGTTAAAGACCGAGAGACCTGAGAACTGACCACTCCTAAATGTCACACCAACATAACAGTCTGACTGGCTGTTTTGAATGTCAGTCTGAAAAATATTTTCCAGCCAAAGTAGGCGGCTCTTGAACTTGTAATAAAGATCAATGTGGACCAGAATGCCGAGCGAGACTAGTTTGCATACTACCTGTATGTAAACTACATCACATGAGAAAGAAAGACGTACAGTGGCAGAGAGAGACGGGAAGTGAAAGATTAATTGGCCGATATACTACACACCAAAATAAACTATTAACATATTTTACAAACTATATATAGAAATATAGTTTGGAAACTATACTCAAGATAAAAAGTAACAATAAAAATATTAACAAAAGAAATGAAGAAATAGTTTGTATTTTTTGAAGAGGATCACAAAGGAAATAAGCTCTAGGGCTTTTATGTTTTTATCCTTGCTGATTTTAATGTGGGAAATGTCTGTTGTGCAGTGTTATATGTATTTTAATCATCAAATAGATGCATTCAGTCATTCAAACTAGCGTACGTATTTAAAGAAATGGCAGACCCTATACAAGTAATCTATTTACCTGACATAACATACGATCAGGGTATTTTGAATCAGGCATTTAATTCCTTTTTTTTTCAACGCCCTGCTTAAAGTGAAAATATCCTCTCACCCCATGTCACATGCTAGTGATGATATAATGTGGATTTGCACTTGTGCTTTCAGGTTGGAGGGCTGGGCGATGGCTGATAGAGGGGTTGGACAACTTATCAAACTCCTTCCTGTTTGGAAACACCTCAGGAAGATCAGGTAAGGAGGGGAACAGAAAGCCCCTTTCAGTCTCATACATCTTCTTATTGTATGTCCATACCTACCCATCGACTGTCTTTGCTGCATTATCAATGGTCTTGTACCATCCACTTTGCCTTTTACTATGTGTGTATAAATTAAACCGTGATCTGTCTGGCCTGGTGGTTATCAACTCCAGTCCAGTCTAATCAGGGTGTTCCAAGAACTGACATAACCTGTGTAGGGCTGTCACGAATAACTGAGTAACTCGATTATATTAAAAAAAAAACCTCTACAATTTTACTACCCCGAGGCTTCGTTTCATCTCTATATGCGTCTCTAAACATGTCTGGGGATTTGGAACAACTGTGTATAACGGTGAAGCTGTCAGATAGTCGTTACTGTTGCATATAGATGATGCAGTGGATCATCTGAGTTGAGAATATGGAGGAAAGCAAATGACAGAATTGCCCCCCGGGCTCAACATCACCAGAAGGACACACCCCCTGACTGCAGTTGCCAGAACACATCCCAGTGTACAGGCCAACTCTACATCTCCCTTCATTCCCATCCTCTCCTTCAGTGCTCGCCAGCGGGTAAAAGCCAACCTCAGATTCACTCTCATTTTGGAATGAGCTTTGTCCACTTGGCGCTTCGCCTCGCTACATTTGCATCTTTTTGGCGCCGTGTCCGCCATCAGCGTAGCTTCCTCTTGGATGCATGCTTATGACCTCGATCTGGCACCTGGTCGCTACGTTTTTAGAGTCCTGCTACCCAAAGGTTAACACCCAGAAATAAGTAAAATACAGGCAGACAGGGTCTCTGCAGATACAGACACCACCACACGTCTAGTGGATCATACGTGATGATTTGAGAGGGGTTATTTTTGTATGAGTCTATAAATTGATTTTTAGGAAAATACTACTTGTTCTACCTTTAAATCATCATTTAAATTTTGTAATTTGTGAATTGCTGCCATGGCTGTCAAAGAATGACAAGGGCACGGAACCATGTTTTCACATATGGCTTGTGGTTTGTGTCGATGTATGCTGTGTGTTTGTATCCTCCAGGCTGTCAAAGAACTTTATCGGTGATCGCTCAGGGGAGGCGTTGATGGAGGCGTTCAGGTCCTGTAATCATCTGGAGGAGCTATAGTAAGAGCATAGATTGTACATAGGTCATTCATATCTAAGTGAGGAAAAAAAATAAATTCTGGTGATCCATTTTCTAAGTCTGATCTAAATTGTTTTCCCTCCTGTGTTTATGACTTAAGAACAGGTGAAAAAAGGATTTTCCATGATAATCTTTCTAAGTACCTTCTTCTTTTTTTTTTCACCTGTGGAAACAGGTGAAAAAAAATTTTGGCAGGCCATTAAACATTTTTTTTTTGTTGCCAGGATCATTTTCTTTTTTAGTGTTTGTTGTTGTAATACTAATTTAGGCAACAAGAGGCGGAAATGCGTCACTACCCCATGTTCTAGATAGCCCGGTTGATATTCGGTCTGAACGTCCAAGACCCCTTTTCGCCCTCTTTTCAACCAGCTAAAATGCATTTACAACATTAGCGTGTCACAAAACACAATTTTTAAAAAATTATTTCGATAATTTGTTAAGTTGTAGGTTGAAAGAGAAACGATAGTGATTAGTGGAGTAGGGCTCAGCAATATGGACAAAATCAAATTTTACGAAACTTTTGACCGAATACCTCAATACTGATAGTTTGAGGATATTGTAGAGATGACTACTGGCGCTCTCACAAAATATTCACACAATGACATTTTTGATAAACAAACACTTGTTAGTAAGGTGGCTATGATGTCCAAACAGGTAGAGACAAATAATATAACAGCTAGAAAAGTCAAATAAGTTCAGAAAATTGCATCTCTTTACTGTAATGCAGCCTTTAAAACCGGGAAATGTTTCATATAAAACGTCATAAATATGGAAGTATATATATAGGCTGTGTGCTGCCATCAAGAAGCTTCCAGAACATCGTAATGGGAGCAGTTCTATACATTAATGTAAAATAACTAATAAAGCATTCGAGAAATTAAAACTCACCTGGAAAAAAAACATGAATGGTTTTAAGTCCTCCCAGTGAGCATTTTTCCATTGAAAATACTTTGCAATAATGACATTTTTGCAACAGTGAAATTTTTTATTTTTATACAATATTCATATCTCACATTACTCAGAAAACAAAAAAAGTGTGTTCATATGAGAATGGAACCCAGGTCGCCCACAGGAAAAGGCTTGGACTTATGGACTGAGCTATTGCATTCTCCATGTAGGGGTTATAACCGAGTCAATGCATTTCCTATGAAGGTGCACCCTCAGAACAAATGATCATATCTTTATTGGTTATTATCCTTTTTTCATTATATATGGGTCTAGAAGATGAGGCTTAACAGCGTTGAACACTGTGTATTTTCTTTACTGTGTCCCAGTCTGTCCAGTAACGGTCTCGGTCGTCTCACTGCTGCCAGGATGGCCCTTGTTCTACCCTCACTCATACACATGACTGTACTAGAGTAAGTCTACACACACACACACACACACACACACACACACATGTTCTCACACCTGTCATTCTCCTTATTATCCTATTTTGATACTATTGTCCTGTAGTTGATGGTTCCTGTGTGTGTGTGTGTGTGTGTGTGTGTGTGTGTGTGTGTGTGTGTGTGTGTGTGTGTGTGTGTGCCTTGTCTAGTATATCAGATAACAGTCTTGGTTATGAGGGATCCGTCAGTCTGTCCAGGGCACTAGTTTACATGAAGAACCTCATCAAGTTAAAGTAAGTGTCTTTGGCACCGGTAGCATTGAAAATCCTTGATGGATCACTAGATCAGTGAATGGAGTGGAATCTGGGCTAAGTAACACTTCCTCCACTGATTCACCTGTTTTGTAAAGTGTACACAAATGTTCTGTTTTGCTGTCTTTCAGCTTGACTTCTATCGGGACTTCAGATCTGTGTGCTGTAGCTGCCAGTCTGGCCCACTGTATGCAAATACAGGATGTGAGGTAAAATGAAAATAAATGAAGGAATAAAAAATTCATTCATGAAACGAACCATCTGCTGCCTGCAAACTGGATGAAGTCACTTGCGAGGTTCGATGCCGTCTCATCTCTGTCATACTTAGCTGCAGAAACAGTTAGAATACAAGCTACAGTTACCACATCCAGTGCACGAAACAGACTCAGCTTGCCAACTCTCACACTGAAAACAGACTTTCTGTCCACTGCCATCTAGCAAGCAAGCAAAGAAACAAGGCAGCGCCAAAGCATTTAAAAAAGGAATATTGCTGGCGACAGCATGTAATGTCATTAGATATGGGAGGGTTAGATTATTCTTGACCTAGTATGGAAAAAAAAGAATGTGTCTTATTTGCCATAAGGCAAGTATCTGCAGACATTTAAAGGGGTGGGAAACTTCCTGGGCAGATGTCAGCAAGAGGTAGCTTAATTTGAAAAAAATTGTGCAAAAGAATCTGCCATCTCACTTCTGCCTAAGAGGTTCGTGAATGTGAAAACTGATTTACAGCAAGTAGCGACCAATAGGCTGGCTTGCAAAGACCTCTCCTGACTAGCTGATGAGGAGCAGGTACAGAGAAAATTTTGTCCTTGTTTACAGTGTCTAGGACGGCCAGAGAGACTGGATATTTTTCTCAATGCAACTACTTACTTGATAGCTGTCAGGATGCAGTAATAAAAGTAAAGTTTTAAAATCACAGACAGCCACTTCAATGGGGACTTTGTTCTTTTTGTATCTTTAATTGATTGATCGATTAAGTGATTGACTTTCCACTTTCATGACCAGCAAGAGAAAAGTGGGTTACACTTTATTTTAGGGGGTCGAAAATTACTTAGTAATTTCTTAGTAATAAGGTGGTAATTATCATGTAATTTCTTAGAAATAAGGTTTCGTTTCCAGGCCAGATTGAACATGTAGTCCCTCCAGCGAGTTCTGGGTATACCCTGGGGTCTCCTCCCAGTTGGCCGTGGCCAGTAAACCTCCAAAGGAAGGCACCCAGGAGGCATCCTAATCAGATGCCCGAACCATTTCAACTGGCTCCTTTCGACGCGAAGGAGCAGCGGCTCTACTCTGAGCTCCCTCCGGATGTCTGAGCTCCTCACCCCATCTCTAAGGCTGAGCCCAGACACCCTACGGAGGAAACTCATTTCAGCCGCTTTTATCCGCAATCTCACCCTTTCAGTCACTACCCAAAGCTCATGACCATAGGTGAGGGCTAGAACGAAGATTGACTGGTAAATTGAGAGCTTTGCCTTCCGGCTCAGCTCCCTCTTCACCACAATGGTCCAGTACAACGTCCGCATTACTGCTGATGCTGCACCAATCCGCCTGTCAATCTCCCGCTCCATCCTACCCTCATTCATGAACAAGAACCCGAGATACTTGAACTCCTTCACTTGAGGCAACAACTCATCCCCAACCCGGAGAGAGCATCCACCATCTCACATCTAGTGGTTAAACATGCAGCTTTAAGGAAATAGTTTGACGTTATTAATCAGAAAATGTGTGAATTTTGTCTGATTCCCAGCTTGGTTCTGTTCCCGAGTTGATTTCTCATTGTGTGACACCCGAGATCAAAATACTTTCGTTTCATAGATAACTTATGGTTTTTTTTCTAACTTTAATATTCCTTCTCTTTGTCTTCAGCTTGGGATGGAATCATTGTGATGACAATTTGGCAGTTGAGTTGGCCAAAGTTTTACCTCTCTGTCAAAAGTTAATTAGATTGGAGTGAGTATGTTAGCTTGCACACACACACACACACACACACACACACACACACACACACACACACATTTAGTGGAGATACACAGACTATTTGCATAACAAGATTTGTTTGTCTATAATCTCTCCCAGTTTAGAGTCCAATAGTATAAGTGTTTATGGAGCTGAGGTGTTGGTTCGAGCCTTACAGTCCTGTCCCGCGCTACAGTTCATCAGGTAAACCTTACTGGCTTCTATGATTGTTAAGACAGGTTTGGATTTGCATGGTCCTACACAATACTGGTACTCTCACCAATATACTGACACTTTACTGAGCAGGTGTGAATAAGCTTTATTATGAAGATTTCTTGTCAGCTGATCGAGCTCCTACCCCAACTAACTCAGAACCAGATCCTATATATTTACTTCCATTGTACATGTTATAAGATGCATTTGGTACGGTACCTCTACACGCAATGTCTTCAATTTCTAGATTGTGGAGGAACAAGATCTCAAGAAGTGAAGTGCAGAACCTCACACTGAAGGACAAGCGGCTGAACTTCTTATCCACCTAGTCGGATCTGGTCGCACTTGAAATGGCTGACAGGTGTAACCCAACATAAAGCCAAATCTACTATGAGAAGGGCAAATTAGTACAATAACCCGAGCAGGATAATTTACAGAGCCACAGCCTTGTTAATCCAAATGTGACCGGCAATATATAAACATGGTTTGTACATGTGCCTCTTCAGTTGCTCCTATTACACTTGGGGACTCTTCTACATCCTAATGCTAATCCCTGTTTGACTGCACTGAGAGCGTCCTGATTTTTGGGAACTGTATATGATTCTGCATCCTTCGAATTAATGTACTAAGTACTTGCAACAGCATGGCTGATAATGCTGACAGTGACAAACAGCTAAAGATACCGTTTGCTGAAATGAACCAGAGGCAAATGCAGGGCTGACTTAAGAGTTTTCGTATTGCTGTGCCACACAGTATGTGTTGTATTTTTTTAACATTATTACTACTGTGGAGGCAGCTATATGATCTGCAGCACTTGAGTCCAAGACACATTTCCCTACAGGGATAATATAATGCATTGCAACTTTTGCACGATGTTTTTTTTTTCTTAATTTAAATTTTTATTGAGTTTCTTTAAGGAACATTAATACAAACAAATAAAAGGTACAAAAGACCAAAAAACAAAACAAGTAAAACAGCAAAGACTTAACAAAGCACAGCATCATCTCTGCAACATTCATGACATTAATGATTCAAAAGTCCGTCAGCACATCATCAGTGCTTGAAAGAGTCACCAGGTGACCCATTCTACAGCTCAAACCTGAGACCAAAACAAAGTCCCGGTCGCACAACCAAAGTAAAAGTAAGAGCTAGGTTAAACCTAGAGCTAATGCTCATTTGAATATCTTGGGTAAACATGACCTATCAAAGATGCATTTTTTTTTTCAACTTTATCACCAGCATACATAAATGAATAATCTTGGTACAAGCAGCTAAACATCCAGAGTGACTTTCCTGTTTTGCTTTGGGACAACAATGCATCCACACACAATCCACGACACACCTTTATCAAGCTGGTCTGATAGAGTAGATTAATGTGAATATTCTTTACCAGGTTCATTTAGGAAAGCATTTTTGGGAACGTTTTGACTCTGTGAGTGAGTGAGTGAGTGTGTGTGTGGGGGGGGGGTGCGTGATCTTTGCTTTACACCATAATCATTGGTGTGAAAATAAAATCAGGCCTATGGGGTTTTGCGCGATGTTTTTTCTGACATTGTAAATACATTTACACATGCAGAAAAAAAACTTTCCTTTCTGACACGCTCTGCATTCTCCGAGTCACAATGATCGCAGCCATGCGGAAGTGAAAAGAGTTAAGGCATGCTTTTCAGAGGCGGTAAATAGTGCCAAGGTCATGATTGCTAACATCCTAGATGGATCACATGCAGGTTCTCCTCCAAATATTTTGCGCTTCAAAAAAGGGTACGTAACTCCTATAAATGTATATGCAATGAAGCTTAGGTGCAAAAAAACTTTGACCTACGTATTCCATCAGCGCAAAATACTGATTAGTAAATGTCAGTAGCAGAGGATTTGCACTGGCGCAAAATGTTAGTAGATCTGGCCCATAGGCTCTTCACTGCAGCCAAGATGAATTAATGTACTTCTCCGCCAACGAGGACATGCTAGTATTTCTTCGGTGATCAGAAAGGAAAAGTAATATCCTGGCAGCAAATCTGTTGCCAGATTAGGGTTTGTTGCATGAAGTTCTCATCTGCTTCATCGAAAAAACCGTCTGATGAAGATGAGTTTACATGAAGTGATATTTGACTGGTCTTAAGCCAGCGTTTTAGTGTTACTACAATTTGTGTTCTTTTCATAAACTTTCACAGAAATCTGAATGGAAGGTTCGGGATTGTTTTGTTGTGTGCGGTTTGCCGTGTTTGATCATGCTTCATTGTATATTACATTATAATGTCTGTAAATAGTTTTCAACTCTTGCACTGAGATTGCACTGTGATGGCCTGGGAGCCTGTCCAGGATGTCTTCCCGCTTGCCGCCCAGTGGCTGCTGGGACAGGCCCCAGCGTACCCGTGACCCTGAGAGCAGGATAAAGTGGTTTGGATAATGGATGGATGGATGGATATTGCACTGAGATGTGATGAATTAACTAAGAAATAAAATGTCATCATTCATCCATAAACTTTCATTTGTTCTTTTTTACTCTATCAGAAACAATCTGCTTGGTAAAAAGCTGGACTTTTTTTCCAGATATCTAACAGTTTTCAACACTTTTTACTCTTGTGATATTGGGCTATACAAGTAAAACTGACTTGACTTCTGTAGTAAAACAGTGACACTGAATGATTATAAAAGGTCATTCTTGTAATTGTTTTACTTTTCTATTGCAACTTCAAACTCCACTATAATCTCTCACCAGGTAAGGAAATGTGGAATTGTCGGATAACGGAATGCCATAGATCAGGGTGGTCTTTTTACTTCCGTACGCAATGTTCCTTTGGGTTGAAATGTGGAAGAATCTGGAATTCCTTATATGGGCATCAGAATGTTGCATCATTTAAAAGATCTATGAGACAAATGATAATTGTCTGCATGTAGACACATTGATTTTTTTAAACTGCAACAAAGCCACCTATAATTCATCTCCACAAATAAGGAAATGCAAATTTGCAGCATAGTCGAAAACAAAATAGTCTAAAAATACCACTGGCTGTAGTTTTTCACACCTATTGAATGAGGAATGCTTGAAGCTGCACCTGTTGCACTCTTACGTCAGACGCACAAATGCCGGTGTTCTGATCTTACAAATGCACAGCAGGGTATGTTAAAATATTTCTCAAATTATCTTAACTTGTTGCAGAAAGCACCGGGTAGAGCACGTACCACATCAGGCTGAATCCTTACCGCAGCAGCCTGGGTTCAAATCCGGCTCGGGCCCTTTAGGGGTGGCACATTGGTTAGCGCGGTCACCTCACAGCAGGAAGGTCCTGGGCTCGAACCCCAGGGTTGTCCAACTTTGGGGGTCATCCCGGGTCGTCCTCTGTGTGGCGTTTGCATGTTCTCCCCGTATCTGCGTGGATTTACTCTGGGTGCTCCAGTTTCCTCCCACAGTCCAAAGACATGTAGGTCAGGTGAATCGGCCGTACTAAATTGTCCCTAGGTGTGAATGTGTGGGGGCCCTGTGATGGACTGGCAGCCTGTCCAGGGTGTCTCCCCACCTGCCGTCCAATGACTGCTGGGATAGGCTCCAGCAACCCGCGACCCCAATTGGGATAAGCGGCTTGAATAACGGATGGATGGATGGATATTGAAGAAAGTATTTAATATGTAAAGTTGCTACTTTATTAAGTTGAACACGTGGTCTCCCATAATGTTTGATAAGATGGTTCGTTTGAGGGTCGTATTTGGGTTTTGCGAGGGGCAATTTTTTTTACTATATTTCCCTCCATTCACGCAGGATAATGTGAATCTGTACAGTTTGCCCAGCAGCAGCTTTCCACCAATTCACTTTCCTATGGTTAAATCTTACAACTAGTCAAGCTTTATCTATTATGTTGCATCGAAGCTAGTAATCTCTTGCTCTCGGTGGGGTTTTGGAGCCGAAAGTCGGAGACGGTCATTCAGCATTGATTAGTGGATTGTTCTTTGTAATTTTGTAAACAGTTATCGCAGTTTTTAATGATTAATTCCCTTTGAGCTACCCATAGTGATCCCACCATATAGCACATACCAAGCGCTGACCCAACGCACAAGACTCAACCTGGAAGTAAAAATGGCTCAATGAGCTTTACTCAAGTCAGTTTCTCAATGATTAAATTGTTTTACACTTTTTCTATAACATGTTATAATTAAATGATATATACTACACTGATATATACAATTATTTCCTGTTTATTGACTGACAGATACTGCATCCAATCATAGAAAATGGTTAGGGGCAACATGAAGCCTTTTACTGTTTGATTCAAATTAATACAATTTTCTTCCCTGTATTTTCTTCCGTCAATTTTTCAGTTTTTTTTTTCAGATTAGCTAATATGCAACTAGAATGTTGATAAACAGTCGGTTATGATTGGCTGATTACATTTTTTTAACTATATCCCGGTTATAGGTGGGATGTCGTGTTGTTGCTATGTGCCTAAACACCTAGCAACCACCTAGTAACCACCTTGCACTCGATAGTCAGTACCTAGCAACCACTTTGTAAGCTCTTGGTAACCACCTAGAAATAACTATTAAGGGCGTCTGGGTGATGTGGCGGTCTATTCCATTGCTTACCAACTCGGGGATAGTTGGTCTGAATCCCCGTGTTACCTCTCGCTTGGTCGGGCGTTCCTACAGAGACAACTGGCCATGTCTGCGGGTGGGAAGCCAGATGTGGGTGTGTCCTGGTTGCTGCTCTAGCGCCTCCTCTGGTCGGTCGGGGCGCCTGGTGGGGGGGGGGGGGGCTGGGGGGAATAACTTGATCCTCCCATGTGCTACGTCCCCCTGGTGAAATTCCTCACTGTCAGGGGAATAGAAGCGGCTGGCGACTCCACATGTATCGCAGGAGGCGTGTGGTAGTCTGCAGCCCTCACCGGATCAGCAGAGGGGGTGAAGCAGCGACCAGGATGGCTCAGAAGAGTGGGGGTAATTGGTCAAGTACAACTGGAAAACAAGGGGGGGGTTGAGAAATGACTATTAAACATCTAGCATAAGCGTCCCCTTAGCAATGACCTAGTTAAGACATGCCAACTGCTTGCTAAAGCCTATAGCAACAACTTAGCAAAGTCTTAGGAACCACTAGCAACAACCTCGTAATCACCTGGCTGCTGCACGCAAAACACCTGACAACTCAGCAACCCCTTAGCAACCACAATTTAACACCCCGACAAACTCCTTCCTGCTATTAAATAGCCTACCTAGCAAACATTTGCAAAGCTAGAGACTACCCGGAATCCACTTTTAAACACCCAACAACTACTAAAAAATCTTAAACAACCACCAAGAAACCACATAGTAACTGCAACTTCGGAGCAACCACCTAGTCTAATCATTCCTACCACTGGTAGTGGGGAAATATGCAACAAGGTATCTAATAAACTACAGAAAAAAACATCTACCGTCATCAAAAGTGTGACCACATTTCATTCAAAAAGTAGGTCATCAAAATAGTCAACTTATAATACAAGGTGTCTAAATTAAATTAATCTTTCACCTATTGGTAGCTCTAAAGGTCTGCCTTCTACTGATCACTTCAACAAGATATTTAAATTTGGTTTCATAAATATCAGATCACTGTCAACCAAACCCTTACTAATAAATGATCTGACTCTTGAACATAATTTCGATATGATTGGGTTACATGAAACATGGCTGAACCAAACGTTTTCCTTCCCTGAAATGAAGCTTCCCCACCCAGCTATACTTATGCCCATGTAGCTCGGGCAAATAAACAAGGTGGGATTGTTGCCTTAATATATGTCTATTTTCAATTTAACTTCTAAACTTGAATCTAAATTCCAATCTTTTGAGGCTCTTATTTTAAGTCCTTCTCCCTCATCCATGAATAGAGTCAACTCAATCCAGATTCTGATACTCTATCGACCTCCTGGCTCTTACTCACTATTTCTTGAAGAATTTGGAGAATTTGTCTCAGGTCTTGTTACTCATTCTGATGAGAATCCAATTCTTGATGATTTCAATATTCATTTGAATAAGGCTGCTGATCCTCTAAGTAAAGCCTTTCTGGCACTAGTTGATACATTTGGGTTCACTCAGTTTGTTCAAGAGTCGACTCATTGCAGTGGTAAAACCCTTGATTTGGTTTTATTTAAAGGTATAGCTGTTTCTGATCTAAATGTCTTGCCAACCACGTCTGCTGTCAGATTCTCATGCTCATCAAATTTGAAGCACTATTGGCCTGTCCTATTAATGTCGGCACAGATGTAATTGCTACTTGCCATATTGGTCCCTCCACTGTAGTTGCATTTGGCCAGCAGCTACCTGAAGTCTTGGCCCCTTTCACTGTAGTGACTGACTGTTGAAAATTTCATGTGCCCCTCTCTATTCTCCTCGATTCAGTTGCACCTCTCACTACCAGAGCTCGGCGACTAAAGAGGCCTACACTTTGGTTTAATGTCAAAACACCTGCTCTTAAGTGGGCCTGTAGGAGACTGGAACGTAAATGGTGAAAATCAAAATTGCAAGTTTTTTACCTATCTTGGCATGAGTGTTTATTGCAGTACAAGTGTGTTTTATCTGCTGCAAAAGCTGTGTAGCTCTCCTTAATCAATAAACATAACCCCAGATTTCTCTTTGACACTGTATCTAAATTTACTAAAAAGCAGCCCTCTATTAGCTGCTCACCATTCACGGCCCATGAGTTTCTAGACTTTTTCTGCAAAAAGTTTGATGCCCCAGCTCCTCCTGCGAATCCTGTCTTACCAAATTCATACCTATACAGTGAGTTACTGATAGTCTCCGTTATTACAGCTTTTGAGACTATCTCTTGAAACTTTGACTAAACTCATGTCATCTTCTAAACCAGTTAATTGCCTACTTGACCCTTTACCAACAAAACTTTTTAAAGAACCCTAGCTTTTCCTGGGACCTACAATGCTAGACATTGTTAATTTATCACTTACTACTGGCACTGTTCCCAGCAGTTTTAAGACAGCTGTTGTTAAACATCTACTTAAAAAAACACACATCAATCCAGGGTCTCTTATTCTCTAATCTTCCATTCTTTTCTAAAGTACTGGGGAGAGTTGTGCATCAACAACTTTCGACTCTTATAGAAGTAAACTATATGAACCTTTTCAATCAGCTTTAAGGGCCTGTCTCTCCACCGAAACTGCTCTGACCTTAGCGGTGAATGATCTTCTACTAGCTAACTCTGATTCCACTTCTGTGCTTCTACTACTGGACCTCAGTGCAGCCCTTAACACCATTGATCACTGTATACTATTAAACAGAAATTATAATTTTGGTGTCTCTGTCTCTCTGGCTTAGCTCTCTCACATTGTGTCTGCTATAATAATGTTGCATCAAAATTCTCTGATGTTAAATATGGCATGCCTCAGGGCTCAGTTTTTGGTCCTCTACTTTTCTCTCTTTATATTTCACTTCTTGACCAAATTATACGCAGTCATGGAATGAATGTCCATTGCTATGCTGATGATACTCAGCTGTATGTGCCTATAAGGACTGATGATCATACTCACTAATTTAAAGGCCTGCTTGGCTGCTGTGAAAAATTAGATGTCACTAAATTTCCTGCTTTTAAATTCGGATAAAACAGAAATGCTGGTCATTGGCCCTGCTAGACATAGACACCAATTTGATCAAGTAACAATAACAATCGACAACTCTATGATTTCACAAAGTCCGGCAGCCAAATATCTTGGTATTACATTTGATCCCAGCCTTTTCTTTGATAAGTACATTAAAGAAATCACCAAGACTGCCTTTTTTCACTTAGGTAACATAGCTAAATTTTAGTCTTTCCTGTCCATCTTACCTGTCTGATCTCCTTAAACAATACAGTCTATTTCGAGCTCTCAAAATACACGGCTCCTGTGTGTACCCAGAGTTAAAAAGAAGTCAGCTGGTGGCAGGGCCTTTTCCTATCGGGCCCCGTTCTTGTGGAATAACCTGCTTGCTGCTGTCAGGCAGCAGGCATCGTTTTGCCTTAGCCTACAATTAGCTGCCTTTGAGTTGAGTGCTTCACCGCCTGTACGCATAGTGGGTCCATTTCTGTTTCAATGAATTTACCAAGCACTGTTATGCCGATGAGATTATAGAGTATTGCAAACTGTTCTCTTCTCTCATGTCTTTTTTCTCTCTTTAAATGATGTCCTCTCCTTTCTTTTCTTCTTCTGTGTATGTGAATGGTGTGGTATGAGTATCCCTTGTGTACACATGCAGTCTGTCCTCCTCCCTGGTCTCCATGGTGATGGTGGTCACCACCTGGACACTGCTTGGCATCCCCCTCATCACATTTTCTTTTTATATATCTTATAAATCCATATAATGTTGTTATCCTGTTTCAATGTTATATCCTTCTCTCACTCAGACGTGTACTAATGTTTTTTTTCTCGTCTCTTCTCCCACGTATGTGAATGATTGATGTGAGTCTCTCTTGTGTGCATGTGTAGTCTGTCCTCCTGTCAGGTCTACATGGTGATGGTGGTCGTGTGGCTCAGGTCCTGGACTGTTTCGGTGGCGTCTGGACACTGCTTGGCATCCTCATCATCATATTTTTCATATATTTTATAATTCCATTATGATTCTGTTATCCTCTTTCAGTGTTGTATTCTGTAAATTGTGTAAACACAACATCCATTGCATGTCTATCCATCTTGGGAGAGAGATCACTCCTCTGTTGCTCTCCCTGAGGTTTCTTCCTATTTTTTCTCCCTGTTAAAGGTTTTTTTTAGGGAGTTGTTGCTTATCCGATGTGAGGGTCTAAGGACAGGATGTTGTGTTGCTGTAAAGCCCACCAAGGCAAATTTGTAATTTGTGGTAATGGGCTATACAAATAAAGTTGACTTGACTTGACTAGTAATGCCTTAGTCATAGCCAGGCTCCCTATAGGCTAAACAGACAACCGCCAAGGGCCTCGCACATTCTTTAATTTCTTTTTGTTCGTGAAGAAACAAAGAATTGTGAAGTTCTTAATGGAAACATTATTAATACATGCTGCCCATGGCCTCCATCAGTTAAGATCTGGCCCTGCCCCAATAGTAACCATCTACCAGTCTTCTCGTAGTCATGTCTAACGACCACCATACCACTATGTCAACACTTTCAGCTAGCCCATACATTTTGCCCATACATTTTCAAGTTGCTGCTATTATTAAAATAGCATCCCAAATCACCAAAAGTATATTGTGTGTATATATGTGTGTGTGTGTGTGTGTGTGTGTGTGTATGTATGCATATTGTTACGGCCACGGGTGTGTCCGTATAGTTTTGTGTTGCCTCCTGTATCACTCTGACTCTACATTCAGGTGCTCCTCATCACCTAACCAACCGGTCAACGAATCATCCAATTTTCATCAGCTGTTCAGTCTCCCATTTAAACCTCCACATGTCTTCAGTTCACCGGCCAGCTAGTTTAGTTTGTGTGATGTAGCTACTTTGTGTTTGTAACGTCTGGCCCGTTTTTGGTTTAGTTTGCATTGTGACTATTTTGAGTTATGTTTAGTTGTTTAGCTCTTTTGGGCGAGGGGATCAAGGTAAGATGCCCATGGGCAAACACCCCATCACGTAGCTTACCTTTGTTAGACACACTAGGTTAGCAGCGGTTGCCACCTTTTTGTCTTTAGGTTTGGTGCTTTTCAGCACTGTCAAGGGTGGGTTACTTTTGTTAATAGTTTGTTTTGGCAACCGTTCGGTTCCCTTGTCCTGTCATTGTTAATAAATATATTTATTTTATTATATCTATACGTTTATGTCTCACTGTGTTGCACCCTCACCTCACTGTTACTCAGTACACTAATAGTTGCACCCTCTCCAGACCGAGGGTCGTAACAATATACACACACACAATATACATGAAATTAAATATATAGATAATTTCATGTTATTCAATATATGAAATGGATTATTTATATTGTAAATAGTCAGTCATCAGAATCAGCAGCATGTTTATTTGCCATGTAGGTTTGCACATACATGGAATTTGACTCTTATCCCATAGCCAAACAAGAGTGATAAGCTCTGTTTCATTTACCTATCTGATTCTGATTTTCCGTTTATCCTTTCATTTGTTCAGTTACTCATTTGTTCTATTGTTGGTAGACATTTAACTATTAATAAATGTCAAGTCAAGGGTCCGTGGTGGTGTAGCGGTCTAAGCATTGGCTTTGTGTCGATGCAGTTGCCCACTGGGGACTGGGGTTCGCGCCTCGGTCTCGTCAGATCCGACTATGGCCGGACTCGATGAAGCAGCAATAATTGGCAACGCTGTCTTCGGGAGGGGGCGGAGTCGGCTTGTGTCCGTCACATGAATGTGTCTCTGGGTGTGTCAGAAAAAGCAGTGGTTCGGCCTGGATTCGCCTTGTCACGAACGTGGCGAGGCGTCTCCTTCGAGACTGTGGGCCGGAGAGATGCAGTTGGCGAGCGCATGCAGTACGAGGGTGGGTGTTTGAATTAAAATAGGGAGCGATTGGCCACTAAATTGGGAGAAAAAGGGAAAATCAGAAATAAATTTAAAAAGAAAAATGTCAAGTCAAGTACATTTTATTTGTATAGCCCAATATCACAAATTACTCCATTATCAGAATCAGAATCATGTTTATTGGCCAGGTAGGTTTGCACTACATGGAATGTGACTGGTTTCCCGGCTCTCTCAGTGTACTTAACATAGAATAACAACACTACAACACAACAATCTTCAGATATATACACAAGGATTGACTTATATACAGGTGAAATAAGAGGTGATAAAGTGCAGTGGTGCAGAGAATATATCAGAGATGCTGAAATAGATGTTAGCAGGTTACTTACATACATGCCTGAGGTACATGGACATGACAGAGCGTACCAGTATACGTACAATGTACAGTAAAGTATATATAAAATGGTTGGATTTATTTGACAATGTTAAGTTTTCCTTTGAATGACATCACGTGGAAAGAAACCGTTTTTATATCTGGTTGTTTTGGGGTACAGTGCTCTGTAGCGCCTACCAAAGGGGAGGAGTTGGAACAGGTTGTGACCAGGGTGTGATGGGTCTGCAATGATGTTGCCTGCCCGTTTCCTGACTCTGGAGGTGTATAAGTCCTGAATGGAGGGCAGGTTGGCACCAACGATTTTCTCTGCAGACCTGTCTTTTGTAGTCTGTCCCTGTCCTGTTTGGTGGCCGAACCAAACCAGACAGTGATGGATGTGCAGAGGACAGACTGGACTGATGTCATGTGACATTATTTGAAAAGTCACTATTTCATTTTGTATCTTTTGGCTTTGACACAGTGTTTGGGGTTTCACTTTCAATCCATACAGCATCATCACTTTGCTCCCACTGAATAAGAATGAGACATGAGGATTATCTGGTCTAGTTTCTTATAATGGACTGAATGTGCTATATTGAGAGGTGCAGCCTTGAAACCTAATTACTGAAACGCACCAAAGTTGAACTAAACGCCTGCTCTCCAAAATAGGCGAAGAAAAACGATGATGCAGCTTACCTAAAATATTTCACCAAAATCAATGGCTTAGGATTACTGACAAGGAAATCTTTTCACTTCTGCTACACTTATCCGCATCTGTTTGAGAGATGCAGGGCTGCAGCTGAAGGAGAGGTTACTTTATTTGCAGACTGCATATCACAAAAAAAAATCCAAACATAAATGACGGCACATGTTTTTAAAACAACTCGCTCGACCATGAGAGAGAGAGAGAGAGAGAGAGAACGAGGGAGAGCGAGAGGAGCGCATGTTTGGTCCTCAACAGAGTTGGAGCGATGCAACCACTTGCATTCATTCCTGCATCCATCCGTCTGCATCACTCCATCGTTGTAGACTGAGAGAAAGCACAGCGAGGAAGAGTACGGGCTTGTAGGGTGAGACACAGTCAAACCCTTGCCGTTTCCATGACACCAAGGATGAATTAGCCGCAGCTGCTTCAATTTTGCACCTTTATATGAGGGAAGTGTTCCGGGGAGATATTACGCGCTGTGCGCAAAGAGGACAGAGAGAGAGCGAGAGAGAGCGAGAGATTGTCAAGCTGAGGAGAGCGTGAGAAGTTGGTCGTCATTTTTCTGAGGTAACTAACTGTATCATATTTTCTTTGAAAATCATTTGTTGGATAAATGTGTGCTACTGGGTGATGTGTTACTACACTCAGTCCATATGTGCTGCTAAGACATCCATTTATTTTTTTATTTTTTTCTAAGTTTAACGAGATAATGACCAGATCTCACATTCTGTCTCTCATACAGACAGACCTAAAATACTAAACGTTGAAGTACAGGTTGTGGTTTTTGGAGTCTGGAGATTATATAATTTGTTTGCATGTGTGTGTGTGTTTGGTTTTTTTTTTATCGGGGGTGGGGAGTTGCATGTGTATGCGTGCATGTGGTTTTAGAATTAGACTCACATTTTGCTGCTGCCTGCAATGTGCGAGAGAAATCATTTTTCGGTGTTTGCAGGAATCAAGTTGTGCTGTTTGAATTGGCTGAATGCTGGATACTGGACTTAATCTTTAAGCGACTGCTGTGTGTGACCGCACTCAGTATCAAAGCTCATCCGACCCCTACCTGCACACACAGCAGAAGGGGGCAGGAAATTAGATTTGACTAAATTACTACGTACAGAATGCAGGGGTTGATCACTCTGCTACTATCTGCACAACTTGCTTCCAATAGAGTATGTTTGTGTGTGCGTGTGTGGACATGCCCACACACCCTACATTATGATCACGTCCAGCCGTATCAGCCACATTTTAATGACCACTCTGTCAGGTTTTCTATGATATCATGGCATGGAGAGGTGATTAAGGGGAATAATGATCATGACGGCTAAGTCTTGCTTCCCTAAAGAAGGTGGATAGGCAGTAATATATGATTGGGTGTAGAAGTTGTCGTTAGGGCTGCTGTGAATAAAATTAAAGGTCTGGACAAAGGCAGCCTACATGCACCGTGTTGTACCCCTCCCGGCACAGTGCAGAATGTTTTTGTATTACGGACGGTTGTGCACAATTACGCATGGTGCTGGTGTGCTACAACCATGATGTTAGCGCACCCAAACATAAACCTGGTCCACTCCCACAAACAGGACCATAAATACTGAGCATTCCAGTGGGATCCAAAAAGTACTGATTTGGGGCATACCCACAGCAAGCCAAAGTACCAGAGCAATGGAAAAACCTAGCTGACTGACCCTTCATGACTGACCCTCCCCTGCATGGGCAGCATTGACTATGATAAAGGATGAGTGGGCATCCGGGTGGCGTAGCGGTCTATTCCATTGCCTTCCAACACGGGGATCGCCGATTCGAATCCTCGTGTTGCCTCCGGCTTGGTCAGGCGTCCCTATTGGCTGTGTCTGCGGGTGGGGAGCCGGATGTGGGTGCGTGTCCTGGTCGCTACACTAGTGCCTCCTCTGGTTAGTCGGGGTGCCTGTTCGTTCGGGAGGGAGGGAGGGAGGGGGGGGAATAGCGTGATCCTCCTACGCGCTATGTCCCCCTGGCGAAACTCCTCACTGTCAGGTGAAAAGAAGGGCTCCACATGTATCGGAGGAGACATGTGGTAGTCTGCAGCCCTCCCCGGATTGGCAGAAGGGGTGGAGCAGAGATCAGGACGACGTGGAAGAGTGGGGTAATTGGCCAGATATAATTGGAGAGAAAAGGGGGGGAACCCCCCCCCCCCAAAAAAAAAGAAAAAAGTATGAGCGCCATTTGATTTTTCAATAGGAAAACTGGGTGAATATGTATACTGTATATGTTGCATGCCATTGGTGTCATGGTGATGTCCATGCCCACAAAATTAGAACCAGATTTGTTTATACAGCTGTCAAAGCATATTTCTTATAAATCTGGGATAGACCAAACTATGTACTACACTAAACCACACAGAAAAACCTAATTTTATACACCATACCATGCATTTCACAAACCATAATGTTAATCATAACAGCCTTCTGATGACTACCTGTTTGCAATGCCTTTTGCTTGTAAGTTTAGTGTCATTGTTGTTTCTGTTTTGTTACTGATTTATTTCTTGTGCGCTAGAAAGGAAAATTTCTGTAAAGGAAAAAAAAATGCCACTAGTTTCATTCATTTGTTGAGTTCAATTCATCTTGTCATTTCATCGTAAACGACTACATAGTAAAACAACTAACAAAAGACAATGGCAAGTCAAGTAATGCAGTGTTGCAAAGTGCAGCATATAAGTGATTGTTGCAAAGTGCAGTATATAAGAGTGATACAAAGTGCAGCATATAAGAGTGATACAAACTGCAGCATATAAGGGAGTGTTGCAAAGTGCAGCATATAAGAGTGATACAAAGTGCAGCATATAAGAGTGATACAAACTGCAGCATATAAGAGTGATGCAAAGTGCAGCATATAAGGGAGTGTTGCAAAGTGCAGCATATAAGAGTGATGCAAAGGGCAGCATATAAGTGAGTGTTGCAAAGTGCAGCATGTAGGAGTGATACAAACTGCAGCATATAAGAGTGATGCAAAGTGCAGCATATAAGTGAATGATGCGAAGTGCCGCATATGTGTTGTAAAGTGCAGCATATAAGCGAGTGATGCAAAGTACTCTGCATGACAGGATCACAGTATTTAGCATATTAATGAAGGAGACAAGGGAATAAGAGACCTAAGTATGAAACATCTAGTTTAAATGATTATATCAACATATGCATACAGGGATTCCCAACAAAAATAGTCACTTTATGCATACAAGGATTGTCACCTTTGGGATAAGGTTTCATATTTGCTCTTCACTGTCCCAAAAAAATAGCTTTTCAGCAGGGAGAGCCTTTGTCATTAAAGCTCTGAAGCTCTTACTGCATGCACCTTAGACACTTAGGTAAAAATCAATGAATGAGTGAATGAATGAGTCCATTGAAAAGCATATCGTTGAGTGAAAGAGAAGGTCATTCATTGTACTGTCAGAGGTAGAATAAGCACTGCTAACTCTAAATGCCCAGTGGAGTAACTGCATGACAAATATGCTGTTGTCAGTACATGAAGATACTACCACCAAACAGAAATACGCCACATGTAGAGAAGGGGCGGGGCTATGTGTAGCACGTGCCACCCCGGCTGTGACACATTGGTGGTATCTTAGCAACAGACAGTATCCCTCCAGTGCTCTGCTCCTAGAAGCAACATTACCTTTACAGACACAAGATGCTGTGGTGTTTATCAGTTTTAATACAGTACAGCCTCCAGCAAATGTGTTCTGGATTATTTCCAGATGTCGAGATATTATTCCTCACCGTACTTAATACTACCGAACATCTGAAACCCGTTTGTGTGTGTGTGTGTGTGTGTGTGTGTTTATTTATTTCCTTTACATTCCATTCCATACCTTCTCCATCCAGGATGCTCCCTCAGCTTCCTAGATAGCAAAATTGCTGTGGCCCGGACCACATACCGCATGGAATGATGACACTTGGGCGGTCCGCTCCTGTTTGCCAGATCTGGGCCAGAACCAAGCCATAGCAATGCCGCATGTGCCACATATTTGCCAAAGGTGGTCCATATTTGTTTTGTGATATTTGGGCCATATTCACCATTTACCACACGGGCCACTTCAGGGTCACATCCAGATTACATGTTGCCGAGAGCGCCGCATCTTTGCCAAAAAAGGCCCAAATTTGATTTGGCATATTTGGGCCATATTTGCTATTATACATGTGGGCCACTTCAGGCTCACATCCATTTTGTCAGGGCCAGAAGAAGACCATCAGTGCCGCATCATTGCCTGAAGTGACCCACATCCGGATGCTCCTCAGCTGGACACCATGGGTTAAGCTCGGGGCTAACACCTGTTTAAGTTCATTTCATGTTCATTTGTGTGTGAAAGAGAGTGAGAGAGCAAGAGGGAAAGAAGGTGTTCAGTTATGCCGTCTATTTGTTTACTTAGACACAGATTACTTAGCCATGGTTTCTCTTCTCCAAGGGTAACACCCTGTGTGTGTGTTTGTGTGTGTGTGTGTGTGTGTGTGTGTGTGTGTGTGTTAAATACAGTTGGCAGTTCCAGCCAAGCAGTTTAACCAGTCAAGTAGACATTTTAAGATGTGACTTTTAGACCCCCTCCAACTGCACTGAGATTTCCGTGTTAATTTCATGCTAACGCTGGGCATTAACCGGAGGTAAAAGGAGACAGAGCATCTGTTTGTTTGTCTTTTTTTTTCAGTTTATTTACAAGATGATTATCTTGGCATTCTCTCTTTCACCCACTTTATTCTTGTTTTTGTTTTTTTGTGTGGTTGTTTTTAAAATGGTAGCGAAGTTGACAGCCATCAACAGTGTTTCTGTAATGTATCGTTTAACAGTACTTCTGGGGGTGTCCGGGTAGCATAGCGGTCTATTCCGTTGCCTACCAACATGGGGATCCCGGTTCGAATCCCCGCGTTAGCTCCGGCTTGATCGAGCGTCCCTGCAGACACAATTGGCTGTGTCTGCGGGTGGGAAGCCTGATGTGGGTATGTGTCCTGGTCGCTGCACTAGTGCCTCCTCTGGTCGGTCAGGGTGTCTGTTCGGGGGAGAGGGGGAACTGGGGGGAACTGGGGGGAACTGGGGGGAACAGCGTGATCCTCCCATGTGCTACATCCCCCTGGCGAAACTCCTCACTGTCAGGTGAAAAGAAGCGGCTGGTGACTCCACATGTATCAGAGGAGGCATATGGTAGTCTGCAGCCCTCCCTGGATTGGCAGAGGGGGGTGGAGCAGTGACCGGGACGGCTCAGAAGAGTGGGGTAATTGGCAAACTACAATTGGTGTGAAAAAGAGGGGGAAAAAAATTGTACTTCTGGGGGTGCCCCGGTGGCTCACCTGGTAGAGTGATAAGGCTGAGTCCTTACCGCAGCAGCCTGGGTTCCAATCTGGCCCGGGCCCTTTGCTGCATGTCTTCCCCTCTCTCTTTCATGTCTCTCTACTATCGCTATCAAATAAAGGCAGAAAATGCACAAAATAATCTTACAAACAAAACAACTATTACTTTTAATGTTGCATTATGGGACTGGCTGTGTGTGTGTGTGTGTGTGTTTTGACTGGACTTAAACCAACTTTGTTTCTTCTTTATTTCTATCAGTTTTCTCCTCGAGGGGCCCTTTACACAGAGTCAGACCATGGCCTACACGCTCAGCTCAGCCCCTGAGGGCCAGGCCCCCAGTGTTGGGCCTCAGCACTGTGTCACCAGGGTGGAAATGTCCGTCACTGCATCCAACCTACTGGACAGAGATGTGACCTCCAAGTCAGACCCCTTCTGTGTTCTCTTCCATGAGGTGGATGGGAACTGGGCGGAGGTAAGGTCGGAGTAATATGTGAGGAGCAACGCTGTGTATTTACAGATGGGCTGCAGGGTTGGAGAGTCTATTGAGCCGGGAACACACTAGAAGTCTTTTAAAGGCCTGATCAATGGGAAGCTACTCGGCCTTGTGCATGATGACTGACTTTTGCAGATTACATTCATAGTGAAGCCCGCTGGTTCTGACTGCATTCATAGAAGAGCACACACTTGCCAGCGAGCTCAGATTTGTCCGGATTACAGCCATAAAAATCAAACATGTCGGATATTATTGCGACGGCTCCGACTGGTATGAGGCTTGATCGGGTGACTTGAATCTTAAATCGCCATACGCCACAAGATAACGGGAGCCCACCGTCCGGGGTTACCTGCCATATTTTGAGCTGATTGGTTCAGACTTTCCAGGATCCTAAAAGTCAGTCGTCATGGTCCAACTGGGGTTATAACAGACCTTTAAGCCCTCTAGTTTGGTCCCGGCATCAGAAGAGGGTCTGGGTCTGTCTGGGTGGAGATGAGGAAGTAGAGTTAGATGATTAAAGAGGAAGAGAGTATAGACGGTAAAATGTGTTTGGTGATGAAGCTGAAGTAAAGGGATGTATAAATTGGGTTCATCCCATCCTCCATGGGATGCATATGGCTATCCTTTGTAGATGGAAACTGGGCGAAGGTAAAGATGGGGGGAGGAGTGCCGATGGGTGGAGGTCTGGATGAGCGGAGGTGCTGGGGGTGTACTAAAGACAGCCTGACCCAGTTTGTGCTCGTTCCAATAAAGCAGACACAGAAAGGTTGGAGTTAAGGATAGATAGGGATGGAGGAGGGAGGGGGAGAATAAATGGGGGATAAAAAGAAGGCGAGGGGATTGAGGGAGAGAAATGGGGTGAAGAGAGAGATAGCGGCGTGTGGATGACAGTGAATCATGTGCTCGTCCATGGGATGAATTCCAAACCCAGCAAAAGGTAATGGAAGAAAGGTACAAGGAAGAGAAAGATGGGGGAGAGGAGAGAGAGAAAGAGAGCGAGAGAGAGAGAGGGAGAAAGAGAGAGAGAGGTAAGTGTTGAAAGTGTGTTTCCTCATGCTGTTGAAACTGAGAAAATGTTCCTCAGGTTTTTACATCTTCTCAAGTCAGTAGTTTTGTAGAAGTAGTTTGCAGAAGGGCGAAAAAGGACAAAGCTAATGGAGCTGGACCAGAACCTACGCTGCCATGACAACAAGTTAGACATCCCAGTGCAAGATCTATGAGCAATATGACCTTATTCACGTTTTCTAAATGTTTACAAAGCTCCATACGGGGCAGAAAAAGAGAAGACAGCAACCAGTAATTCAAGAAAAGAGAAGACAGCAGTGGCTTACAGGTGTACACAAAAGCACATTTTGTAGAAGGACGCTATTTAAGTGAAGAACATCAAGGCGGCAAGCAGTTTTCATGTGGCGATACAAATTTAGCCAGACGAAGACAGATTGGTTTAATGATTAAATTGCCCTCCTGCCAAATAAAACCTGCAATCACCTACAATGGAGTCTATTAGCTTCCACAATTTTTTTTCCACCCCTTTTTCTCCCATTGCACTTGGCCAATTACCCCACTCTGCCGAGCCGGCCCCGGTCACTGCTCCACCCCCTCTGCTGATCCGGGGAGGGCTGCAGACTACCACGTCTCCTCCGATAAATGAGGAGTCGCCAGCCGCTTCTTTTCACCTGACAGTGAGGAGTTTCACCAGGGGGACATAGCGCGTGGGAGAATCACGCTATCCCCCCCCCACCCCGAACAGGCGCCCCGACTGACCAGAGGAGGTGCTAGTGCAGCTACCAAGACACATACCCACATCCGGCTTCCCACCCGTAGACACGGCCAATTGTGTCTGTAGGGACGCCCGACCAAGCCGAAGGTAACAAGGGGATTCAAACCGGCGATCCCTGTGTTCGTAGGCAACGGAATAGACTGCTATGCTACTCGGACACCCCTTCCACAAATCATCTCTAACTGCTTCCTTTATGATGGCTGTAGACTGTAACAGTCCTCTGAAACCTCAACATGTGTATTTTATCAAATGTTATGAAATATTTCTTTACTCGTCTCCCCACAACACATTCTGAAAGTTAAAGGTCTGACTGAGCCTCGTTTACACCAAATTCCTGCTATTTTCCTGGGTTTCAAATTTTGGGAATGCTGATAAGCCTGCCAAGCCAGTTCTATCTCTGTCATCCAAAGCCCCTTTTTAGTACACACGTAGCAAATCCAAGCATATGAATGACGTCAGTCTCTGTCCGGTCTTATGATCACGTCCGTATCAGCTCCTTGGTTATAATGATCTTGGAGACATGGCCGGGGGACTAGATTATTCCACTGTGTCGCTATTTTTAACAAGTTGCCCGTATTTGAATCATATGAAGTTGCTTTTTTTTGTGTGCCATTTTTATCATAATCTCCTCCACACTCCAGAAGGGAATAGGGTAGAATATTTGGCTGCCAGAATGATAAACCCTTGCTTTTGAGTGTGCATAACCCAGAATATTCGCACACATTTTAATTGGTTATGTGTTTAGCTAATGTGTCAAACACCACATGGCAAATGTGCAAATGTATGGATTCTGTGGGACCATTTCCCACCAACACATTCCTAGGATTTTGAGCCATGGACCCTTTCACACCCAAGATAATCCCAGTAAAAAGCCTGGATTTTGGGGTGCCCGGGTGGCAAAGTGGTCTATTCCGTTGCCTACCAACACAGGGATTGCCAGTTCGAATCCCCATGTTACCTCTGGGTTGGTCTGGCCGTATCTGCTGGTGGGAAGACTCGATGGTATTTTAAGCCCCCGACGTACTCTTCCAGGCAGCACTGCATGGAAGGCACTCCCCGCCCCCAACAGTTTTATCCAATCACAGCACTGGTTAAGGTTAGGGTTAGAGTTAGCGCCAGTGCTGTGATTGGCTGAAACTGTAGGGGGCGGAGAGTGCCTTCCATGCAGCGCTGCCTTGAAGAGTACGTTGGGGGCTTAAAACACCATCGAGCGGTGGGAAGCCGGATGTGGTTATGTGCCCTGGTCACTGCAATAGCGCCTCCTCTGGTCGGTCAGGGCACCTGTTCGGGGGAGGGGGGACTGGGGCGAATACCGTGATCCTCCCACGCGTTACGTCCCCCTGGCAAAACTCCTCACTGTCAGGTGAAAAGAAGCGGCTGGCGACTCCACATGTATTGGAGGAGGCATGTGGTAGTCTGCAGCCCTCCCCGGATCGGCAGAGGGGGTGGAGCTGCGTCGGAAGAGTGGGATAATTGGCCAAATACAATTGGGGTTGAAAAAGGGGGAAAATCCCCCAATCGCCCCCCCCCAAAAAAACCCTGGATTTTTACTTCATGGTGCAAGGGGTTAAGGGGACTATTTCAGCTCACATGTATTGGACTTTTCATCTGTTCCATAAATCTGAATAATAACAGATCCTGAAACGAATCCTGCTCCAGTTGTGCGTCCATGACTGATAAGTCCTGTACACTGTGACAGCCTCATGGCTGAACAGAGCAGTGAGAGAATAAAGAAGGAGTGTATGAAGAGCTTGATGATACAGTTTGGGTGTGCTGTGTGTGTGTAGGCTGGCACCTCAAGGCCTTTCTGTAGCTAACAGCGAGTCAACAAGTGTGTCTGTGTGTGTGTGCATTTGCACACACACACAGACATACATCCATGCATTGTGTTGCCCTAGTGTATGAGTGTGTGTGTGTTCGTGCATTTTTTTTGTGTGTTTTTGCTTTTTTCTGTGTAGGCTGGTGCCTCAGGTTGTTGCTAGCTGTCGGTCAGCAGGGTATGCGCCTCTGACGTGAGATTACCAGCTGTTACCATGACAACAAGGATGGAAACAAAAAGACCGGTGCTCCTGGAACGAGGAGAGACGCGATAGCGCTTTTTTCTTGAACGTTATCCATGTCTCACTCTGGCTCATTCTTTCATTTTTTTCTGTTCCTTCTATTGTTCTCTTTCTCTTTGTCTCTAATTTTCTCCGATAACATTTTTTTCCGTCCCCTTCTCCAACCTGTCGCATCTGTATCCTAGTTTCTCTCTCTCTCTCTCTCTCTCTCTCTCACCTCTCTCTATCTGCCCGTCGATTTCAGTGTCAGTCCGTCTCTTTACATCTGTGTCACTCAGTCTTGCTTTCTCTCTCTCTCTCTCTCTCTCGCTCACTATCTCTCTCGATTCATCTCTTCTTTCTTGTTTCCTCTTGTTCTCCCAAACTCACACCCCTGCTGTGTTTTAACACAGGGCTTAGCAGAGAGCAGGAGTGGTTAACAAGTCTCTCTCTCTCTCTCTCTCCCCCCCTGTATATCTCCCTCTTTCTGTGGCTCCCCAGGGGCGAGAAGCTGCAGGGGCCATCTGGAGAAAGAGAGAGAGAGATGAGAAAGAGAAAGGATGGAGGGATGTGAGAAAGCCAGAAGGTGTGAGAGACAAACTGTGGTACAAAGGGGGGGGGGGGGATGGAACCTGAGGGAGAGGGTGAGAAAATAGGACAAGGGAGAGGGTGAGAAAATGGGACAAAATGAGAAAGGCACAGGAAGGTTTTGTGATAAAGAAAGGAGAACGAGGGAAGGAAAACGGACTTAAAGAGGAAGAGAGGGATCGAAAGAGAAACTGACGAAGAGGCAGAAATGTGAGACAGACAGATAGAGGTGTGATGGAGAGTGACATAAAGACGAGAACAGTGTGAAACTCTGGGGGGGTAATACTGAGTGAATGAGATGAGGGATGAAGAGAAAGGCGAGGTGGGTGAGGAGCTACTGTGAGAGTCGGAGAGGTTTTCATTAACCTGGCCCAAAAATACCCGGCTTAACAATGCCGAGGTTGTGCTTCATTGTTAACTGGCTGCAGGCAGCATCCTTTATTTTTTTAAATTTTTTGCCCTTTTTCTTTTTTCAAAATACAAATCTTTGCTCGGGACTCATCTCTGGATTTACACGGATGCAAGAGATTTTACACAAGATGTGATTCCAGCTGAGACTGCACGGAGACACCGAGAGCATTTTCCCCATCTTAACAGGGAGGTGGATTTCCCGAGGATGTCATGCATCCAGGGGCAGAGTGCCTTTGTGTTTCTAGGTTTTGTTTAATTTGTATACCAGGATATTCCTCCTTTATTTAGAAGGGCTATAGTGTACGGTATGAGGAAACACGGCACTATACGACAAGGCTTTGAGTCAACCCTGTTTTAAAGACACGGTGTGTGCCGTGCCTTGTCAGGTTAGGGTTACATCAACAGCCCTCCCTTGATCACCTCTGGGTTACGAGGTAAAAACAACCGCGTCTCACAAATACAACATCCATAAACAACTGCAGTTCCCAAAATAAGTCAATTACCAGCGTTGTGTTACATGCAGATGATGCACGGCAACTAGTCTCGTGGAGCCAGACATGACTACGCCTCACGAGACAACATGTCAACATTTCACACCACGCTATCTCATCTCACATGCAAACGATGCATTTTAACGTCGTAGTGAATGAGGAAGTCATGCGGGACATCCGTTCTGATCACCCGCTTCAGTGTGAGATGGTTAAGCTAGTTGAGCTACAAGGTTACAAACACTTGTGTTTGGGTGTCAGGTTAGAGGTGGCTAGGTTTAGGTATGGGTTTGCTTATGGTCAGGATAAGAATCGGGGAGGCCGGTTCTCCATTATGTCCTCATTCATTGTTACACTGACAGACACTGTATGCATGTAACAGAATGGTGGCAATCCAGGTAGCATAGCGGTCTATTCCGTTGCATACCAACATGTGGATCGGCGGTTCGAATCCCCTAGTTACCTCTGGCTTGGTCAGGCGTCTCTACAATTGGCTGTGTCTGCGGGTGGGAAGGCGGATGTGGGTATGTGTCCTGGTCGCTGCCCTAGCGCCTCCTCTGGTCGGTCAGGGTGCCTGTTCAGGGGGGAGGGGGAACTGGGGGGGATAGCGTGATCCTCCCATGGGCTACATCCCCCTGGTGAAACTCCTCACTGTCAGGTGAAATGAAGTGGCTGGCGACTCCACATGTATCGGAGGAGGCATGTGGTAGTCTGCAGCCCTCCTCGGATCAGCAGAGGGGGTGGAGCAGTGACCGGGACGGCTCAGAAGAGTGGGGTAATTGGTCAGATACAATTGGGGAGAAAAAGGGGAGAAAATAATAATAATAATTATACTGTCCAATACTGCAATGGATTCATTTGCATTGTTTCTTAATTCCTTCTTCGGGTTAGGTGCAACTTGTAGAAGGAGAACTTCTATGATAGTTGCATCTTTTAGACCGAACAATTGGTCATTTTAATCTAAACAACTTGACTATTGTGTCTTTGTTTCCTTCCTACCCACTCTTACAGCGAGATAATCACCTTTTGGTAGGTTAGAGAAAATATACTTGTAATCATACTCGCATAATCAACTTTTTAATGCCATGCCTCTAAACAGTTTAATATCCCACTGTGCCCTTCGCTCCACAGCCCCTTTTATTTTTATTATTATGGAAAGCAGTAAAAAAAAAAAAACAGTTTTTTTGTCAGTACTGTACCAGAGAGAGAAGTTTTAAAGCGAATTTAAATGTTTTTAGAAGACATTACAAAATGTGCGGGGTTACAGTGGCACAGTGGTTAGCGCGGTCACCTCACAGCAAGTAGGTCCTGGGTTCGAACCCCAGGGTTATCCAACCTTGGGGGTCATCTCGGGTCCTCCTCTGTGTGGAGTTTGCATGTTCTCCCCATGTCTGTGGTGGGTCTTCTCCAGGTGCTCAGGTTTCCTCCCACAGTCCAAAGACATGTAGGTCAGGTGAAGCGGCTGTACTAAATTGTGACTAGGTGTGAATGTGTCGGCCAGTGATGGACTGGCGGCCTGTCCAGAGTGCCTCCCCACCTGCCGCCCAATAACTGCTGGGATAGGCTCCAGCATCCCGCGACCCCAGTTGGGATAAGCAGCTTGGATAATGGATAATGGATGGATGGAAAGCTCTAAAATGCCACAAAAGCTCTTAAAGGGAAACAATCAAAATGTTCAACGTCATATATATATTTATAAGTTGTAGGGATGGCACTTTGACAGCCGTATACTGACAAGTTTTCTGTGTGTCTCTGAAATGCCAGTGGTGTCATTAGCGGACAACTTCCTGGTCTGCCAATAGGCTGCATTGTGTAAGAACATTGAATAACAACACTGCATCATGCAGCTGTATGAAGCGTAGATATTCACATTTAAGTAAGTTTTCACATTCATGGATTTTCCCTCGCTGACCTCACTGGCAGACAGTTTCAGCAGCGTTTCAGAGACGCAGAAGGCTGCTCGGTATATGGCCGGCGTTATATCCTCATGACACATACTGTATATAGAGATAATGTTGGCCAAGGAGACACAAAGTAAACAATACTGAGAGGATATCCTAAGAATTCATTAAATCTTCAGTGATTTTTAAGTTTGTCTCGGTATTTTTTTTTACATGTATGTAAAATAGCAGTGCACACATGTAAATAACCACCGTGCCAATGTAAGCCTTTGTGAGGCTCTTGCCCAGGTGTTTTCAGCATCGTGGCTCTGTAGAGAGGACAATCCCAGTTCCAGTGTTGAAATACATTCATAGCACAAAATACTACACCACCAATTGTACATTGTTGATTTTTTTTTCTTTTGGATTTTTTTCCTCCTTTTTCTCCCAAATATATCTGGCCAATTACCCCACTCTTCCGAGCCATCCCGGTCACTGCTCCACCCCCTCTGCCGATCCGGGGAGGGCTGCAGACTACATGTGGAGTCGCCAGCCGCTTCTTTTCACCTGACAGTGAGGAGTTTCACCAGGGGGACGTAGCGTGTGTGAGGATCACACTATTCCCCCCAGGTCCCCCTGCCACTGAACAGGCACCCCGACCGACCACAGGAGGCGCTACTGCAGCAACCAGGATGCATACCCACATCTGGCTTCCCACCAGCAGACACAGCCAATTGTGCCTGACCAAGCCGGAGGTAACACGGGGATTTGAACCAGTGTTCCCTGTGTTGGTAGGCAATGGAATAGACCACTACACTACCCGGATGCCCCATTGTTGATTTCTTTTGATCATCCATTTATTAGATATCTGAGCAGGGACAGACAGAGAACAGATGAAAGAAAGCAAGGTTACGACATGTGAAAAGTTCCCAATTCAATCCCATAACCCCTGAGTCAGATTCAATTCCGCAAAAACAGTTATACCACGTGCCCTTTAGCCTACTGAGCTGCCGTGATGCCTCAGTAACATGGTTTTTAAGCCGCAGTTAAAGTACAATCACAAACATGAGTCAGTCAGTCAGATAAGTGGCTAGTGCTGTTGCTGGGCTAAAGTGAGCCCTTTGCCTCCCGAATTAGCTCCGTGCCCTCTCTTTTTTTCCTACCTCCTTCATCATTTTTTAGTCAGAACTTAACCAGAACGGAGTGCATTAATACTCAATGCCAAGCCTCTCTACATCCATCATGTGCTCCCTCTTTAAACAGCTGTACTGCATCTCTGTCTGGGAAACCGTGCTGGACAGGATCCTGGCAATAATGAACGATTGAATGAGGGATTAAGCGAGGTGGTAATCTTTGTTTGCAGAAGGTAAAAGCGTCCTGGGCGATAAAGTCGAGCAACAAACAATTCATCTGCAAATCGCCAGCCGCTCTATAGTCTATGGAGGAGCTGCGGGAGTCAGATAATGCTAACAAGCGTCCTATAGTATGCTGCAGCTCCATGTTATCTCTCTCTGACAAAGTAGACGTGCGGATTAGCTTGTTCCCACACAACTTCATTGACAACCATTACATAACATAACCAATGCACAAGTTAAACTTTTCAATGCATGCAACCATGCATGTACCGTCGGTTGTCTTTGCACCTGTTGACGCTGTGTGACTGTTGTGTCAGTCACAACGAGCAGACAAGGGGACAAGTTTGGTATACTGTAGTTCAGCAAGATGAGCATGGTGTTATTCATTTCCCACTGGGGCTAAGATCTCCCCCCTCCACCCCGCTCTTTTTCTCTGCAATTGTACTTGGCCAATTACCCCACTCTTTCGAGCCACCCTGGTCGCTGCTCCACCCCCTCTGGTGATCCGGGGAGAGCTGCAGACTACCACGTGCCTCCTCTGATACATGTGGAGTCACCAGCCACTTCTTTTCACCTGACAGTGAGGAGTTTTGCCAGGGGGACGCAGCGTGGCGGAGGATTGCGCTATTCCCACCAGTCCCCCCCCCCACCTCCGCCCCCGAACAGGTGCCCCAACTGACCAGAGGAGGCGCTAGTGCCGTGACCAAAACACATACCCACATCCGGCTTCCCACCTGCAGAGAAGGCCAATTGTGTCTGTAGGGACGCCCGACCAAGCTGGAGGTAACATGGGGATTCAATGTGGCGATCCCTGTGTTGGTAGGCAATGGAATAGACTGCCACGCCACCCGGATGCCCTGGGGCTCAGATCTTCAAGAAAATTAAAGTATGTAGTCAGAAATGCAGGATTGGATTTAAGCATCCACCAATGAGAGGAAAGTATCTCAAAACTACCAGGTAGCTTACTGTTCACCTATCTTCACACTGAATCATAGCAAACATTGCAGAAGTTGCTAAGACATCCCACTGGACCAATGCAGTTGCATTACCTTTATAGATAATGCAATTTTTCTTTTCTTCAGTGGCTCAGGAGGTAGAGCAGTCGCTTGGCAATCAGAAGGTTGCTGGTTTGATCCCAGCTCCTCCTGTCCAAGTGTTCTTGGGCAAGACACCGAATCCCTAACTGCTTCCGATGAGCAGGTTGGCACCTTGCATGGCAGCCTCCTCCATCAGTATGTGTGATTGAGTTGTGTGACTGCGAGGCATCTATTGTACAGCCCTCTGAACACTCTGTTTGGTAGAAAAGCGCTATATAAAATGCAGTCTATTTGCTATTATAGCCACCCAAATTGTTCTTACTTAAACATCAGAGCTACACAACAGGGAGAGGGAACGGTGTGAGTTGAGCAGAAAATGGGATGAGACAAGCGGCTAAATTGCAGACAGCTATACCAACTCCCAACATGGATAATCTGCCTCTGCACCCTGTTTGTGAGTCAAACACTACAGAAGAACATTACCTTCAAAGAGTGTCTCCTGATTCACAGGTGGATCAAGAGAAGATTAAACCGTTCCCCAAAATTATTCAGAGGAAATGGAAAACCACTGGTTGTTTTATGAACCTACAGCTTTTACAATTTCCCCCTCAGTACAAGTGATGATTAAAAAAATGTAAACTATAGTAGATTCCCAAACCAAAAACAGTACAGTTTTTTTCTTTCTTTGACTGTCACAATACCCTGCCAAGTCGGGTTTAAATTGTGAGGAAAACGGGTTCCTGTTCTGAGAGTGCTTGCAGATATGTGCTTATTCTCTCTTGAGCTCCATCCAATGTTTGTTCTGAACTCCATACAACAGGATGTGTTTGCAGAAGACTTGTGCCATTAACTAAATATGTCTTAACGGATTATTCCTAGCGATTACAGGTAGATGAAAAACAGAAAAGTGGTCATGGAAAATGGGACTTCTCTGATCACTACATCTGTATGTATGAGAATTTTGTGTGCCTTTTCTCTTTCTCCCAGTCCAGACTGAATATAATATACATGTAAAGCCAAAAAGGTATGATAAATAAATGATAAATAAAAAAGAAAGGGTTTAAAAAAAGTTGTGCAACTTTATTGCTCCCTTGCGGAATATTCTACTTTTTTGCTTGGCCCTCGCTGCAGAGGTCTGAGCACAGGTCAGCTAAAAACAACAGGATTCAGTGCTCACAAGACTTGCCAGCATATTTTTAAAGCAGGCTCTATAACAACTGGCCCTCCAGCCGCCCAAATTGACCCTGATCGAATGAGTGTGTGTGCATGTGTGTGCGCACACACGTGTGCGTGCACATGTGCATGTATAGTTGCATTTGTCTCCTGTCTAAACCTATTTTTAAAAGTTGTTCTCTCTCCTTGCCTCCCAGATCAGCCGCACAGAGACTGCAGTAAACAACTTGAACCCGGTGTTTGGAGTGAAGTTTCAGGTGAACTATCACTTCGAAGAGATCCAGAAGCTTCGCTTTGCGATGTTTGATGAAGACAAGTGTGCCACGCAGCTCTATGAACATGACTTCCTGGGAGAATTCATCTGCACATTGGGAGTGGTATGAAAATAATTGGTCCCTGCCTCAGTGAAAAGAGAAAATAGGGTTGATGGGTTACACTGCATATATAAACTGCTATTCAACTTTTCTTTTTGGCATGTGGGCTTAATAGCAAAAGCCCACATATTTTGCATGTATTGCATATAATTAAGGTGCAAATGAACAAATCCAATTTCACACAATTTTAACTTTGCAGTTATGAGTGAATGCAGTCAAATAATCAATGCAATCGGGTGTCCGGGTAGCGTAGCAGTCTATTCTGTTGCATACCAACACGGGGATCGCCGGTTCGAATCCCTGTGTTACCTCCGGCTTGGTTGAGGGTCCCTACAGACACAACTGGCTGTGTCTGCGGGTGGAAAGCCGGATGTGGGTATGTGGCCTTGTCACTGCACTAGTGCCTCCTCTGGTTGGTCAAGGCACCTGTTTGGGGGGGGGGGGACTGGGGGTGGGGTAGCATGATTCTCCCACGCACTATGTCCCCCTGGTGAAACTCCTCACTGTCAGGGGAAAAGAAGCGGCTGGTGACTCCACATGTTTCGGAGGAGGCATGTGGTAGTCTGCAGCCCTCTCTGGATCGGCAGAGGGGGTGGAGCAGAGACCAGGACAGCTTGAAAGAATGGGGTAACTGGCCAAGTACAGTTGGGGAGAAAAAGAGGTAAAAAGAAAAAAAATCAATGCAATCAATACTAAACTGGAAGACTAACATTTTGGATACTATAAAGATGCGATTTCTGTGATGAATACCTCGACATTCTTTCCTTAATGCCTCAATCATACCTAAAGTCTCATTTATGTTACAAGTTATATTTATCTATATTCACTACGAGCCTTCCATTAGCCTTAAGGAAAGCCATTATAACATCATTATAATGTACTATATTAGAGTACAAAAGAGACTGACTGCACTTTTGGGACTGCTCTTTCATCTGAGAATCTGGTAGAACAGCAGAAGATGACATTGTTGTATTTCATAAGCTTTGGACCTACATGAATGTTTCCCACTCATATTTTTCCATGTATGTTTCTGCTCATTCACCAGATCGTGTCCAATAAGAAACTTCATAGGCCGCTGATCTTGGCCAATGGGAAGCCAGCTGGAAAGGGAACCATTACGGTAAATATTACTACTGTAAAGTACACCCTCACTCATTGTCACTCATTAATTCAGTTGTTGATACTGATTCAAAGAAACACACACACACACACACCTCTACAGTTATTGTCTCTTAGTTTAGCTGATATCGATTATGATGTTGTGCATGTGGGTGGCTGATGTTATTGACTTCAGTTTTTATGGTTGATGATGATGTTATTGAGGTTGTTACTGCTGCTGGAAATCATGTCCCCATGGATGTTGTCGGGGGTTTTGTAGCTGTTTGTTTTTGCTGTTTTTTTCTATGATCCTAATGGTCAGAATGATAATGGTTGTTTTCAATGTTTTCGCTGCGGTTAACGTTGCTGCTGCAACTCTTACCTTAGATAACAGCTCAGGAGCTATCTGATAACAGAATCATCACTTTGACCCTGAACGGGCGGAAACTGGATAAAAAGGTAGGCTGTTACACCCCCCCCCCCCACACACACACATGCACACCATGTATTAGAAAAATATACGCTGCCTTTCGATAATTGAGTGAGCCCACACACACAAATTACCATTTGCAGTAAATGTGCTCACACACACACAACCTTCGGCCACCTTGTAATCAGTAGCATGGTAGGAATGAAAAACTTGTTGTTTTGTAGGGATGGTGGTGGGTACCAGCATCCTTTTAAAGTGTTTTAATAAAGCATATTTTGTTTGTTATCTTAACCTTTTTAACTCTGTCTGAATGTAGAAGCAGTGGCTATAAAAAAAATTTTTTTTCTATTGTCATCTTAATCTCTATTTTGATACTATATTTGTATCGTCTTATATGATCTTAAATTGCTTTTGATTTTTTTCCTGTCTTATTTATTGCAAATCACTTTTAAACTGATTTTTTCACTGTAATTTTTTCTGCTTGTGATTGTTTTAATTTGCTTTTTCTAATGAAAAGCAGTTTCAGTGGTATATCATCAATTAAAGGTGGGTTACACTTTATTTTAGGGGGTCAGAAATTACCTAGTAATTTCCAAGGTGGTAATTATCATGTAATTTCTTAGAAATAAGGTTGAAATTACCTTGTAAATTGGGTTAGGGTTAGCTGTAAAATTACCTGTAAAAACTACCACCTTATTATTAGAAAATTACAAGGTAAGTTCAACTTTATTTCTAAAAAATTATGTGATAATTACCACCTTATTACTAGGAATTAGGTAATTTCCGGCCCCCTAAAATAAAGTGTTACTGAAAGGTGCTTTATAAAGTTTATTATTAATAATATTATTGTCAGGGGAGAGAGAGAGATTTTTTTTATTTTAAAAAAGATACAATTATTCAGAATACATTACAGTCCAACAGCCGATACTCCAACACAATCATCTCTTTGTAGTCCAGGTCATACAAAAAAAAAACGTTAGGGGGGGGGGGGACCATTGAGTAGTCTAAAAAAGTATTTGTAAAAACAGAACTTCAAAATAAAATAGCCCAACATAGCAAACACAAATTCACCAGAGGGGTTTGCAGCAACACAACATCCTGCCCTTAGACCCTCGCATCGAATGAGAAACAACTCCTTATAAAAAACCTTTAACAGGGAGACAAAATAGGAAGAAACCTTGAGGGAGAGCAACAGAGGAGGGCTCTTGCTCCCAAGATGGACAATATGTAATGGATGTTGCGTTCACACAATGTACATAACAAAAACAAAAGAAAAAAAGGAAAGAAAACCAATCTTCACCAACTCCTACTAAGCACACTACAATCCCGAGTGTGAACGCTCTGCTCCCCTGTCGTAGGCCCTCATCATCTTTAGCTCTCCTTCAGACAGTTTTTTAATTCGTAGCTGTAAAAAAATCTCGTGCAGCATGTAGACCTCATGTTGAGCAGCTGAGCTACCGCCTCGGTGTTGTTGAGTCCCAATCCTGCTGCAGCCACTATGCGCTGTAGGGTGATGGTCGTGGTGGAAACCAGTTTCTGGGAAAAACCTGGAGAGCACCAGTCGTGGACAACCAGTCTGGCTCCATGAATCAGTGGCTCCTAACCAACTCCTACTAAGCACACTACAACCCCAAGTTCTGGGAAAAAGGCCATGCCTGTGTGAACGCTCTGCTCTCCTGTCATAGGCCCTCATCATCCTCAGCTCTCCTTCAGACAGTTTTTTACTTCGTAACTGTAAAAAAGTCTCTTGTGCGGCATGAAGACCTCATGTTGAGCAGCTGAACTACTGCCTCAGTGTTGTCGAGTCCCAATCCTGCTGCAGCCACTATGCGCTGTAGGGTGATTGTCATGGTAGAAACCAGTTTCTGGGAAAAACCTGGAGAGCACCAGTCGTGGACAACCAGTCTGGCTCCATGAATCGGTGGCTCCTAACCAACTCCTACTAAGCACACTACAACCCCAAGTTCTGGGAAAAAGGCCATGCCTGTGTGAACGCTCTGCTCTCCTGTCGTAGGCCCTCATCATCTTCAGCTCTCCTTCAGACAGTTTTTTACTTCGTAGCTGTAAAAAAGTCTCTTGTACGGCATGTAGACCTCATGTTGAGCAGCTGAGCTACCGCCTCAGTGTTGTCGAGTCCCAATCCTGCTGCAGCCACTATGCGCTGTAGGGTGATGGTCGTGGTGGAAACCAGTTTCTGGGAAAAACCTGGAGAGCACCAGTCGTGGACAACCAGTCTGGCTCCATGAATCGGTGGCTCCTAACCAACTCCTACTAAGCACACTACAACCCCAAGTTCTGGGAAAAAGGCCATGCCTGTGTGAACGCTCTGCTCTCCTGTCGTAGGCCCTCATCATCTTCAGCTCTCCTTCAGACAGTTTTTTACTTCGTAGCTGTGAAAAAGTCTCTTGTGCGGCATGTAGACCTCATGTTGAGCAGCTGAGCTACCGCCTCAGTGTTGTCGAGTCCCAATCCTGCTGCAGCCACTATGCGCTGTAGGGTGATGGTCGTGGTGGAAACCAGTTTCTGGGAAAAACCTGGAGAGCACCAGTCGTGGACAACCAGTCTGGCTCCATGAATCGGTGGCTCCTAACCAACTCCTACTAAGCACACTACAACCCCAAGTTCTGGGAAAAAGGCCATGCCTGTGTGAACGCTCTGCTCTCCTGTCGTAGGCCCTCATCATCTTCAGCTCTCCTTCAGACAGTTTTTTACTTCGTAGCTGTGAAAAAGTCTCTTGTGCGGCATGTAGACCTCATGTTGAGCAGCTGAGCTACCGCCTCAGTGTTGTCGAGTCCCAATCCTGCTGCAGCCACTATGCGCTGTAGGGTGATGGTCGTGGTGGAAACCAGTTTCTGGGAAAAACCTGGAGAGCACCAGTCGTGGACAACCAGTCTGGCTCCATGAATCAGTGGCTCCTCCAGCAGCAGTAAGAGGAAGATCATCCAGTGCAACACACTCATCAACCAAACTCATCTGAAATATCGTCAGTGAGTTGCCATTTTACTTTCCGTACAAGTTTTCTCAGTCTATAGATTTCCTGGTCAGTAAATGTGTTTACCTCCAAATCTCCTATGTTCTTTATAAAACGTTTGACTGAATCAACAAAAAGCTGCAAGTCTGGAAAGCAATTTTCCACCTTGAATCCTCTCAAACCCTTGGTGATCTGTAAAAACTTCCTGATTTCCAGGAAAGCATAGCTCCCTTGTGTCTACATGTGTATGAGTGGAAACCAACTCACAGTCACTGTCTTCTGTGTCCTTCTCAGATGAAGAGGAGGATGGCTTTTTACCTCTTGAAACCCTCCTTGCTTTTAATTTTTTCTGTCTACCCTCTGTGGGCTTCCTTATAATAGACTTTTTTAAATTTTATTTCATCATCCGACAGCATCTCTTCCTTTTCCTCAAGTACAGACTCTGCCACTCTAATAGCAGTCTGCTGTATTTGCTTCTTCCGACCACAATTCATATCTTGCCCAGCCAATTTGCTACACTTCCCGTTCTCACTGTTTTCATTCTCTTTTTTATTCTTCTCATCCTCCCGTACCTGCTCATCCTGGCCATCAGCTTCAACTGTTCAAGTTCTGTCACCTTCTCATCGTAATCACCTTTTTTAACCTGCTCAACCTGCACACCTCCTCATGCCTGCTCAGTTCATCCATTTTCCTTGTGTTCTCCAGCCTCGGTCTCTTTCTGTTTCACCACCTGGTCTATTTCTCCTGCCCCTCGCTCCCCGGCCTCCTGTCTGCCCTGTGCCGACTTGGCAGCGCCGTCCTCAGCTGGAGATGCGCTGCTCATTGCGGCATCAGGAGACGAAGGCGGCCCTTGAGGATCAGACCTAACCTCACTCCTGTCGGGACAAGACCTTATTAAATGCCCGTCAGACCCACAGCCAAAACATTTCATCATACCAGATGTAATAAAAACAATGTAGTCAAACTAGTCGATCCTGAACTTAAGCTTCAGATCCAAATCCTCTGCATAATCTCTCAGAATCATGAAGCCATGTCTCCTATGGGACACAACGTGTCTCAAGTGAGGAACTTGCACCCCGAAGAGACCATTTTTGTCGGGGACACTAGCTGTCCGTATCTTGCAAGCTCCTTCTCCAAAGCTACATGTCTCATGTACGGGGGAGCATTAGAAATGGTGATTCTCATGGCAGAATTAACCAGCGACAGAGCGGGAGTCAACGTGTCCTTAATCACCACACCGCTGCCCACCACCTGGTTGGCTTTATCAACACTATCGAGAAACACGACCACAGCACTGTTCATTCTGGATGCTGATTTGACGCTTCCATGTCCCACATGTTCGCCTACCGCGAGGCAGCACTCCTCCATTTGACCACCGGAGCCACTTAAATTGCATGCCGGCGTGTCAACTTTTCAAACGCCGCCCCGCCACCTCCCACAGCGGCCATATTGCCCCGCTGAGAGCGGTAGCATCGCTACCGGGGGAAAAAAAACAAAAAAAAACTCCACTTAGACCTGTCACCGAAAAAAACTAATTAAAAAAACAAAAAAACAACAAAAACTAAATGAAAAAGGACAAGACGGATAGGGGGGAAAAAAATCTCGTTTTAGAAATTCGTTTACACCAAAGCAACACGCTCCTACTCTGTGCTCACTCACACTTCAGCTCCGAGTGAGAGAGCGAGAGACCAGCACCTTGGTGTCTCAAAAAGCACAACTTCTTATGCTAAATACCTTGAAAACATCACATTAAAACATTCAGCAGCAAATTATTTCTTTTCTGATATTGTCTTTTTATAACTTCACCCATTACTACTCTCAATCGTCCCAAGCATTATGTGGGAGTGGCCTAATCTTCATTAATATTCATGAGCTGACCATTGAGTGACAAGTACAAGCATGTGTTCGAAGGGTGGGCAGGGTTTCATGTTTTGATGATTTCATCTGATTGGCTGCATGTAAATGAGTGTCTGATGACATCACAAGTATCAGAACAGCTGAGAGAGGCTGAACTAGGGGAGCTATTTTCAAAAGAGAAAAACCAATTTTACCTTTTGTACTTACACTTTCTCAGTAGAAAGAGAGTACAAAATGCATGCAAGTCTTTTGATGCTAGTGAATATTAGTGTTTCAAATTCGATCTTGTTTTCTATAAATTATAGCCTCTACACCTCTAGGCTGGTGATAGGGAACGTAGTCAATAGAAGTACCTTATTGATGGAATAGCGCTATCTATCTATCTCTCCATCCATCTTTTTACAAAGAAGTATTTATTCCTGTATTTTCTGCTCTCTCACACACACACACACACACACACACACACACACACACACACACACACACACACACACACACACACACACACTCTCTCTCTCTCTCTCTCTCTCTCTCTCTCTCTTGCACAATCAATAGATACAAGCATATTTGCACATCTCTGTGTATTTTATCCTCCATGTGGGAACAGTTGGTGATACGCACCCACATTAAGCTGTAAATTAGTTTTTAGATTGTATATTTCCTTTTCACAAATGCTGTTGTAGTTCAGTTGGTGTGAGTGCTTGTTAATAATATTAATCAACACCACTGTACTTATCTCATGGTTATATGTATCGTACTTCCCTGCCACCGCAACATCCTAAAATTCCTCATGAGGATAAAACAGAGTTTCATCAGATCCATTCTAATCAAAGTGTCTCCCTTGATACCTTTGGTTGTAGGACTTCTTTGGTAAGTCAGACCCTTATCTTGAGTTCCACAAACAAGGAGAGGATGGAAAATGGATGCTGGTGCACAGGACAGAGGTAATTATCACATTTTAAAGGTTGCCACATGAATTGCGATAGCAAACAGATGCAATAGCAATCAAGACAGTTAATTTGAAAAGCTGCCAGCAGGCAGCTGAAATGATATTAATTTGCCTGTTAATTTCAAATGTGGCACCACTGAAAACACGCAGCAGCTGCAGCGATACAAATACAGGATAGACTTGGGAAGGAAAACTTCTATCATGGTCACAACTGTCACATTAATTCATAATAAATGCCGAAAAATACACTTTTACTTTCCTTACTGCTGTAGCATTGAGGCAGGATAACTGCAGAATTTGGGACTTATATAATCACAATGATTGCATCGTTTACCTGTGCATTTGCCTGTTGCTTTAGGTAATTAAGAATACCTTAGACCCAGTGTGGAAACCATTCACTGTTCCACTCATCTCTCTCTGCAACGGAGACGTGGACAGAAACATCAAGGTAAGTGATGCGGCTGCACTTTTTATCCTGCACAAAGCTATTTTTCAAACACTGCCTTCGATGTATGAAACTAGCTTTGTCAGACAGTGGAAGTGTAGTGAAGAGTTGACCTTTCTCAAAGGTCAAAATCATGTAATGACCGTGACAGGTGAAGCTTTAACATCACACGATATTGTTTTGCCTTTCACATGCAAATTATCTGCAATTTCACTTTTTTTAGTGAGTTTATCAGAGCTGTTATTGACACAAGCTCAAGTTCAACTTTACTGTCATCTGCATTTAGAGTACAATTAAATTTTTGTGCTCTGGTTCTCTCTGCCTTAACACAAGGGACACACCATGCCCAAAAAAACTACAGACTATGTACATATCCATCCATCCATTATCCAAGCCGCTTATCCCAATTAGGGTCGCAGAATGCTGGAGTCTAGCCCAGAAGTCATTGGGCAGCAGGTGGGGGGACACCTTGGACAGGCCACCAGGCCATCGCAGGACCGACACATTCACACCTAGGGACAATTTAGTATGGCCGATTGTCTTTGGACTGTGGGAGGAGACCGGAGCACCAGGAGAAAACCTACGCAGACACGGGGAGAACACACAAACTCCACACAGAGGATGACCCGGGACGACCCCCAAAGTTGGCAAACCCTGGGGCTCGAACCACGGACCTTCTTGCAGTGAGGCAACTGTGCTAACTACTGTGCCACCATGCCACCACTATGTACACAATGAATTCATATATTATATTCACAATACAGAAAAGTACACGATAACGCAACAATGTAAGATGCATATGGGTGCATCACTTCTCCTGGATCGCCACCTTGCCGTGGTGGAGAAGCTTGCGTGTATCAGTGATCCCAAGAGCTATGCCGTCCGGAGCTTGGCTCCTGGTAGGGCCATACAAGGCAGATAGGTCAGGGGGGAGGTTCCAGACAAAGCGCAATCCAACAAAGACCTCAACGGCAGAACTGATGGAAGATGTCTCCAGGTCACAACGGCAGTGAAGGTGGATGAAGGCTGCAACAGAGGGTGGTCACCAATTGTCTTGGTTCTCCGTGCCATTGGACTCTGGCCACCCCTTGCCAAGGACCGTGTGGTGGCTGCAGGTACATCAGCCTCTCCACATAAAAAGCTGTCACGTGCAGGTGTCCTCCCGGAAGGATACACACAAGGACCTAGGAGGAGGACAGTCATACTCGACCCCGAGTGAGTGCTGATGATGATGATAGGTACATCAGCTGTTCAGCAACCTGACTGCCTGTGGAAAGAAACTATTACTGAGATGGGAGGTGTATGATTTGATGTTCAGGTAGTGTTTTTTAGATGGAAGGCGCGAGAACAGAATATGAGCGGGGTGGCTGGTGTCCTTAATGATCTCTTGGGCTTCCCTTTTGCAGCAAGTGGTGTAATTATGAAGTTGTGGTAGTTCCATACCAAAGATTTTTGCTGCTGTCTTTACAGTCCTTTGCAGCGGTCTGCAGTCCTGAGCAGTCAGGTTGCCAAACCACTGTGATACAAAACACTTCATATATAGAAGGTTTGTCATAGCCCCTTTGACAAACTGACACAAAGGAACATATCTTGGAAAATATCAAGTTTGTTCTGATATATGTATAATTCAACCAAACCGTCTTCCCCTGACGCCATTTTTTTTTCCTCTATCAGTATTTACATGACATCTCATAATAAAGTGATGTGATGTGGTGATTATATCAATGCACTGCCTTATGACAGATCCAGTGTTATGACTATGATAATGATGGAGGCCATGACTTCATTGGAGAGTTTCAGACCACCGTCACCAGGATGAGCGAAGCCCAGAACTCAAGGGAGGTGAGAGGCAGCAATTATAAATAACTTACTTCATCTAGTTGTCTATCTGTCCATCTGTTCACCATCTCTGTCTTGGCTCATTTTTCTGTTATCACAGTCAGTTGACGTTTGAAAAAGATTCAAACCCATCTGGATGTGGAGCTAGGCATTGGACTCGTAGTGTGGAAGTTATGTGTGCGATGCAATACATTTTGTATTTTTAAGCATCAAATACAATCTCACTCGGTTCACATTTTATTGCTCTGTAAGAGACATTTGGTCAAAAGGAAATAAAATTTGGAGCAGGGAATGAAAAATGCTCACATACGTTATACAAATCATTTAACAAGTACAGACGAGTCCAAAACCATGCGTGGAACAGTAGAAGATTGTAAATCAGCGCAAAATACAAAGTTTTTTTTGATTTTTTTTTTCTCCTCAATTGTACTTGGCCAATTACTCCACTCTTCTGAGCCGTCCTGGTCACTGCTCCCCCTCTGCTGATTCCGGGGAAGGCTGCAGACTACCATATCTCCTCCGATACAACTGGAGTTGCCAGCCGCTTCTTTTCACTTGACAGAGAGGCGTTTCACCAGGGGGATGTAGCATGTGGGAGGCTGACGCTATTCCCCCCCAAACAGGTTCTCCAACCGCCCAGAGGAGGCGCTAGTCCAGCAATCAGCACACATACTCGCATCCGGCTTCCCAACCGCATACACGGCCAATTGTGTCTGTAGGGACGCCTGTCCAAGCCTGAGGCAACACAGGGATTCGAACCAGCGATCCCCATGTTGGTAGGCAATGGAATAGACCGCCACACTACCCAGATGCCTAAACAAAATACAAATTCTTATGAATGGGTACATAAAACACAGTTATATTACATGACATGCTATATTATACCATTTTGCAGAAATAAGACAACCAATCATTGTTAACACAAAGTTTGTCTCGAAAGCAACTTTGAGAGGGCACCATCTCAAACTACAGGCACACACCTTTCATACCGTTTATTCTATTTTGGCTTTCTTCCCTCTCCAATAACCCTGCTGGAGGTTTCATTAAGACTCCCAAAATGAGATAACGTCACACATGTTAAGAATTTATTTTCTCAAGGAACAATTAAGACTTTCCTCTAAGATTGTTTTCTATGCTTTTTTGTCAACAAATTACATGCAATGGATGTGGAACAAGAAGGATGCAGGGAGATGCTGCAAGCATCAGAGGTCAATTAGTATGAAATTAAATGAAAACTAAAACATATTGAAACACTGCACCAAAGCATATTTTAAAATCAAAGAAATCACACATAAATGCAAGAATTCACATTCTCAAGTGCTTTATACGACAACAGACTGTTTTTCCCCCTAAAACTAATTCAAGAAACAATGAACCAGCCCAGCCCCAGTCTGTGCAGGCTAATCTTGCATTGTGAAATTACCTTTACTGACAAATTTGAAGCTTAAATGCTCTTAGCTGTATTTATCAACAGGGAAAGTGGATTAATTACGCAAAACCACTAGAATATTCTTGCACTGCTGCATTTTCGCTCATTTCATTTCACTCATTATATCCACTCAGTACATTGGTTGGTTCTAAACTAAACTCAACCAAGGGGGATGGGTCCGACATCTCTCATTAGCTCACCGTGTACAGATGCAGGGATCAGAACATTGTGCATTCATTAGTAACTACATATCCAAAAACTCAGGGGCAGTGTGTGTGTGCACATATATCATGTGTGCTCGTCTGTCTTATGTGTGCACGTGTATTTGTGCACCTATGAATCAGTGAATATGTGTGTGTGTGTGTGTGTGTGTGTGTGTGTGCGTGCGTGCGTGCTAAAGCAGCAGCATGCCTAGTTACCCCACTGAGTGCGTTCATGTGTAGTAATGATGTGAGGGAAACACGGAATAGGGGGAAAAAAAACGCAAACAGGATGTTGAGCTGGGGGATGGAAAGAGAATGAGCATGAGAAGAAGGATGAGCGAAAGAGGGGTCCTTCTTAAGATGTTAAGCAACCATTTCTCCCGAGTCCTATTATCAACAAGGTATTTAGGCGTTTGTCATGCACAAAAAATGCCAACTGAATTAGGTATAGGTTTATGTGCTATGTGTGTGTCTGTCTGTGGGTTGTCTGTACAGATCAGCCACATGGGCATTAAATGTTTAATCTTACTTTGTGTGCTTGTGCACATTATTCTCATTTACTCTGGGCATGCGGGTAGTGTAGCGGCCTATTCCATTGCCTACCAACATGGGGATCCTGGTTCGAATCCCCGTGTTACCTCTGGCTTGGTCGGGCATCCCTACAGACACAATTGGCTTTGTCTGCGGGTGGGAAGCTGGATGTGGGTATGTGTCTTGGTCGCTGCACTAGCGCCTCCTCTCATCGGTCAGGGTGCCTGTTTGGGGGGGGAGAAGGAACTGGGGGGAATAGCATGATCCTCCCACATGCTACATCTCCCTGGTGAAATTCCTCACTGTCAGGTGAGAAGAAGCGGCTGGCGACTCCACATGTATCGGAGGAGGCATGTGGTGGTCTGCAGCCCTCCCCGGATCGGCAGAGGGGGTGGAACAGATATTGGGACGGTTCGGAAGAGTAGGGTCATTGGCCGAGTACAACTGGGGAGAAAAAAAGGGGGGGAAATCCAGAAAAAAAATTCTCATTTGAGGTTAACCTTCTTCATGATACATTTATTTATAAAGTGTTCTTAAAAGTGCTTTACCCAGAGCGTCCACGGGGTAAGGCATTTATTAGGCCACCCTTACCCGAGGGATAGTGGGTGTAGATCGGTATAGTGTTCAGGGACTTGTCGTTCTCCAGCGACCCCTCCGGCCCACCCGGGCGACTGCAGCCAAGCAAGTGAAAGCATTCTCCCTACGCCTCCTTCGTGGACTGAAGGTGATGCAATCCATGCGAGGCTTCAGCTTGTAAAATAGCGAGAGCAGCCGACACGAGTTTGAAGGAAGCTGGTGTTACGACCATCTCCTTCCTGTGGAAACGTGAGCCAGGGGAGTTATACGACAAGAGTTCCAGCTATATGCCATTGGGTTAATCGGGTGGGATAAGGGGAAAAACTAGAAATATTTTTTTTTTAAAAAGTGCTTTACATGGTACAAATACAACAAGCAAAGAGAATTAAAACAAATAAAAATTACATACTATTTAAGATATGCTACAAGAAGTATTTTCTGCCTCATCCCCCCATTTTAATGTGCAGAAATGTGTTTTTTAATAACTTTTATCAAGACATTTTCTAGGGTTGAGAAGTTCTTCGTTGATGGATGCTAATTTCCATCTTAGTTTTTTGTTTTCTCCTTTAATATTGTTTTATGGTTTTATTTCACCACTGTCTTAACTTGTTCTTAGATGGTTTGATTGTCTTTTACTCAGTTTTATCGATACCGATGCCGCTTTGATACAAAAAGCAACATGTTGCTTTATTCTTGCTAGCACTGCCAAGTAGCTCGAATAGTGTAACACTTTCATACCAATGGGCTCGGTTGATGACACCATCATACAGCATTAGCATGAGCATCAGCAAAAAAGACTGTCTCCTAACCAAATGAAAACGAGAATCCACCAACCTCACTGAACTTTCACCACGCTAATTCCTTTTCTATATGACACCAAACTGGTGTCATATATGACACCAAACTGGTGTCATATAGAGTCAGTTCACCTGTGTTTTCGCTGAAGTTCACTGGATTTTATGAACTATAAACTCTACCGCTCCTCTCCTGATGACCTCCCCACCCAACTGTTTCAGCTGCCCAATACGGTTACCTATCACTGGAGATGGACAATCTGAGAAGGCAGTTGGCCAAATACGATACTGTTGGGTATACATAGACACTACCAGGATATGAGCCCAAAGTTATGAGAAGTACTGTATGTATTCCCAGAAAAAGACACAGCTAACAGTCCAGAAATTTTGTTCAGAACTCAGTTTTATTGTTTACTTGACTACTATTTAAAAAGTGCAAAAGATCATGGTTGGTCCAAAAGAGCCATCTTCAGGCATGAACAACACAGTAGTAGCCATTTCCCCCACAGCCAACTGGATGAAACAGGCTTCAATCAAAACCATTTTATAATCAGTAGAGGTGCAACAAACAAGAAAACATGTAAAACCTGTTGGTTTTACTTAGATTGTTTTATTTAGGTGCTTACTGATCACAAATTCTACAATATCCCAAAAACTGAGCGTTTCCCTTATTATTGGGCTGGCAGGAAAAAAGATACAACAAAACCCCACTGCCACAGGGAGGCGTTTAAGACATGTAGACCAGGCAATGTGTTCGGATTTTATAGTTCACAGTATTTATGTTATGCACACTTAATTTTGGGCATTTTGAATGTTTGTGAAAGCTGGCCTAAGACAGAGATTGGTTAATTTTAGTAACCATTTCAGAAACAAACAAGCAAATGTGTAGATGAGTCTATTGTCTAGTCCATTGTCTTTATGTCAACATATCAAAACTGAATCAAACATAGTGCTAAAGATTTTTCTTTAAAGAATCCTAACTCTAAAGTCATTTTGAGAGATGTCAGAAATTAGCGATTTTCTATGTAGTGCCTAAAACAAGCAATTAAAACTTTGTCAACAGTCCATTTTCTCTACACAGTCTTTGTCATATATCACTGGATGCCAGTCACATTTTAGTTTATAATAGCTGGGTTACTATCAACAGTTTTATTGCTATGTAAATCTGTGAAACTACACAATGCTTAGAGGAGATAACCAAGTGAGTGTGTAAAGGAGGACTGTTAGAGGGCCTTGAATTGAGCCTTGCGGGACACCAAAATTCACCTCAGGAAAGTTGAAGAATAACAGTTTTGGAGCTGTCGGTCAGGTGTGCGCAAACACTGAACAATCAGCTTAGTTCTTGTTCCAAAGATAGTCTAATTTGATATTTATTGGAAAATACTCTAATTATTGTGCCATTACTATAAACCTTTAACAAAAAACAAAACAAAACTACATACCAGCTGCAATGTGACAGTTTTTTCATTGTTTGTGCTTCCTTTAAATCTGTGAGCAGTACGATTTGCTGAGGATAGTCACGTTGTGGTTTATCAGCTATTGTATTCTGCACCAATCTATTTCACTGAAGTAGATAAAGCCCTAAAATAACTGGAACTCCAAAAAAAATCACTTAATCCACACATAAACACCAAATCCTGTAACAATTAGATTAGTAGATTTAGTAAAGAGAGCTGTCTGCTGGTTGGGACAGTAGATTTACGCTGGCATCGCCTTTTATTTTCTAGTTTCCATTTCTGAGTTTGTTTTGTCTGCATTTGGCTTTTGTGTAAATATAGTTGTGCTTGATTGTTACATAAGGAATGTTAGTCTCCAGGACATCCTGTGAATTGGTAAATGGACCTTATTTTATTGCAAAGTCATTGACATCTTATTAGATTACTTTTTTGTATTGGATTCCCAAGCTCTTAAAAATGGAAATTATTCTAGTTATGTTACTAAAGACAATAATTGTGAATACTGAACAACCCATAATATACAATGAAATATTTCATATATTACAAAATATTATTCATTGCAATTTAGCGACATATATAAAAAAATCACTAGATTATAAAATATACTCGGGTTTGCTGATACAGTCATTGTGGGTTGTGTGGAATACCAACAGGTCAAACTATGATCCCTCACTTCTTCATCTGCAAACATCTCTCCTCTTTTTTGTTATCATGTCTAGTTCTTTCTTTCGTTCCTTCTCCTCCATTATTCTATTTATTCAAACTGAAGTGTCCACTTTATTCATATTCTCCTCTTTCCTCGACTCTGCCTTCGTTCACCCTGCTTCCAACTTCTCTCTCTCTCTCTCTCTCTCTCTCTCTCTCTCTCTCTCTCTCTCTGACTTCCTCAGGTCGAGTTTGAGTGCATCAACCCAAAGAAACAGAAGAAGAAAAAAAACTACAAGAACTCCGGAATTATTGTTCTGAAGTCATGCAAGGTGATGATGGATGGATGGATTGATTTTTTTATTTTCAACAAACAAAGACTAGCACTGGGAATTTCCATTTTCAATAGTATCCAATATGGCTCAGCACTCATAATCAATAGACGTTAGAAGCTACTGGGGAGGAGCTTATTTAGGCAGTAAACAAAACTTTGTCATTGAGTCCTGTACATGTCACAAGGTCGCAGTCAGTAATGCCCTTACTTTCAAATTCCATGTGCAACGTTGAAATGCATGCTGTCACTTTGGAAAGTTATGCGCACAATTTGGCAATGTGATGTACAAGTGTCTTATCAAAACTAAGGGTGCAGATTTCCACACAAATTGTCTTACTGCCCAGGGGGCATGGTCAAGTCTGTGCTTTATATTAAAAACAGGAGAAAACCACAAACCAAATGGGAGATTAAAACATTAGAAGATCATGCAGGGGGCGTCCGGGTAGCGTGGTGGTTTATTCTATTGCCTACCAACATGGGGATCGCTGGATCGAACCCCGTATTACCTCTGGCTTGGTCGGACGTCCCTACAGACACAATTGGCCATGTCTGGGGGTGGGTGTTTGTCCTGGTCACTGCACTAGCGCCTCCTCTGGTTGGTTGGGGCGCCTGTTCAGGGGGGAGGGGGAACTAGGGGGAATAGCGTGAGCCTCCCGTGCGCTAAGTCCCCCTGGCGAAACTCCTCACTGTCAGGTGAAAAGAAACGTCTAGCAACTCCACATGTATTGGAGGAGGCTTGTGGTAGTCTGCAGCCCTCCCCGAATCAGCAGATGGTGTGGAACAGCGACCGGGACGGCTCAGAAGAGTGGGGTAATTGGCCGGATACAATTGGGAGAAAAAGTGAGAAAAATCCAAAAAAAATTTTAAAAAAAAGATCATTGTAGTATTTTCTTAAAGTATTGAAAAAAAAAACTTCGCAGATCACCATATTAGCTAGGAGCCCCATCTATGGAAACAGCCTTCACTTGGAAGTCACTAGAGTGCAAAAAATTTTTTTCAACTTAATGCACCCAATAATTCCATTGCACTTGAAGCATTTCATAAAATTAATGTCGTTTTGATCAGTGAAACACTTCTAACAGTGCTCTAAATAACTAATTAGCGAGGCTCACTTTGAGCCCCATGCAAAACACATGAAGTGGAAACAATGAATTTTCTGAGGTCTGTTGCAGTAATGATACCAGTCTGTGAATGTCATGCTTTCATAATGGATCGTTTCCCCTTTTTCTGCTTTCTTGATAGTCGTAATCAAGAACAAGCGACAACATCTCACAAAACCCACACACACACGCAGACATGTTTGCAGATGCAAACACAGCCATGTGTGAACACATACTGTACAGACTGCATTAAATTGCTAATAATTGCATTTTCTGGATGCGGGTAGGGATTAAGTCTAATGACAGTTAAATCTATTCTAATCAGTCGTTGAAATGGGAGAGGAAATTGTTTTTAAACCACACGGTGCTACTAGGCAGTATTTAAAATCACAAAACAAGAGCTGTTTCTGTGAATGGAGCACACAATTGGGGATATTGATACGGAGGTAATGTAAAGACTTGAAAAACGAATTGTGTTGATGGTAAGAACTTTAAAAAACGGTATATGAAGCTGGTAAAATGAATGACAAGAACGTGTTTTGACTTCTTTTGTCGGACTAGGTCAGCTGCTTGCTATTACCAGTATTTCTCATTGTGCTTATTTTCGGTGCTTGTTTGTAGTCTTGCACGGCCTCTTAATACTGATGTGACTCCTATTTCTCCAGATTACAAGGGACTACACTTTTCTGGACTACATACTGGGTGGCTGCCAGCTGATGTTCACTGTGAGTAGAATAACTCAGCGTGTCCCCCACCGCTCTCTCTCACTGTGGTTACGTTGCCTTCCTCTTTCCTTCAGCCTTCTGTGGACGCGCTTATGCTCTCTTGTTCTCTCTCTCACTTTCACACACACACACACACACACACACACACACACACACACACACACACACACACACACATAAACGCTTGCATAGTCACAAAGCCTCTCTCACTGACACACACACACACACACACACACACACACACACACACACACACACACACACACACACACACACACCATCTATCTCTCTTCCCCAGCGCTCCTCTCTGTTCTCTTACTTCACACACTTGAGGTTGGATGCTCGCCCCACGTGTAGAGGCTGTATACACGTATGTACGCCAAACGGCTGCCTTGGCTCGGTGTAATGAACCTCAGAATGTGTCCAAGAGACTTGACAAATGTTCATTTTAACTGATTTCCTACATTTCTCCTCCTTTCCATCGCGTCACTTTCAATGCCTCGCTATCCTTTCGCCTCTTTTTTTCCTCTCTCTGCTGTTGCTTTCCCTGTCCGCCTATTTCCCAGGTTCTCATCTACCCCTATGATCCTATTTCACACACACACATTATTTGCATGCCAAAGAGGAAGAGGAGGAAGACAGGTAGACAAATGAAAAGGGACAAAAGGGGGGAATACGTGAGAAACAGATATTTTGAAACACTGATTTCTGTTCATTTTCTCCTCGAGGAAATAGCGGGAGAGAAAACAGGAGGAAATATTTAAAAGAAAAAAGAGAGGGGTGGATGAGTGTTTTGATAAAATGGAAGTTGAGCGTAAGAGCACTGTGGGAGAGAGGGGGGGGATTTGAGATGGTGAAGGAGAGAGAGGTGGAAATGGAGAGATTAAGATGGGGTGATGGGTATTGCAGAGAGAAATGGAAGGTGATAGGAGGGGGGGGGTGTCATGGTCTATTTTTGTCTCTTGATGGCAAACATTCTCCCCGTGTGTCCCTGGTGATGTCACACTTGTGTTCAACTGAGACAGAGAACAAGAGAGAGAGAAAGAGAGAGAGAGAGAGAGAGAGAGAGAGAGAGAGAGAGAGAGAGAGAGAGAGAGCACACAGGCAGAGCTGTTTTATTACTGGCCAGCCCATTTATGTCCAGCAGAGCTGAAACATGGCCAACCTGCTGGCAACGCCAAGCAATTCACACCGGCCCACTGCTACTTTTAGTTCACATGTACACAAATATGCACAATCTGTCTCCACACGCTCTCCACACGCGCTACTGCAGTCAACCCTATACACAATGTAAACCCACATATATACTATGTATTCTGTTATGAATAACGCAATGCACGGGCTACATCTCTTTTCTCTCTCTCACATACTTATTTTTTCATTTTTACACACTGGAGTCATACCCAAAACACATGGTGCATGGATTAAAGAGACTGAATCAACTGACCTTTGACAAAGTTCCGCCCCCCTTGATTACTGTTGCTATGCCCATCAAGCTTTTCAGAACCATCCAGGAAGTAGCCGGAAAACACCAAAAGATGAGGAAGAAATCAGCGCAAATAAGTGATGTATTTTGGAGTGATTCATCCTTAATATCACCCCGTGAAAGGCAGAAGGGATTACAGTATGCAGGAGGGATACATTCAGAATATTAAAAGTAAAACTGACTTGCGTGGACTCCGGGCTGCCGGGTGCGACTGTAATTGAGCGTAAAGCTTACCGGTCGCAATCAAAGAATGAGAAACCCCATCAACTAATTCTGAAACACATTGTGGCCCAACTGTGCTCTTGCACTGTAGGGTAAATTACATATTTCACCTATTGGTACATTTTCAATAATCCATTGTCAACATCACCGTATTATAGTGTTGATTTTGGCCAAGGTTCCACATGGCGTTCTTTTATCCAGGCTTTTTAGGGGGTTCTGTATGGGCTCCTGGGGTCGCAGGGCAGCCAGGGACATGCCCTGGGGCCGGGGGAACCGCCCCATGATTATTTTTTTTTTACCTTCGAACCAGAACCGGTATTTTCAACAAAATAAGGCAAACGAGATGCCTCCGCAGGCGGGATGACTTTTCCGAATGGCCGGTCCCCACCTGGAGCTCACAGAGGGAGAGAAACGTTTAAAATAGGCCGGATATGGGGAGGTCAGACTGGCCAGAGACCATCCCAGCCGACCCTCCCCGCGGGTCTTTATGCTCTGAAATGAAAGGTGGAACCTGGCTAACCTGTGACTAGCATAACAAAGTTATATTACTGGGCTAGCCATCATTAGCTATCATTAAATTAGGTATATCTGGCCACAGACTAAGCTGGTTACATTCATCAGGTACATTAATAATGTTATTTTGTTAGTAATACATTGATATGTTGATAATGGTAATAATTACTGTGTGGGTAAACGTAACAGTAATAATACGTTAGCTATATTAGCTATCAATAATAGGTAGTAGCAAGCTTAGCTTGGAGCAGACAAAGGTATTTTTGCCTAGTTACCCCACTGAGTGTGTTCATGTGTAGTAATGATGTGCGGAAAACACGTGATAGGGGGAAAAAAAGGCAAACAGGATGTTGAGCTGAGGGATGGAAAGAGAATGAGCATGAGAAGAAGGATGAGAGAAAGAGGGGTCCTTCTTAAGATGTTAAGCGACCCTTTCTTTCGAGTCCTATTATCAACAAGGTATTTAGGTTTTTGTCATGCACAAAAAATGCCAACTGAATTAGGTATAGGTTTATGTGCTATGTGTGTGTCTGTCTGTGGGTTGTCTGTACAGATCAGCCACATGGCCCGTTGCCTACCAACACAGGGATCCCGGTTCGAATCCCCGTGTTACCTCTGGCTTGGTCAGGCATCCCTACAGGCACAATTGGCCGTGTCTACGGGTGGGAAGCAGGATGTGGGTATGTGTCTTGGTCGCTGCACTAGCGCCTCCTCTGGTCGGTCGGGTTGCCTGTTTGGGGGGGGGAACTGGGGGGAATAGCGTGATCCTCCCACGCACTACGTCTCCCTGGTGAAATTCCTCACTGTCAGGTGAAAAGAAGCAGCTGACGACTCCACCTGTATCGGAGGAGGCATGTGGTAGTCTGCAGCCCTCCCCGGATCGGCAGAGGGGGTGGAGCAGTGACCAGGATGGCTCAGAAGAGTGGGGTAATTGGCTGGATACAATTGGGGAGAAAAAGGGGGACCCCCCCCCCAAAAAAATGTGCTGACACGTGTAAAATGAAATGAGGGCTGCGGCTTCACCAAACAGTACAAGACAGACATAGACAAACATAGCAAACATAGTATAAGATACATACAGATGAAGACTAAAAGCTAAAGGTAAGTAAAAAAAGAGCACAAGTATAAACATAGTATTTACAGTCATTCAGTGGGTAGCCAGGTTCAGGTGGGCAACAGCTTGGGGAAAAATGCTGTTTTTGAGCCTGGTAGTGTGGGCTCTGAGGCTCCTGTAGCGCCTACCAGACTGCAGGGGAGACCAGTCCATGGTCGGGGTGGGTGGGATTTCTGCTGATGCTGAGACCCCTTCGAAGGCAGCGTTTGTGATAACCGTCTTTCACGCCTGGGAGCTGGGTACCGCTGATACACTGGGCTGCCTTGATGACCCACTACAGAGCTTTCTGGTCTACTGATTGTACAGTTGCCGTACCACAGAGATGCAGCTGGTCAGGATGCTCTCTATGGTGCAGTGGTAGAAGTTGGTGAGAGTCAGTCGCTGATTTAGTGAAATATCCCTTTAAGTGTCCTCATGCACGTCTGATAGATAATCCAGGTGAGAAACGTTTCAACGCTCAGTCACGTGGATGAGCGATACAACCTTTCTCCCCATATACGTTGTGTCCAGATGAACTGATTCAACTTTCTGTGAGTCCCTTCAAGTGTTTTTTGTTTCAGCTCAGTTGATCCATTAGTTGTTTTTGCCCCCCCCCCCCCCCCGAGTCTCTTTGTGAGCTGTTGTCTAATGAAAGCCCAATCTAGGATGCTGAATTAAGCGTTTAAATAAATCCAGCTCTGCATAGCGAGACCTCCCATTACACTTAATTCTATTTGGACTGAGGTTTGTGCTGGCACTGGACAACAGCCTGGCTAGAGATGTTGTTGACTGGCAATCAAGGTGGAGCCAATGTTTGTACTTTTTCCAACAGTCTCATTCCAAGGCTGTGTTAAACACTACATTAATGGGAGTTGTCTTTTATGCAGATTAGCTCACCCCTATCATGCCTATGTGAGTTTCAGCAGTTAATTGGGTGAGCATACGGTTGGTAGTTGTCAAGTAAATGGTGAAAAAAACAGTTGGTGTTGGCGAGACAAGAGCTTAATTTCCATATCTCTGTGTGACACATCATGTTAGTCACACTAAATGAGACTAAATCATTAGTCCATGCAGTCCTGAGTTTCTGGGTTTAAGGATATCTGGGCACTTTACAGCCACTCTACCCTCTCCTGGATGAGACAAGCAAAATGAGAGGCATTCACCCCTAAGTGATCTGCCGTTGAAGTTGTTCTTGAGCAAGGCACATAACGGACAACTGCTTCAGAGGAAGTGCTAAGTGGCCACCAGTACACAAAGTAGTTGCTGCTAGGAAAATGCATCAACCTAACTGCCAAAGTACCAAATTTGTCTGTCTGAAGCGAAATGCATTATGCAGACTTATTATTATTATTATATTATATCATTATAACTGTGATGGACTGGCGGCCTGTCCAGGGTGTCTCTCCACCTGCCGCCCAATGGCTGCTTGGATAGGCTCCAAAATCCCCAGGACCCTGCGTAGGATAAGCGGTTTGGATAATGGATGGATGGATATTATCATAATATTATATATCAGGCATCTGGGTAGCATAGCGGTCTATTCTGTTGCCTACCAACACGAGGATCACCAGTTCGAATCCCTGTGTTACCTCCGACTTGGTCGGGTGTCCCTACAGACAGTTGGCCGTGTCTGCGGGTGGGAAGTCGGATGTGGGTATGTGTGCTGGTCGCTGCACTAGTGCCTCCTCTGGTCAGTCGGGGAACCTGCTCAGGGGGGAGGGGGGACCTGGGGGGGAATAGTGTGATCCTCCCATGCACTATGTCCCCCTGGCGAAACGCCTCACTTTCGGGTGAAAAGAAGCGGCTGGTGACTCCACATGTATCGGAGGAGGCATGTGGTAGTCTGCAGCCCTCTCCGGATCAGCAGAGAGGGTGGAGCAGCGACTGGAATGGATTGGAAGAGTGGGGTAATTGGCCAGATACAATTGGGGAGAAAAAGGGGGGAAAATCCCCCCCCCAAAAAAAATTGTAAATTATATATACACTACCGTTCAAAAGTTTGGGATCACATTGAAATGTCCATATTTTTGAAGGAAAAGCACTGTACTTTTCAATGAAGATAACTTTAAACTAGTCTTAACTTTAAAGAAATACACTCTATACATTGCTAATGTGGTAAATGACTATTCTAGCTGCAAATGTCTGGTTTTTGGTGCAATATCTACATAGGTGTATAGAGGCCCATTTCAAGCAACTATCACTCCAGTGTTCTAATGGTACAATGTGTTTGCTCATTGGCTCACAAGGCTAATTGATGATTAGAAAACCCTTGTGCAATCATGTTCACACATCTGAAAACAGTTTAGTTCGTTACAGAAGCTACAAAACTGACCTTCCTTTGAGCAGATTGAGTTTCTGGAGCATCACATTTGTGGGGTCAATTAAACGCTCAAAATGGCCAGAAAAAGAGAACTTTCATCTGAAACTCGACAGTCTATTCTTGTTCTTAGAAATGAAGGCTATTCCATGCGAGAAATTGCTAAGAAATTGAAGATTTCCTACACCGGTGTGTACTACTCCCTTCAGAGGACAGCACAAACAGGCTCTAACCAGAGTAGAAAAAGAAGTGGGAGGCCGCGTTGCACAACTGAGCAAGAAGATAAGTACATTAGAGTCTCTAGTTTGAGAAACGGACGCCTCACAGGTCCCCAACTGGCATCTTCATTAAATAGTACCCGCAAAACACCAGTGTCAACATCTACAGTGAAGAGGCGGCTGCGGGATTCTGGGCTTCAGGGCAGAGTGGCAAAGAAAAAGCCATATCTGAGACTGACCAATAAAAGAAAAAGATTAAGATGGGCAAAGGAACACAGACATTGGACAGAGGAAGACTGGAAAAAAGTGTTGTGGACGGATGAATCCAAGTTTGAGGTGTTTGGATCACAAAGAAGAACGTTTGTGAGACGCAGAACAAATGAAAAGATGCTGGAAGAATGCCTGACGCCATCTGTTAAGCATGGTGGAGGTAATGTGATGGTCTGGGGTTGCTTTGGTGCTGGTAAGGTGGGAGATTTGTACAGGGTAAAAGGGATTCTGAATAAGGAAGGCTATCACTCCATTTTGCAACGCCATGCCATACCCAGCGGACAGCGCTTGATTGGAGCCAATTTCATCCTACAACAGGACAATGACCCTAAACACACCTCCAAATTGTGCAAGAACTATTTAGAGCAGAAGCAGGCAGCTGGTATTCTATCGGTAATGGAGTGGCCAGCGCAGTCACCAGATCTGAACCCCATTGAGCTGTTGTGGGAGCAGCTTGACCGTATGGTACGCAAGAAGTGCCCATCCAACCAATCCAACTTGTGGGAGCTGCTTCTGGAAGCGTGGGGTGCAATTTCTCCAGATTACCTCAACAAATTAACAGCTAGAATGCCAAAGGTCTGCAATGCTGTAATTGCTGCAAATGGAGGATTCTTTGACGAAAGCAAAGTTTGATGTAAAAAAAATCTTATTTCAAATACAAATCATTATTTCTAACCTTGTCAATGTCTTGACTCTATTTTCTATTCATTTCACAACATATGGTGGTGAATAAGTGTGACTTTTCATGGAAAACACAAAATTGTTTGGGTGATCCCAAACTTTTGAACGGTAGTGTATATGTATATTATTATGATTATAATACATTATATATTATATTATTATTATTATTACTATTATTATCATCATTATGCAGACTTTTAAATTGTTAATAGTGGTTGCTACCTGACAGAATGATAAAAATATGTGATTATATTCCTACTTTGTGATTTGTTTGGAAGATAATGAGCAGTGTCCCACATGGATTGGGAACTATTGCCTGTTCTGGCGGCGGAGAGATGAAGACTTTTAAGACCGAATGGGGAGTTAAAATCATTTCTGCTGTCTCTTCATGTTTTGTTAAGCCTTTGTCACAAATCTCAGCTTTTTCAAGGCTGAACACACACACATACAGCACATAACATGCACAAACGCAGGTGTGTGCGCACAAACCCACGTAATACCTTCCACATACAGACACTTCCTTGATCCTGTTTAAACACCTTCGTAGATTTATGTAAAAAAAAAAGAAAAGAAGATGTGGGTCTATAAATCTGTGTTTACAGAACCCTACATATACATATGTATCCATGTGGGCACACCCCGGTGGCTCACCTGGTAGAGCACGTACCGCATAAGGCCGAGTCCTTACTGCAGCGGCCTGGGTTCGAATCCAGCCCGAGCCCTTGCTGCGTGTCATCCCCCCTCTCCCCTCCCTTCCCTGTCTCTCTCTCTCTCTCTCTCTCTCTCTACTATCGCTATCAAATAAAGATGGAAATTGCTGAAGAAAATGTACACATATGTGTCCATGTGCGCGTCTTCTCACCCTCTCCTTCTTTCACACCCGCACGCCATGACTAATTTACAGAAACATGCACAGTTCACAATTTGCAGACACACACGTAATCTCTTTTGCACACACCTTACACTATGTACACACTCACTCAGGATGTTAAACACTCATACAGCATGAACAAACTGAACAAAACACTTGCATGTGCATATATACACACACACACACGCACACACACACACACACACACACACACACTCACGCACGCACACAAAGATACATAATACCTTTTTTACAGTGGATTTACATATGTACAAATGCACACACTTCTCACATGCATCTTACTTCTTCTACTCTCAGGCTTTAACACGTGCATAGCGGCGACAGGACATGAAACCACACGCAAACACACACACACACACACACACACACACACACACACACACACACACACACACACAGAAAGCTGTTCTGTGGTGTTCAGTCAGATTTAGTATGGTGCTAATCCTAATCTCCAGGAAAGGAAAGTCTTGCCTCTGGGCTGTGGGAGTAGGAGAAGAGAGCAACATTTCTCTGCTCTGACATGAAGAGAAAGGCTGCTGTTGCTGATGGGGTATTTATGGAAGAATTGTTTCAGCTGAATTGTGATGTTATTATATCTCTTGTCACACATAGGTTCGAGAAATGTAGAAATAGCCAGCTCCGGGTGGTACTTGCCGATGGGAGGAGACCGTTCTAGGTTTCAGGCACCACTCAGAGTAACTGAGTGTGTGAGTGTGGGGAGATGGCGGTGCAAATTCATGTTTGTAGCGGCCTCACCCAGTAACGGTGTGGGAAGATGGCGATGCAGATTCGCGTTTGCAGCGGCTTCACCCAGTACCGTCCATGCAGTGTCTTTGTCCATGTCTGCATCTAAGTTTGTCTCCGTTTGATGGCTGGGAGAGCTGGCACTGGATAGGCAGGGAGAGCTTGGTCTGCTGCATCCTGTGGGCCCAAGGACCATGGCCCTGACCGGAGCTGTGCCCGACGAGGAAACATCGAGGGCAGTCTGACAGGACGCAGAAGCAGGGCAGGCTAAGCTAACTGCTAGCCCATGTAGTCCGGTAGTTCTGATAACGCTGAGGGCGGTCTGGCGGCAGCCTCACCTGGCCGTGACTGTGTTTTTAGTGTCATCTTGTGGAGTGCAGGGAGGTGTGTTGAAGGTGCCTGGGTGGGAGAGCTGACGTTGGATCGGCTGAGGGAGCTTGGTCTGCTGCGTCCTGTGGGCCGAAGGACCACAGCCCTGACCAGAGCTGCACCTGAAGAGGAATCACCGAGGGTCGTCTGACAGGACGCAAAAGCGGGGCAGGCTAAGCTAACTGCTAGCCCATGCAGACTGGCAGTTCCGACAGTCACCCTGGCTGGCGTTCATTTGCCTGGTGTTCGTTCTCCTGGACAGTGATTTTTTTTCCCCCATTCAGATATATGTGTTAGTTTGGATATGTGTGTTCTTGTAGTTGTAGTTTTTGGATATGTGTTTTTGTCCTTGTGTTGCACTGCTGTGGGCTGGGGTAAATGATGTTTCGTTTTATTTCATGTGCGCAAGTGCATGAAATGAAACGACAAAGTGTTTGTGATTTCTGATTCTGAACTGTCAGTTTTACCGATCTGAGACAGACAAAGTTCAGAAACAAGAGCTATTGGATTGCGCATTTCATGAGAGGAGGCCTTTTTGTCATACAGACGAATTAATAGTGTATACACCTCGTTTACAAACCATGAAATCCATCGATAACATCAAAAAATGGACCAAGGCAAATCTTCAGACTCATTAGGAACAAGGCCCAACAGTTCACCAGAGACATACAGAGATCCTCTCTCAGGAAGAGCACAAATGACAGACGCCTCACCCCGGCTCACACTGCAAGCTTCTCAAATCAAGTGTTCAAAGAGTACAAGAATATGAATATAAATCACAAGTTTTTCACACAAAGAAATACTCTGGCTCACCATGTAAAAACACTCTCTGGCAAATAACATGTATAGTTAACACATATTTAAAGTCCAAATTGAATGCCAATATCTCAGGTATTAAATATTTCATGAAAAATAACACACTTACACTCACCGGCCACTTTATTAGGCACACCTGTCCAACTGCTCGTTAACGCAAATTTCTAATCAGCCAATCACATGGCAGCAACTCAATGCATTTAGGCATGTAGACATGGTAAAGACGATCTGCTGCAGTTCAAACCGAGCATCAAAATGGGGAAGAAAGGTGATTTAAGTGACTTTGAACGTGGCATGGTTGTTGGTGCCAGACGGGCTGGTCTGAGTATTTCAGAAACTGCTGATCTACTGGGATTCTCACACACAACCATCTCTAGGGTTTACAGAGAATGGTCCGAAAAAGAGAAAATATCCAGTGAGCGGCAGTTCTGTGGGCGAAAATGCCTTGTTGATGCCAGAGGTCAGAGGAGAATGGCCAGACTGGTTGGAGCTGATAGAAAGGCAACAGTAACTCAAATAACCACTCATTACAACCGAGGTATGCAGAAGAGCATCTCTGAACGCACAACACGTCGAACCTTGAGGCAGATGGGCTACAGCAGCAGAAGACCACACCGGGTGCCACTCCTGTCAGCTAAGAACAGGAAACTGAGGCTACTATTCGCACAGGCTCACCAAAATTGGACAATAGAAGATTGGAAAAACGTTGCCTGGTCTGATGAGTCTCGATTTCTGCTGCGACATTCGGATGGTAGGGTCAGAATTTGGCGTCAACAACATGAAAGCATGGATCCATCCTGCCTTGTATCAACGGTTCAGGCTGGTGGTGGTGGTGTAATGGTGTGGGGAATATTTTCTTGGCACACTTTGGGCCCCTTAGTACCAATTGAGTATCGTGTCAACGCCACAGCCTACCTGAATATTGTTGCTGACCATGTCCATCCCTTTATGACCACAGTGTTCCCATCTTCTGATGGCTACTTCCAGCAGGATAACGCGCCATGTCATAAAGCTCGAATCATCGCAGACTGGTTTCTTGAACATGACAATGAGTTCACTGTACTCAGATGGCCTCCACAGTCACCAGATCTCAATCCAATAGAGCCCCTTTGGGATGTGGTGGACCGGGAGATTCGCATCATGGATGTGCAGCCGACAAATCTGCAGCAACTGCATGATGCTATCATGTCAATATGGACCAAACTCTCAGAGGAATGTTTCCAGTACCTTGTTGAATCTATGCCACGAAGGATTAAGGCAGTTCTGAAGGCAAAAGGGGGTCCAACCCTGTACTAGCAAGGTGTACCTAATAAAGTGGCCAGTGAGTGTATAGTCCCATGTTACACTCAACAGGGTCTCCACGCATATGAAAGCAGGAAAATCTGCATGATTTAACCTAAATACCATAATTTCATATTTTAAAAATCATTTAGATTACTTATTATTTTAAGTGGGACTGAATCCACAGTAGCTGCAGGCTGACTCCCTCATAGTATTCACCTTGTATTTCTCTACCTGTTTTTTTCAAAATTATTTTTGGATCTCCCCCCCCCCCCTTTTTTTCTGCTAATTGTACTTGGCCAATTACCCCATTCTTCCGAGCCATCCTGATCGCTGCTCCATCCCCTCTGCCGATCTGGGGAGGGCTGCAGACTACCACGTCTCCTCCAATACATGTGGAGTCGCCAGCCGCTTCTTTTCACTTGACAGTGGGCAGTTTCGCCTGGGGGACATAGCGCGTGGGAGGATCACGCTATTCCCCCCAGGTCCCCCTCCTCCCTGAACAGGTGCCCCGACCGACCAGAGGAGACACTAGTGCAGCGACCAGGACACATACCCATATCCGGCTTCCCACCCACAGACACAGCCAATTATGTCTGTAGGGATGCCTGACCAAGGCGGAGGTAACATGGGGATTCAAACCGGAGATCCCTGTGTTGGTAGGCAACGGAATAGACCACCATGCCATCCGGACGCCTTTCTACCTTCTTTTTTTTTTAAGTATATTTGGTATTGTATGATTACCACTTACGTAATAGCATATCATAGATGGGGTCTCACGTATGTATATGCAAACGTTCACATGGACATAGACATTCACGTTAAGATCTGCATGGTTAGGTTTGTGGACCACACACTTGTGGATCATAACCTCTAGTTTGAAAACCACTGATTGAACCCAAGTCATTCAGATCATATTCATTCATTTTTTTGCAGTTTTCATCTTACCACATAGTATCTTTATGCATGCTAAATAATTCAGGTAAGAAAATCAAAGGTTGAATCAGTTCATCTGGATACGACGTTTATAGACAGAAATGTTTTCATCACTCAACTAAGAGACATCCTCATACTGAAGAAGTCACTTAGTTGAGTGATGAAACGTATCTGCCAATAAACGTTGTATCCAGATGAACTGAGTCAACCTTCTTTGACTTACCACAGTGATAATAGTAAAATCAATAGGAAGTCTTTCTTGAATGAGAGGACGTAAATTACAAATGCCAGAGCCAAAGGCACACTCCTCCAATCTGTTTTCAATTGCTTCAGCTCTATGCAAGTATGCGCTCCACAATTAGCCTCAGTAAGCTAGCAGTTTCCTGAAGCTGATGTCTTTCCATTCTCAGTGGGTGGTGGTATTTTCATTTAACAGGCATCACTGGAACCCGTTTTTTGTATGACGGTTTTGTCATGTTTATCTCGCCGTGCTGTTGTTGTAAAATATCATGAGATGTCTCTCTTCCTCATTATTTCAATTGGCATTTGCTGGTTTTTAACGATGTTTGTGTCATGTGTTTTGTTTGGTCTCGTGTTTGAAATGTGTTTGGTATTTATCAGATATTACTAACAGCCTGGAGAAGGGAATAACATGGAAATAGAATTGTGTTACCGTCGCACTATCATAAAATTCACTACCCCCCCCCCTTTCTCGCCAATTGTATACGGCCAATCACCCCACTCTTCCTAGCCATCCCGGTCGTTACTCCACCCACTCTGCCATCCGGGGAGGGCTGCAGACTACCACATGCCTCCTCCGATACATGTGGAGTCGCCAGCTGCTTCTTTTCACCTGACAGTGAGGAGTTTCACCAGGGGGACGTAGCGCATGGGAGGATCACGCTATTCCCCCCAATTGCCCCCCCCCCCCGAACAGGTGCCCTGACCAACCAGAGGAGATGCTAGTGCAGCGACCAGGACACATACCCACATCCAGTTTCCCACCTGCACACATGGCCAATTGTGTCTGTAGGGACGCCCGACCAAGCCAGAGGTAACAAAGGAATTCGAAACGCCGATCCCCGTGTTGGTAGGCAACAGAATAGACCACTACACCACCTGAATGACCCCAAATTCACTGTCTTTACAGCTACAATCACCAAGGAGGGAAATGAGGAAAGAAACCTCACCAGAATGGTGTTAGAGGAGTAGGTGTCAGACTTGAAAATACATGCATCTATCTAAATATTAAGACAGAATGAAATGCTTACTAGATATGACTATAAACTAGTTTACCTAACTACTTAAAGTACAGTTTATTCCATCCTAATAATGCAGTCTTAATCATTGCAGTCTGCATAATAATTGTCTTTATGAACCACCAGACAACAACAACATGGCGGCTTTCCTTGCCCTTTGCAGTGAAAAAGTAAGCTCTTGACAGGATCTAATGCAACCTGCATGAAATGTACCACCATAGATCATACTTACATTACCTCTCTGGTAAAAGTAAACAATCATTTAATATTACGAGCTAGTACTTATGCTTTTTATAATAAGTCTGAAGTGGCATTTCTGAATTAGCAAACATGGAAATATAACTGTACAACCTGTAGATGACTCATAATAATCTGCTATAAATAAGATGTGAGCGTTGAGTAAAAGCCTCCATCATAATACTCAGTGGGAGATGTCAGAAAAGTCAAACATCTAGTGCCCAGTATGCAAGATAATCTAACAAACCATAAAAGTAATAGTTATCATATATCAGCCATGCAACTAGCCTGTAATTTTTCAAATCACTACCCATTGTTCAAAGATATTAATGACCCGTACACCCTGAACCAAGGTTGGTATTTTCGCATGGGTCATTTTTAGACAGAACCTAAAACATACATATCCAAGATCAGAGAAAACCCTGTGTCAATTTAAAATCCATCTCTTTCCCTTCTGCTGTCTTTTCTTAATCACTTTTCTCCCTCTCTCTCATTCTGCCTGCTGCCTCCTTTACTTGGTTTTATATCTGTTATCGTACCATCTCACCCTTTTCCTACTCTACCTACCTAAATCTCCTCAGCTCGACCATTGTCTCTTCTGACATCCAACCAGATTGCTCTTACTTCACAGCACACCTAATGGGGCTTCAAAGAGAAATATAGATACAGACTGGGGACAAATGAAAGGAAAAACCAACATTAAGTGTCTTAATAAGGCCTTGGGCCACCATGAGCCTCCAGAACAGCTTCAATGCTCCTTGTCATGGATTCTATAAGTCTCTGAACTCTACCGGAGGGATGGAACATCATACTTCCAAAAGATATTCCCTCATTTTGTGTTTTGATGATGGTGGTGGAGAGCACTCTCTTAGACGTCAGTCCAAAATCTCCCCTAGGTGTTCAATTCGGTTGGGATCTGGTGACTGCAAAGGCCATAGCATATGATTTACATCATTTTTATACTCATCAAACCATTCAGTGACTCCTCGTGCCCTGTGGATGGGACCATTTTCATCCTGGAAGGGACCGCTCCCATCAGGATAGAAATGTTTCATCATAGGATAAAGGTGATAAATCAGATTAACTTTGAATTGATTTTAAGTCCCCCCCCTTGGAAACTCCACCAGAGATAATCAATAGCCTTCTCATATACTAATTGGGTTTGCAAAGCAGCTCGCTGCCCCCACAATGGAGTGCCAAATCGACATCAACCAAATGAGAGGCTCCAATGTCTTTTGACATGATTAGCAGCCCACCACAGGACCACTCAATGACCTTCCCAAGCTATCGCAGACAGGAAACTCACCAGGAACCACCCTGCTTTTGATATGTTTACCAGATTCACAGCAAGACATGGGACCACCTGACGACCTCTCTAAGTTATCATCACTGTTGATCATAGGGAGAAGCTTTATTCCCATCTCCACAAGAAGACAGAAACTCTCACCTCCAGATTATGGTGGAGACAGACAGGACAATGACTTGACTTGGTCATTTTATTCCAGAGAGGATACATTTAAAGGATCAACTGAAATCTCAAACCTTCTCCCACTCTCTTCCTTTTGCCCCCCTCCCACACACACATATACAAGCAAACATACACACACCAACACACAAACACACACAAATCTCTTTACACTGTGCCAAATGCTGATAACTTATCTTCAGTCATAAATTGTAACTCTCCTTCTCTCTGTACATGTCTGAATTAATGTAAATCAACTTTTTAACCATTTAGCCATGCAGCCAATATTACCCAGCAGCCAGTTTAATGAACAATGACCTAACTCACATAACTGTATCACCCAAATCGACTGATATGTTAATTTAAGGCTTTAAGAGCAGTCCTGCCATGTAACTATAATACCATTTAGTGACCATAAGTGGTCAGGTCTCCGTGGCAAAACTATATTCTGTTATCTTGTATTTTCTTGTTTTATTTTATAATTTTCTTTCTCATTTTATCTTATTGATGACTCAACCAGCTGTTGCTTAACTTCTGTTCATCTACTAATGGTATAGGAACTCACTTCACTAGTTAGTTAATATATATAGGAATATAATTTTGGATGCGTATTTAATGTGATAGGATGATTAACGTTTGATAATATCTTCTCTTGGTGTTTTATGCAATACACTGTAACATCCGCTCCAGGTTTAGAACCACTACTGATTGACCATGGTTTCAGATTGTCATGCCAGGAAAATGCCCCACACTGCATAACAGAGCCCCCAGACCCCCTCACGGTAGGGGTCAAGCATCCAGGTTTTTCCTTTAATTTTCACCCATCTGTATATATAAAGTAGGTTAAAACCAATTTTCTGCAAGGAAGGCATTGTGGTTTGTTTGTTTGGTTGGTTGGGTTGTTGAACACACGACCCCCTGTTCCCTGCCCAAGGGAAGGCATGTCAGCATTCATTAAGTGACAACGTGTTTGTGTGTGTCTCTGCATATGAGTGAGTATGTATATATGCTCTTCCATGTTTATGTCTGTGTCTATATTTATACTGTCATCCCTGCAAAAAGAAGTAAGCCATTTCCTGTAGTCGTCTTTTAAAAAATACCTAGCTTTAAATGACAAGTATGGAAAGTATGTGTATGTCAAGCTCATACAAAGGGGTTTGTAAGTCACATGTTTGATACATGCAGCCTACTGACACCTACTTTATGATGAGAAGCTAAAACTTTAAACGTCGTCTGATTGAGTTTGTGAGTGAATGCTTCTTATTTTCTCATATTCCTTACCGAATCTGTACTGTGCATCTGAGTAACTGGGCAATATTGTATAGCCTATATATTTTACAGCAAGCGGGAAGATCGCGGGTGTCCGTGTAGCATAGCGGTCTATTCCGTTGCCTACCAACACGGGGATCGCCGGTTCAAATCCTAATATTACCTCTGGCTTAGTCAGGTGTCCCTACAGACACAATTGGCCATGTCTGCGGGTGGGAAGCCAGATGTGACTATGTGTCCTGGTCGCTGCACTGGCACCTCCTCTGGTTGGTGTCGGGGCTCCTGTTCGGGGGGCGAGGGGGAGCAGGAACTAGGGGGAATTACGTGATCCTCCCATGCACTAAGTCCCCCTGGCGAAACTCCTCACTGTCTAGTTTAGTTTATTTGACAGGGACAACACACAATTTTACAATTGCACCAGAGTTAGCTGGCAGCTAATTTGAATCTGCAGGTGAAGAGAAGCGGCTGGCAACTCCACATGTATTGGAGGAAGCATGTGGTAGTCTGTCAGGTGAAAAGAGGAGGAAGCATGTGGTATTTCTGTCAGGTGAAAAGAAGCGGCTGGCAACTCCACATGTATTGGAGGAAGCATGTGGTAGTCTGCAGCCCTCCCCGGATCAGCAGAGGGGGTGGAGCAGCAACCAGAACGGCCCAGAAGATTGGGGTAATTACCCAAGTACACTTGGGGAGAAATTTAAAAAAAAAAAAAAAAAGAGGGAAGATTACTAGCATGTGCAAGTCCTGCATCTTTATGATACAATTTTGTGTAAAATGGAACCGGGCACTCTAATAGCTCATCGGGTAACCCCCCCCCCCCCGCCACAACACTGCTTGTTGTCACAACGTAATGTCAGTTTTAATTATGCCTGGCTCATGCACTGTGCTTCATGCGTTAACGTCTGTTTTCTGACATGAGTGTTTTTGTATACAAATTATTTTACACACTCTAAACATCTGACCATTATTGGGAATTACTGCTGCAGATCTGTAAAACTTACATTGTTCAAACGGTGTGGTGGTCCGGTCTGAGCTTTCACTTGGACATATATGTCCAACATATATACAGTGCATCCGTAAAGTATTCACACCCCTTCACTTTCCCCACATTTTGTTATGTTACAGCCTTATTCCAAAATGGATTAAATTCCTTTTTTTTCTCATCAATCTCCACACAATACCCCACAATGCCAAAGTGAAAAAGGTTTTGTAGAAATTTTTGCAAATTTATTAAAAATAAAAAACTGAAATATTGCATGTACATAAGTATTCACACCCTTTACTCAGTACTTGGTTGAGGCACCCTTGGCAGCGATTACAGCCTCAAGTCTTCTTGGGTATGAAGCTACAAGCTTGGCACACCTATATTTGGGGTATTTCTCCCATTCTTCTCTGCAGATCCTCTCGAGCTCTGTAAGGTTAGATGGGGAGCGTTGCTGCACAGCTATTTTCAGGTCTTTCCAGAGATGTTCAATAGGGTTCAAGTCTGGGCTCTGGCTGGGCCACTCAAGGACATTCACAGACTTGTCCCGAAGCCACTCCTTCGTTGTCTTGACTTTGTGCTTAGGGTCGTTGTCATGTTGAAAGGTAAACCTTCGCGCCAGTCTGAGGTCCTGAGCGCCCCGGAGCAGGTTTTCATCAAGGATCTCTCTGTACTTTGCTCCATTCATCTTTCCCTCGATCCTGACTAGTCTCCCAGTTCCTGCCGCTGAAAAACATCCCCACAGCATGATGCTGCCACCACCATGCTTCACTGTAGGGATGGTATTAGCAAGGTGATGAGAGGTGCCTGGTTTCCTCCAGATGTGACATTTGGCATTCAGGCCAAAGAGTTCAATCTTGGTTTCATCAGACCAGAGAATCTTGTTTCTCATGGTCCGAGAGTCCTTTAGGTGCTTTCTGGCAAACTCCAAGCGGGCTGTCATGTGCCTTTTACTGAGCAGAGGCTTCCGTCTGGCCACTCTACCATAAAGGCCTGATTGGTGGAGTGCTGCAGAGATGGTTGTCCTTCTGGAAGGTTCTCCCATCTCCACAGAGGAACGCTGGAGCTCTGTCAGAGTGACCATTGGGTTCTTGGTCACCTCCCTGACCAAGGCCCTTCTCTCCAGATTGCTCAGTTTGGCTGGGCGGCCAGCTCTAGGAAGAGTCCTGGTAGATCCAAACTTCTTCCATTTACAAATGATGGAGACAACTGTGCTCTTCGGGACCTTCAAAGCTGTAGAAATTTTTTTGTACCCTTCCCCAGATCTGTGCCTCGATACAATCCTGTCTCGGAGGTCCACAGACAATTCCTTTGACTTCATGGCTTGGTTTCTGCTCTGACATGCACTGTCAACAGTGGAACCTTGTATAGACAGGTGTGTGCCTTTCCAAATCATGTCCAATCAATTGAATTTACTATGGGTGGACTCCAATCAAGATGTAGAAACATCTCAAGGATGATCAGTGGAAAGAGGATGAACCTGAGCTCAATTTTGAGTGTAATAGCAAAGGGTGTGAATACTTATGTACATGCAATATTACAGTTTTTTATTTTTAATAAATTTGCAAAAATTTCTACAAAACCTTTTTCACTTTGGCATTGTGGGGTATTGTGTGTAGATTAATGAGAAAAAAAAGGAATTTAATCCATTTTGGAATACGGCTGTAACATAACAAAATGTGCGGAAAGTGAAAGGGTGTGAATACTTTCCGGATGCACTGTATGTATAATGATAGCAGTGATGTTGATGATGGCCTATTTTAGAAAGGTAGAAGAAGACAGAGAGGAAAATTCTGGTTTTAGTACATCGAGTTCGTTTGGCTCCACTTTTAACCGAAGAACAGAAAATGCATGACGTCGCTGCTGTGTTCATTATTCTACCAGTTTATATATAAGAAGACCCACCTACCTGGAGCTATAAGCAACAGTCCAAACAAACTGACATCCACGTTTCCAGGCACTTGTTCCCATCTGTCAGTAGTTTGTTCACAGGCTCCTTTCTCTTGTTTTCTTTGCAGAAAACCCTCACCTTGTGATACACAAAAAATAACCACATGAGGCCAACAGGCTTGAACACAGAAACAAATAGTCTGTCATCCTTCACTCCCAGAAGACCTTACACAGTTCTGCTTTAAAAATATTTGGTTTGTATTTAGGCTAGAAATAAGGGGTGGATCCACGAACTACCCCAAGGGTTATTCAAAGGTGAGAGTATTTATGCACAAATTATATGCATAACCATGCACACAGGGGGGAAACACATGTTAACAAAGGGCTTTTGCTACTGCGTGCAGCTACCTTTGGCTTGTGGCTTGATGGTCATTGTAATAAACAGAATCTTGATTGACTGGTTTCAGTCATAATGGCTCTCATTATCAACATTCATCACTCACCATGCAAACACAAATGGCACGTAGCACTTGGCATGTAATTTAGTGCTGAAAATGAGGAGACACACAGATACTTTATCTTTTGGGGAAAATTGTCTGATCTTGGTGTCCCTGTTAAACTTGCACTCATGACGCTATTGTGCCTGGATATTTTTTATTTATTTATTTAGGTCCAAACTGAATATATTGTTGAGGAAAGCATGATTTATAAGTCTTACTTACTCTAACAAGTAATTATTGGTATGATACTCACCAGCTGAGTTTAGATTTGTTAGGCTTTAACAGCGATTTCATCATGGCAATACAGTCACTATGCTAACACAGTTGATAAAATGTATCAGAGTAATGTCTTATTTCAACCACGGGAGTTACTCTGAGGTGAAGGAGCACTGGTTACAGGAAACTGGTGTTTTCTGGGTAATTGGCTTGGCCAAGGTCAGGTCACCATGGTGAAAAAATGTGGCAGCATTTTTTTTTCCTCCCCTACCTACCTATCACTGATTGATATGAATGATATGATAGTAACCTGTGATTTGGAATGGGAGTTTGCAAGTACATTCAAAGTAGAGGATGTAAACCTCAGAGTGTGGCCGCCTGCTATTTGCAGCTTTTTAACATGCTATGAAATTATACACATAACTTAAAAAAATTCTGCAATGGATAAATTTACTAATATTTTGTATATCTGTGTTCCTAATAGGTCGGGATAGATTTCACTGCATCTAATGGGAATCCTCGAGAGCCCTCCTCCCTCCACTACATCAACCCGCTGGGTAGCAATGAGTACCTTGCGGCCATCTTGGCTGTAGGACAAATCATACAGGACTACGATACGTGAGTACCTGGTGGCAACCGTGCTGTTGCAGTCCCAAATAGAAAAGAACGAACATATGTGGAAACCTGTTGGCCATTCCCACTTTAGCCCAGATAATATACAGGCCCCTGATGCATGAGCTAAAAACACATCACATTTTACTTAGTTGTAATCTTCTACAACATATTCATAAATTGCAAGGCAGATTGCACAGAGGTTGATTTACTGAATTACAGCAGGGACTTAGCAGACTCCTTCAAAAAGTCCAAGACTCAAACTAATTTATACATTCAGGACCTTGGAATTGGAAGTCAAAACCCAGCCATCTTACATTTTGACTTGATTGTTCATAAAAAAATAAAGAATGGCAAAGTAGCGTAGTGGCTGGTGCTGTTGCCTCACAAGCATACAGGTAATGGGTTCGATTGATCGATAGATACTTTACTGTGCATGAGGGAAATTAAAGCATCATTACAGCTACCATAATCCAAAGGCACATAATATCAAAAATACACACAACAGCAAGAATATAAAGAAAAAACAACAGGGAATACACAAAAATACACACAACAGCAAGAATATAAAGAAAAAACTATAGGGACTATACAAAAAATAAAGAACTAGACTAAACTGAAGTACTTGGTGCCTACAAAAATAGAATAGGATGAAGAGATGTATATTTATATACAAATGCAGGGTGGCTTAAGAGCGTTGGTATAAAATTAAAGATAAAAATATAGCAAATGTTACATTGAGAAAAAGATGCAGCAGCATGTTCACATGTTCAGTTATTGCACAGGGTACAGTTATTCATAGTCATTGCACAGTTGTTGTATATTGCACTTAATAGCAAGCTAACTATGTGCAATATACACCAACTGTGCAATCACAGTAACTCTGCATGGCGCTAGCATGTTCTTCCTGTGTTCCTCTGCTCAAAGGGCTAAATTGAGAATTGTCCATAGATATGAATGAGTGACTGTGTGTAAGGGCCCTGTAACAGACTGTCAGGGTGTATGTTTGCTTTCTATGTCTGCTGGGATTGACTCTAGTCCCCCACGACCCTGAACTGGATGAAGTGGGTAAAGAGGATGAATGAACATAAACGTAGTCAATGTCAAAGAGACAGTGTATGTATGTATTGATTAAATGGACAGCCCCTCTATGTAATTCTGATTGACTGAGTCAGCTTTGACGTTACTGTAATTTTAGTCATGAACACACTGCAGAACCACTGACTTACATGTTAATATGCTTACTAATGTTGGAGTAGAACAGGCCCACATTTTCAGTTATGATCAATTGAGAAAGAAAATGTTTATTTTTCATCTATAACTCAAGCACTTTAATTATGTATATGAATATACCTCAATTCTCTGTGGTCAAATAAATGACAGATTGGGCCTTTAACTCTAATTTTTAATATGACTCAACAAGAGTCTTTCAACTAAAAACGTATTTGTGGCGAGCTAGCATGGAAGAATGAGAGATAACGATCACTTATTCGCAACTCTCGTGTCCCATACACTGCATGCCCCTGACAGAGCTGTTTAATTTCAACGCTCCATCAGAACCGAACAGAACTGACGTGAAAGGAGAGGCAAGAGGTAAGGAATCGGTTAATGGCAGCTCCTCTGTCCCATACACCGCACGACCCCAGGAGCGCTCCCTTATCCTGCCCCTCCTGAATGGTTGCCAAACAATGGCTTCCCGAAACAACGTCATCATTGAACATACAAGTCTTAGTCACGGTCTACCCGGTCATCTACCCGGTCCGAGTTGAACATCTGAAACAAACAATAATCAGAACATGACACAAAATTAACAAAACAATGATCTGAACATGATCATAAGTCCCATAATCCCTTGTGCTTCCCCAGTGCATGGCCGTCATCAGTCCAGCGACCGACCTCCCTGATCGCTACAATATTTTCTCAGTTTTTGAGCTTCTGATTGTTAAATGTTAGAAATGTAATTTTCAGGATCGATTGAAATCACTCCTATATTACTGAGTGAATACTGTGTGTGAGATCATACAGTAGTATATTATTTTAACTATGGGTGGTGGCGCCCACAGATGCAGCGGCTTATGCTCCTCTTACCGGTGCATCTTGTTGTTATCAATATTGACCATTATCATCTCCATAGTCAACAAAATGAGGGCAAACATTTACTACAGTCACCAAGAACTTTTAAAGATTGGCACAAACTATACAGAACACTATGTCAACTCAAAAACAATACCGCAGGAGATTCTCAGACCACCGGGTCTAATGCGGATCCCTATCCCTGGGGGGAGGCGATGCAAACGGTGCAGGGAGAGGAAACAGAAGCGGGGTAAGTGAGCTGGTTTACTAGCCCAGCTAAGGGTTGCTCCATACAAAACTCCTCTCCCTAGTGTTTTTCTCATGAATGTAAGATCACTCGCCAACAAAATGGATGAGCTCAGACTGAGTAACGCTACGCAGAGAACTACAAAGGACTGCTGTGTTCTGATTTTCACGGAGACATGGCTGAATCACAATATACCAGAAGCCGCAGTTGAGCTAGCTGGCTGGTCGCTCCATCAAGCCAACAGAACATCTGACTCTGGTAAGAATTCAGGCGGTAGATTTTGTGCTTACATAAATGAAACATGGTGCACAAACACAACCATAATCGATAAATTCTGCTCTCCGGACCTGGAATATCTAATGCTTAAGTGCCGACCTTTTCACTTGCCCAGGAAATATGCAGTTGTTGTCATGGCAGTATATACACCATCACAGACTAATGCTAAACTAGTACTTGGACATGTGTGACGCCATCAGTAAACAACAGAACACACACTCTGATGGAGTTTTCATCATTGCTAGGGACTTAAACCAAATGTGCCTCAGAAATGTTCTTCCCAGATTCTATCAACGTGTTAAATGCACACCAGGGAGAAAAATGCCTTAGATCATGTCTATACTAACATAAAGGACACTTACAGGGCCATACCCCATCCCCACCTTGGACAGTCAGACCACCTCTCTTTGTTTCTTGTCCCAGCACACAAGGCCCTTGCCAACCAGCAGGACAGTTAAAGTTTTGCCTGAGGGAGCCATCACTCAACTCCAGGACTGTTTTGAACACACAGAATGGAGTATATTTGCCCATCAAACAAACCTGGAGGGGTACACGTCATCTGTATTGTCATACATTAACTACTGTATGGATAACATAACTGTTAGCAAAAGGATCCGAGTGTACCCAAATGAGAAACCATGGATGAATAGCGAAGTCAAACGGCTGCTCAGGGCAAGAGACACGGCTTTTAAATCAGGAGACACTTCAGCCTACGGTGTCGCCAGAGCGAACCTTAAGAGCGGTATCAGATCTGCAAAACACAACTACAAACTATGAATAGAGAAGGGCTTCGACAGTAATTCCAACCCATGGAGGATGTGGCAAGGCATCCAGGTCATCATAGATTACAAAAGGGAAAATAACACACAGCATACACCAGCCAACAAAACTGCCAACCTAGCGGTGGAACTTAACTTCTTTGCTCGGTTTGACAAAGACAATAACCAACCTCCAGCCACTTTCAAACTGTTGGGAGACCCACAGACCCTTGTTCTACACACTCCAGAGGTGTGGCGGACCCTCAGTAGCACCAACCCAGAAAACAGCCAGGCCTGATGGTGTACAAGGGCATGTACTCCAGGCCTGTGGTGACCAGTTAGCAGAGGTATTTACATATATTTTCAACCTCTCTCTATCCTTATGCACAATCCCCACATGCCTCAAATCCAGCACCATCGTGCCCATTCCCAAAAAACCTGTGGTCACCTGTCCCAGTGACTATTGACCAGTCGCTCTCACCCGTCATTTCAAAATGCTTTGAATGACTGGTACTCACCCACCTCAAAGACACTGTCCCAGCTGATCAAAACCAACACCAATTTGCCTACTGAGTAAACAGATCGACTAAGGACACCATCTGTGTGGCTCTATATACAGCCCTCTCTCACCTGGAAAGATCCAATACCTACATCAGGATGCTCTTTGTTGATTACAGTTCAGCGTTGAACACCATCATACCAAACAAGCTGGTTGACAAATTCCACAAACTAGGACTAACTCCCTCCATATACAATTGGATACTGGAATTCCTCATCAACTACCCCCACACTGTAAGACTGGGCAAGCAAGCAACCTCCAATCTCATCATGAGCACCAGTGTTCCCCAAGGTTGTATGCTGAGCCCCCTCCTTTATGCATTGTTCACACATGACTGCCAGCCCATCCACAACTTAAGTTTGCAGATGATATCAGACAATGACAAAGCCACATACAGGGAGGAGGTTTAGAACCTGACAATGCTGTGTTCTAACAACAACCTGGTCTTAAACACAAAAAGATCAAGGAGATTATCATGGACTTTAGGACCTCCAAGAAGATAACACACAGTTCTGTCCACATCAACACAGAGGCTGTGGCGAGAGTCCCCAGCTCCAGGTTCGTGGGAGTCACCATCACATAGGACCGTTCCTGGGCTGACAACACCTTAGCAGCAGTGGGTAAGGCACAACAATGCCTTTATGTTCTGAGGAGGCTTAAGGAGAGCCAACCTCCCCAAAAGTTCCTTGTCAGCTTTTATTGATGCACCACAGAGAGCATCCTAACAAACTGCATGACAGTCTGGTACAGCAGCTGCACCAGAGCTGAGAAAAAAGCCCTCCAGCATGTTGTGGAAACAGCACAGGACATTGTTGGCATCGAGCTGCCTTCACCAGAACATCTTCACAGCACTCGCTGTGTGAGGAGGGTTAACAACATCATAAAAGACATTACACACCCTGGACACCATCTGTTTCAGCTCCTCCTATCAGGTAGGCTCTTCAGATCAATCCATACATGCACATAGAGACCGAAAAAAGCTTCTTTCCAAAAGCTGTGGCACTAATAAACTCAGACATTTCCTCAGTCTGAGAAGACTGACATGCTGCCACCATTGGACATGTGCAATATTTACTCATGTCATTTTAAGGCACTTCAAGTCCACTGCACTTTTACTGCATTTTTGCTGATGTTTTTGCATCTCGTAAGTTGTATTTTATCAGTAACTGTATTGTATTTTATACTTTATACTGCTTATATTTTGTACTTTTATTGTTTAGATGGACTTTTTTTGCTGATATTTTTTAATTCTTATCTCTTTTATGTCTTTTTTATTCATTGTATACACCATTTGAGGTTGACACAACTGCAATTTTCTTGTGCTTGCACAGTGACAATAAAGTTCTTGAATCTTGATAATGATGTTTTGCATATATTCATTTTTTTCACTCAGCAATGCTACACACCAAGTCAAGTTTATTTGTATAGCCCAAATTCACAATGTAGTCCCAAAGGACTTTACAATCACTACAGTATACAACAGTATATGACATACAACACCCGCTATCCTTGGACCCTAAACCCGAATGAGGAAAAACTCCATAAGAAAAACCTTATCAGGAAAAAAAATATGGGAGAAACCTCAGGAAGAGAAACAGGGACTTCTGGTATGGCGACCAAGTGAAGCAGACGCACAGGGAGCAGCTCATGAGTGACCTCTTAAATTTCTATTACACACACTGTCAGTAAACTTTGAGTGCACTCAGCTTTGTAGGAACGGGCCACAATCTAGCTCTGGATAATTTCTAACAAAAATAAGACAGACACCCAGAATGGAAAAACTTTGACCACAGACCGATATGCTTCCAGCGGCTAAACTAACAACGGCCACCGTAGTTGCACCTGAAGTAGCCAACTCTACTCTGACCATCTCTGACCTGAAAGCTGAACTGGAGTAGAATAGAGCAGTGTCATTTCCACTGAAATACAAGCTTCACTCTCTCCTATTCAAACAACCTTAAATGTGGTTCGAATCAGGGTGGAGGACTTTGGCCCTCCTGCAATGGAAACCTCTCTTTATGACCATAGCAACAGGCTAACCAGCCTTGAAGTAAAGGTGAAACAACTCCAAACTGAAAACAATCATCTTAAACACAAAACAAAAGACCTTGAATATTGCTCTCGCCGTAAGTACGTAAGATTAGTTTGGTCTACCCGAGGGTTACAAGGGACATTCAGCCACATATTTCATGTCTAAATTTCTTGTTGACACATATCTTGTTGACATGTCATTGTAACATTGTAACCATTATAACATTGCCAGACGAGCTGTTCACCTCACCACCAGAGCTTGACAGGGCGCACCGTACATCAAGACCAAAACCAGGGAAGCAGTACCATTCTGACCCATGGTCATTTGCTTTCTACGCTACAAACAGAGAGAGCAGGTACTTGCCCTAGCAAGGAAACGAGGATAACCTGTCTACCTGGGTCAAAAGATCTTTATTTTTCCAGACATGAGCTTGCCAAGAAGAGTGCTGCATTCACCATAGTCAAAGCCAAACTTTACAAGAGCGGCATTAAGTTCATGCTCCGCATGCGATTTCACTTACGAACCAGGGTGTTGAGCACAAGTTTATCACTGCAGAAGAGGCTGAATTGTTCTATAATCCAACACCTGGTGAACTCATCTGAATAAGCAAGCCTGCAATGAACGTGGCTCCTAGAATACTGTTGAGTTTTTTCTGTTTCACCCGGGACATGCATCTGAATATTCACAGATATCACACTTGTCAGCCCTTTTTGAAACTTGATTATTTCAACCTGACTAAAGCTCCTCATTATAACACCAATTCTTGACTTTGGATTATGGACTTCGACCACTGGAATATGGACGTGTGAACCGAACATCAATTTCAGACACTACAAGTTGGTCTTTTGACACCACAGCGTTGGCTATAACTTCAGCTCCCTCAATCTATCAGTACATGGAAAGACAGACAGCCTCTTCAGTTAACTACTTCACACTCATTTAATATTGTGGACTGCTTTGGACTTAAATTGATCCTTCTCAAACTCATTAAAAGATCAGGACCTGCCTCTTAAATTGCAGTGACACTTCAGTGAGGTAGCAATGTGGGATTTGTTTATGTATGCATATGTGATTATGCGTGTGTGTGTGTGTGTATATATATATATATATATATATATATATATATAGCTGATGATTGCTTATGGCATGAAACAGACTTAAATTGTCTCAAAAAGAATTTACTTGACTCACTGGATTATTTTGCTCCTTATTGGTTGAGCACTTTCCCTATCGTTGAGTGTTTCTTTTAACAAAGTTTTATATATATAAAAAAAATCCAGTGAGTCAAGTGAATTCTTTAGATAGGTTTTTTATATGTATATATACACTCACTAGCCACTTTATTAGGTACACCTTGCTAGTACCGGGTTGGACCCCCTTTTGTCTTCAGAACTGCCTTAATCCTTCGTGGCATAGATTCAACAAGGTACTGGAAACATTCCTCAGAGAGTTTGGTCCATATTGACATGATAGCATCACGCAGTTGCTGCAGATTTGTCGGCTGCACATCCATGATGCGAATCTCCCGGTCCACCACATCCCAAAGGTGCTCTATTGGATTGAGATCTGGTGACTGTGGAGGCCATTTGAGTACAGTGAACTCATTGTCATGTTCAAGAAACCAGTCTGAGATGATTCGAGCTTTATGACATGGCGCGTTATCCTGCTGGAAGTAGCCATCAGAAGATGGGAACACTGTGGTCATAAAGGGATGGACATGGTCAGCAACAATACTCAGGTAGGCTGTGGCGTTGACACGATGCTCAATTGGTACTAAGGGGCCCAAAGTGTGCCAAGAAAATATCCCCCACACCATTACACCACCACCACCAGCCTGAACCGTTGATACAAGGCAGGATGGATCCATGCTTTCATGTTGTTGACGCCAAATTCTGACCCTACCATCCGAATGTCGCAGTAGAAATCGAGACTCATCAGACCAGGCAACGTTTTTCCAATCTTCTATTGTCCAATTTTGGTGAGCCTGTGCGAATTGTAGCCTCAGTTTCCTGTTCTTAGCTGACAGGAGTGGCACCCGGTGTGGTCTTCTGCTGCTGTAGCCCATCTGCCTCAAGGTTCGACGTGTTGTGCGTTCAGAGATGCTCTTCTGCATATCTCGGTTGTAATGAGTGGTTATTTGAGTTACTGTTGCCTTTCTATCAGCTCCAACCAGTCTGGCCATTCTCCTCTGACCTCTGGCATCAACAAGGCATTTTCGCCCACAGAACTGCCGCTCACTGGATATTTTCTCTTTTTCGGACCATTCTCTGTAAACCTTAGAGATGGTTGTGCGTGAAAATCCCAGTAGATCAGCAGTTTCTGAAATACTCAGACCAGCCTGTCTGGCACCAACAACCATGCCACGTTCAAAGTCACTTAAATCACCTTTCTTCCCCATTCTGATGCTTGGTTTGAACTGCAGCAGATCGTCTTGACCATGTCTACATGCCTAAATGCATTGAGTTGCTGCCATGTGATTGGCTGATTAGAAATTTGCGTTAACGAGCAGTTGGACAGGTGTGCCTAATAAAGTGGCCGGTGAGTGTGTATATATATATATATATATATATATATATATATATATATATATATATATATATATATATATAAAGATAGATGTAGGAAAAAAATTTTTAATACATAGCAGAACAAGCTTGTTTCGTGTGTCACGCACTCACTCATCAACCACATTAGCAGAACTGCATCTCAGAATTGCATCTCTGTTCTTCACAGATGATATGGTTTTGTTGACGTCATCAGAACGTGACCTCCGGCGTGCACTGGGGTGGTTTGCAGCTGAGTGTGAAAGTGAAATGGCCAGGACGAGAGTCAGCACCTCCAAGTCTGAGGCCATGGTTCTCTACTGGAAAATGGTGGATTGCTCCCTCCAGGTTGGGGATGGGTGTTGCCTCAAGTGGAGGAGCTCAAGTATCTCAGAGTCTTGTTCACGAGTGAGGGTAGGATGGAGCGGGAGATTGACAGGCGGATTGGTGCAGCATCAGCAGTAATGCGGCTGTTGTACAGAACCCTTGTGGTGAAAAGGGAGCTGAGCCGGAAGGCAAAGCTTTCAATTTACCTTTACCTATGGAGAAGGTATATTGGAGAAGGTAATTTACCTTCACCTATGGTCATGAGCTTTGGGTCACTACCCAAAGCTCATGACCATAGCTTGTATCCGCGATCTCACCCTTTCGGTCACTACTGAAAGGGTGAGATAGTGGATACAAGCGGCTGAAATGAGTTTGCTCCATTGGGTGCCTGGGCTCAGCCTTAGCGATAGGGTGAGGAGCTCGGACATCTGGAGGGAGCTCGGAGTAGAGCTGCTGCTCCTTCGCATTGAAAGGAGCTAGTTGAGGTGGTTCAGGCACCTGATTAGGATGCTTCCTAGGCACCTTCCTTTGGAGGTTTTCCGGGCATGGCCAACTGGGAGGAGATCCCGGGGTAGACCCAGAACTCGCTGGAGGGACTACATGTCCAATCTGGCCTGGGAATGCCTTGGGATCCCTCAGAAGGAGCTGGAGGGCGTTGATGAGGAGAGGAATGTCTGGAATGCCCTACTTAGCTTGCTGCAACCACGACCCGACCCCGGAAAAGAGGCTTTTTTTTCTCCCCTTTTTTTTTTTATCAGCAGTGACTCCCCCTGGCCTGCATAAGATCAAGACAGATTGGCGGACTGAACTGGGTATCACTTTTTCAGATGAGTTTTGGGATTGTTGCATTAGATCCAATAAATTCATCCTCCTCCTGTACGAGGCTTAGCCGCATTTAGCTCAAAGTATGGCACAGGATCCATCTTAGTAAAGCTAGATTATGGAAGAGCTATCCAAACCTCTCTGATCTTTGTGACAGATGCTCTCAGGCACCAGCAGACTTGACTCGCATGTTCTGGTCATGCCCAAGGTTGGTGGAATATTGGGGGTCTTTTTTTGAGCTTACATCGAAGATATTGGAACTGACTTTGAAACCATCGCCTCGGACTGTTCTCTTTGGTGTCCCTGAGGAGAGTGTTAGAATGAAAGCTAAACACACTAACGTAATCTCCTTTGCCTCTTTAATTGACCGTTGTCAAAATTTACTCTTGTGGGAAAAAAAAATCACTCACCTGCCTCAAACACTTACCAGCTGCGAGACTTGGTGTTATTTCTGAAATTGAAAAATATCAAATTTGCTGTCCGTGGCTCAGCTGAAATTTTCTACAAACACTGACAGCCTCTCATCCCTCACTTTGAAACAATCCAATCCATCCCATTGGACTAGAGTGTTGGAAGTATATTATACATGGTCTTACCTTTAAGTACATTCAGCCTTTCATTAAGAACATTTCCCAAATCCAAAAGTGGCCTCATACAATTTTTCAGATCAGGAACAACCTTTAAAACAGGAAATGGATCCTCACAATTGGGATGAGTAGAACCACTGCAGTATGATGTCAAAAGCCCCTGTTCTATTGCTGTGAGATGACCGTTAAGTAGTACCCGACTAAGGAGGCACGTAGATTTCACTCCCAGGTGAGATGCTAGAGCAGCAGCGTTGTCAAGATTGGGCCCAGCCAGCTCCACCACCTGACCCAACGTGGCGACCTTTGCCTGGCAGAACAGCTTTGATACCGTGGGTCCAATGTCGCAGAACGTGTCCATACGCCCACCATACACCACCGGCTCTTTTAGAAGCCAGCTCAGAGTCAGAACAGCCCATTCTCTCCTTCTTGAACATATTCCACACTCTTATGAGCCCACGATAAAATCCAGACAATCCGTTGAGGTCTGAGTTCTTAATAGCCATTAGAAACAAGGGCAGGTCTATTCCGAGTCCACAACACCGTTGAAGTATTGCACAGGCTGCTGGTCGCCACACTAGATCTCTAGGCCCAGTGAGCAATCTTTGAATGAACTGGAGGCGGAAGGCTGCACCCCTGCTGGCCAGATGGATCAGCCCTTGACCCCCCTCATCTTTAGGAAGGTACAGCACACTCTGAGGGATCCAGTGCAAGTTGTCCCAGAAAAAGTTCACTAGCACAGCCTGAATCTTGGCCAGGAGGTTGGTTGGAGGATCAACGCATGTTAATCGATGCCATAGCGTTGATGACACCAGGTTGTTGATTACTAACATGCGCCCCCTATATGACAGTTTTGGTAGAATCCATTTCCACTTCCTAAGACGCCCTTCTACTTTTTCCAAAACATTTTCCCAATTCTTATTTGAAAAGGTGTCATTCCCCACAAACACTCCCAGATATTTCAACCCTCCCCTTTTCCATGTCAATCCCCCAGGTAACATGAGCTTACCGTTCAGTCCCTCTCCTACCATCAGTGCCTCACTTTTTCCCCAGTTTACCCTAGCTGATGATATCTGACCAAACTTGATAACATTTTTTACTAAGACATCAACATCTCTTTGGTCCTTTACAAAAACAGCTACATCATCGGCATAGGCAGAGAGCTTAAAAGTTGCGCCACAACCAGCAAAAGCAACTCCAGACAACTCACACCTCAATTTATGCAACAGGGGCTCAATGGCCAGGGAGTACAACATTCCAGACAAAGAACATCCCTGCCTGATTCCCCTTTGAACCTTAAAAGGAGCACTCAAACCACTGTTAATTTTAAGTACACTCTCAATGTCACTGTACAAAACCTTGATCATAGCTATGAAACCTGGGCTTGAGACCGAAAGCTTTCATGGTTTGCCACAAGTGCTGGTGTTCAACCCGGTCAAAAGCCTTTTCCTGATCTATGGAAATAAGACCAGTTTCAACTCCCAATGAACTAGAGATATCCAAAACGTCCCTAATTAATGTAATGTTGTCAGTGATCAGCCTACCGGGCACACAGTAAGTCTGGTCAACATGGATGACCTCCTTCATCACCTTTCTCAGTCTGTTTGCTAACACCTTAGAAAAGATCTTGTAATCGGTGCAGCGCAGGGACACTGGCCGCCAGTTCTTAATGTCCTGCAGATCCCCTTTCTTCGGCAAGAGAGTAATGACGGCCTTTCTGCAACTCTGAGGCAACTGCCCCTCAGTTGCACTGTTCCTCAGGACAGTCAACAAATCCCCTCCGAGCACCGGCCAAAAAGACTTATAGAAGTCAACAGGTAACCCGTCTATACCAGGTGCCTTGCCACTTTACAGACTTTGCAGGGCGTCATGAAGTTCTTCAGGGGACAGTTGTGCCTTGAGGTCTGAATTGAGTGCTACCTTAACCTTTTTTAGCCCATGATAGGATGATTCAGCCCCCAGCACATCCTGCCTGAATTCGCTCTTATAGAGATCACTGTACAACCCTGCTGCATATTTCAGAACTACAGAAAAATCTGACAGCTGCACACCAGTGTTAGTGCGCAGAGAGTGAATGGTTTTTCTCTGCCGATTCTTGTGCTCTAGACTAAAGAAAAAGTGAGAAGGAGCATCCATATGTGTGGCGTTCAGAAAGTGTGAGCGGACCAGTGCCCCCTGTGCTGTAATACCCAGCAGGCTAGCCAAAGCAGACTTTCTGGATTTGAGAGCCTCTACATGGCCTCTGTCTCCTGTGGAATCTGCCAAATTCTGTAGTTCCACCATTTCATCCTCTAGATCGCTCATAGATCTGGCTATGTCTCTGGTGACATTGCGAGTGTACTGCTGGCAAAACTGCTTTATTTGACACTTGCCAATGTCCCACCACTGCTGTAGAGAACTAAATTCAGACCTTCGGCTTCTATACTGGCCCCAGAAAAACTTAAAAGCATCTCTAAAGTTATCATTTAGGAGGCCTGTGTTAAAATGCCAGAAAGCACTATTTGTTTTAACACTTCGTATGAAAACCGAGCACTGTACAAGAGAGTGGTCAGAGAAACAAACTGGAAGCATGTTACATTGTTTGAACACATTAAAATGTTTAAAACAATAAAACCGATCAAGCCGTGCCATGGATAGTGCGTTATCTTTTAGATGTGTCCATGTATACTGCCTTTCGGTCCCATAAAAAGCTCTCCAAACATCTTTCAGTTCACACGAATTAACCAAGCGTGTGAGCCGACTAAGAGATGCAGGATGTGGTTCCTGATGGTTCCTGTCCAACTTGCAATTCTCTGTACAGTTAAAGTCCCCTCCCAGAAATAAATACTCCTCACTGTCACATTTACTAATAACATCAGATAACACATCCAAAAAAACTAATCTTTCAGGGCCAAGGGTTGGACCATAAACATTTATAAAAACTAGTGTTGTGTTTTCATAATGCGCTCTTACTTTCAGTAGCCAGCCTTCGACTACTTCCTCTACCTCAAGGGAGCATGGCAAAAAATCTCTTGAGAAAAGAATCCTGACCCTACCACTAATATTTGATTTATGACTGAGAATCAATTTTCCAGTCCAATCCCTCTTCCATTCATTTTCATTATCTGCTGTGCTATGTGTTTCTTGCAAAAGCAAGACATCTATTTTCTTCAGCTCAACCAGTTTAAACACAGCAGCTCTTTTCATGTCATCTCTTGCACCATTCAGATTTAAAGTGCCTAATTTTATATTACACATGAGGAGAGTGGGGCTAAACTGTGCCAGAAACAAGCTTACACTGACCAAAAAGATAAAAAATACCCAAACTTGTCTTAAACATCATCATGAAGTTGCAATTTACTTTCTGAACAAGTTTTTTCAGTCTGAAGACTTCCTGCTCAGTAAATGTGTTCACCTCCAAGTCCCCTGTGTTTTTCATAAAGCATTTAACTGAGTCAATAAAAAGCTGCAAGTCTGGAAAATAGTTTTCCACCTTGACTGCCCTCAAGCCCTTGGTAACCTGCAAAAACTTCCTGATCTTCAAAAAGGCATAGCTCCCTTCCGTGTCCACCTGTGTATGAGGAGAGGAACCTAACTCACACTCACTTTCATCTGTGTTCTCATCAGACAAAGAGGAGGGTGGCTTTTTATCTTTTGAAGCCGTCTTCGCTTTTAAATTTTCCTGTCTACCTTCAGTCGGCTTCCTTTTAATTGACTTTTTTGATTTTATTTCATCGTCCAACATAGTCTCTGCCTCTTCGAGTACAGACTCTGCCACTCTAACAACAGTCTGCTGTATTTGCGTCCTCCAATCACAATTTGTATCTGGCCCAGCGAATTTGCTATGATCCCTGGTCTCACTGTTTTCATCTTCCGTTTCATTCTGTTCAACGTCCGCTACCTGCTCATCCTGGCCATCAGCTGTGACCTGCCTAAGTTCTGTTACCTTCTCAGTATGCTCAACGTTTTTAAAATGCTCAGCCTGCACACCTCCTTCTCCTGCCTGCTCAGTCCGTCCATTTTCCTTATGTTCCCCAGCCTCGGTCTTTTTCTGTGTCACCACCTGGTCTGTTTCTCCCGCCCCTCGCTTCCCAGCCTCTTGTCTGCCCTGTGCCGACTCGGCCGCGCCGTCTCAAGCCGGAGATGCGCAGCTCGCGGTGGCATCAGGGGACGAAGGTGGCCCTTGAGGCTCAGACCTACCCTCACTCCTTTCGGGAAAAGACCTTACTAAATGCCCCTCTGACCTACAGCCAAAACATTTCATCATACCAGATGTAACAAATACAATATAGTCAAAGTCATCAATCCTGAATTTCAGCTTCAGATCCAAATCCTCTGCATTATTTTTCAAAATCATGAAACCTTGCCTCCTATGGGACACAACGTATTTCAAGTGAGGAGGCTGGCAACTGGAAGAGACCATTTTTATTGGGGACACTAGTTGTCCGTATCTTGCAAGCTCCTTCTAAAAAGCTGCGTTACTCATGAACGGGGGAGCATTGGAAATGGTGATTCTCTTGGCTGGATTAACCAGCAGCAGAACGGGAGTAAACATGTCCCTAATCACCACACCACTTTCCACCACCTGGTTGACCTTATCAATACTGTCAAGAAACATTACTACTGCACCGTTCATTCTGGACGCCGATTTGATGCTTCCATAGCCCACATGCTCACCTACCGCAAGGCAGCACTCCTCCACCGAGCATTTGACCACCGGAGCCACTTTAATCGCGTGCCGGCGTGTCAACTTCTCAAACGCCGTTTCTCCACCTCCCACAGCAGCCATATTGCCCCGCCGGGCCGTTAGCACCGCTACCGAAAATAAAACTCCGCTTAAACCTACCACCGAGAAAAACTAACTAAAAAATAAACAACAACAAACCCACAGAAAGCACGTGAAAAGCACCAGACAAAAAAAGTCCAAAATTCAGAAACTCACTCACACCGAAACAACACGCTGCTGCTCCGTACACTCACTCACACTTCCGCTCAGAGAGAGAGAGAGAGAGAGAGAGAGAGAGAGAGAGAGAGAGAGAGAGAGAGAGAGAGAGAGAGAGAGAGAGAGAGAGAGAGAGAGAGAGAGAGTTTTGTGTACGTAGGTACAATTAAGTGTATATATGAGTGGGTAAATATCTATGAGGATGTAACAATTTACAGGTACATACATCTTGGACGACCTTGTAGGGTGCTGGCAGTGCTTAAGGTTAGGTTGACATTATACTACTACTACTACTACTACTACTTTCAGCTGGTCCCGTTAGGAGTCACCACAGCAGACCATTCATTTCCATCTCTTCCTGTCCTCTGCATCTTCCTCTGTCACGCCAGCCACCTGCATGTCCTCTCTCACCAAATCCATAAACCTCTACATACATCTTGGCCTCCCTTTTTTCCTCTACCCTGGCAGCTCCATATTCAGAATTCTTCTCCCAATATACCCAGCATCTCTCCTCCACACATGTCCGAACCATCTCAATCTTGTCTCTTGCTTTGCCTCAAACCATCCAACCTGAGCTGTCCCTCTAATATACTCGCTCCTAATCCTGTCCTACTTCATCACTCCCAATGAAAATCTTCCTCACCATTCCACTGTCCCCCCTCTCATTCAAGCATAGGTATTCCATCTTGCTCCAACTGACTTTCACTCCTCTTCTCTCCAGTGCATACCTCCACCTCTCCAGGCTCTCCTCAACCGTAGGTTGACAAGATGATTTTGTGTATTACAAGTGACCTTTTTTTTTAGATGTACAGTTATTTGGTTATCTGTATTTAATTTCTTCAATAATAATAATAATAATAATAATAATTATTATTATTATTATTATCATTTTGGCACCAGGCATGGGCACAAGTCCATGAATACTGGGATGGCATCCAGTGCTTTACCTGTGCCCCTGTCCATAGGGTTAGTGGTTGTGTCAGAAAGGGTGTTCAATGTAAAATTTTGCCAAATCAGTATGCAGATTGACAAGACCATACCGGATCGGTCAAGGCTCCATACGGGATCGGTCCAGGCCCAGGTTAACAATGGCTCCCATTGATGCTGTGCTCTCAGGGTGCCGATGGAAACTATAATATCCGCTGTGGCGATCCCTGAGAAACAGGGAACAAGCCTAAAAAGAAGAAGATTCAATTATTATTATTATTATTGCTTTGCTATTTTATTTATTCATCACTATCTTGTTTTTATGAGCAGGGAGGGGATTGCTGGGGGCTAAGGGGGGATAATCTAGGGATATTATTGTCTTAAAAGAAAAATGTGAATCTGTAATACTGTATCATCATATATGCAGAGTGTTGAATAAAATTTGGTGATAAAAAAAATGAAGGGCAACAGAGGAGGGATCCCTCTTCCAGGACAGACAGGCAGACACGCAATGGGTGTCAAATGCACAAAATACACAAATATAACAGAATTATAATGTACATCATAGATTACACAGAACAAGGTAGCGTATAATACATACAGTTAATCATAAAATTAAGAAAATTTAAGCATGCTGGTTCATAAACTTGTAATGAGTGTGCAAGGCAAATGTAGTGAATCTGTGTCTATCTAAGACCACAACAGAAACCCTACAGATGCAGTCAAGAGCTGGTGGGACCCTGTGCCACAAACCCAGCTCTGCTCAGTGGAGCCCTGCAGAGAGAAAAGACTTCACATACACACAATAGGCAACGCAGACTTCAATAAAGCATTCACACAGACAAAGAAAGAAGAGAGGGGGCGTCTGGGTAGCGTAGTGGTCTATTCCATTGCCTACCAACACGGGGCTCACTGGTACAAATCCCCGCGTTACCTCCGGCTTGGTCAGGCGTCCCTACAGACAAAATTGGCCATGTCTGCGGGTGGGAAGCTGGATGTGGGTATGTGTCCTGGTCACTGCACTAGCACCTCCTCTGGTTGGTCGGGGTGCCTGCTCCGGGGGGAGGGGGAACTGGGGGGAATAGCATGATCCTCCCACGTGCTCCGTGCCCCCGGCGAAATTCCTCACTGTCAGGTGAAAAGAAGCGGCTGGTGACTCCACATGTATCAGCGGAGGCATGTGGTAGTTTGCAGCCCTCCCCGGATAGGCAGAGGGGGTGGAGCAGCAACCGGGACAGCTTGGAAAATAGGGTAATTGGTCGGATACAATTGGGGATAAAAAGGGGGGGGTGAATCCCCCCATCCAAAAAAAAAGCAAGATGAGAAGTGATGAGAGTGATGCCGAAGTTGTCTTACCTAAACAAATAGTGTAAAAGCAATTTTAAATGAAAACCACGCAAACAATAGCATAAATCTCCAGGAGGGTGGGACTGTAACTAAGGGAAAACAGGACACATCACAAACAGGCTTTAAAGTCATCAGGTGGTTGAATGAGGGAGAGAGAAATAATCCATGGTCATCAGACACATCAGACAGTCCATAAAGGAAGAAAAAATGTCCTGGAAAGTGGGAAAGAGAGACAGGGATAGAGACAGAGAGAGGGGGGTGTCCAGGTAGCATGGTGGTCTATTCCGTTGCCTACCAACACGGGAATCGCCAGCTTGAATCCCCGTGTTACTTCCGGCTTGGTCGGGTGTCCCTACAGACACAATTAGCCGTCTGCGGGTGGGAAGCCGGATGTGGGTATGCGTCTTGGTCACTACACTAGCACCTCCTCTGGTCACTCGGGGCACCTGTTCGGGGCGGGGGGAGGACTGGGGGGAATAGCGTGATCTTCCCACGCGCTACATCCCCCTGGCGAAACTCCTCACCGTCAGGTGAAAAGAAGCAGCTGGCGACTCCACGTTTCCAGGGAGGAGGCATGTGGTAGTCTGCAGCCCTCCCTGGATCGGCAGAGTGGTTGGAGCAGTGACCAGGACAACTCGGAAGAATGGGGTAATTGGCCGGATACAACTGGAGAGGACCCCCCCCCCCACAAAAAAAGAGAGAGGGGGGGCACAGCATGGTCATACGTGCTTAGAGACACAAACAGAAGGTTAGGACGGTGCGATGCATCAGAAAGTTGAACATTCTCGTTGGCAGGACAAAACCAAGAGATTCCTGCCAAGACTTACAGTTATAAATACACTGGGACCGAGAACCTCCCAAAAGAGGATAGTGCGAAGCTTCAGTAGGAATCAACAAGCAACGTAAGAGCACGTTTATCATGTGTAACGTTACTGTTTAAACGGCGGATAAAAGCAGTTTGATAATAGCGACTGCAAAACAGACATGAGCTACGCTAAGCCAAGTTTGCTAGCTAGTAGTCTCGTTTTTTCCCATTTTGTTTGTTTGTTTTGGGGTTTTTTTTTACACCGTATAAGAATAGCCTACTACTTACAGCATTCGGGTGATTTATCATCCTTGTTGTGCCACCATGGTAGGCCAGTTTCATATTGCATATTTGGCACACTGCCTTGTCATCGATCAACTGAAAGTGTCGCCACACAGCTGAGATCTTCGCCATTTTGTTTTCTAAATGTTCAGTTTCCGCCATTTTCCGTTTGTAAATTTAAACATTCGTGCTGAGCGAAATTAAGTGCCTACTTAGAGACTTTTAAAATTTGTATTCAGAAACGATAAATTAAACCTTTTCCATAGACATGTTACAGCTAGTCCACTTAAGTTTTTTCTCGCCTCGATTTTACGTTGAAGCTCAAAACCGCCTTTGTTTTCCCTTTAACAGCCAAGGTGAACTGAAACGTGACGTCACTGCTGTGCGCTAGAGGGATGTCAGGCGCCGCAGCTGAGACAGTACCTGTATATTTCCACATTTTAACAGTGTAATTAAAAAGCATAAATATAGTACAAGAATGGGCTGACAAATGTTATTGTTAAGTTCAGAGGTGGAAAAACCCGGTCCAGAAAGTAAAAACCCTAACCATGTCTTTACTCCGTCCATGTATTAAACCAGCTAATTTGGGAAACTAGTCAGTGCAATCTGATGGTTTAGTACATGGGTGGAGTAAAGACACAGTTAGGGTTTTTACTTTCTGGACCGGGTTTTTCCACCTCTGGTTAAGTTTGCCTTCATTGCTATCCTGAGTCCGAGTCTCTTATGTTGGCTGGGAGACTTTTCCGAAGAAAGGGGGCGCTCACGGTAAGAGGATTCTCTGCAGCCTACAGACCCCTTTAACTAGGGACAAAGAGAGGTGAGGCTCTATTAGAGCTAACAAATATGACGGGACAAGCCCATTAATTCAATTAGTTTAATTTAAAAAAATTTTTAAATTATGTGAGGAACTTTGTGCAGTGGACAAATAAGACAAATACAACAATCATAGACAATCGGCACAATCATGGCCATGATTACTTAATCATTATGTGCCGCCATGATAGATAAAATACATACCCAGTTCACATACCAATTAAGATAAAAGTGCAATAGTGCTACAGTGCAGTAGTATGTGTGTGAGTGAGTGAGAGTGTGTGAAAGGGAGAGAGTGCATGTGTCAGCGTTGGCGGGGGTTAATTGGTCCGTTATCCAGAAAGGAACAGGTGGGGAGATGAGGGAAGGGTAAGAGTTCAGTAGACAGATGGAGGAAGGTACAAAACTGGATGTGGCTCTTCTGGTTCTGAGGGTCAGGGACCTATATTGTCGTCCGGAGGGCATGAGGTTGTAGTAGGGGTTGAGGGTGTTTGTGGTGTCTTGAGCTATTTGCGAGGCCTTCTTTACTGTCTGTTTTTATGGATGCTGCTGAGTGGGTCCTGTTCTCGCCTGTTGATCTTGCTGCTATCTTTTCAATTCTGTTGAGGGGGTTTTCAGGTTGATAGCGCAAATCCGTCCGAACCATGCCGTGATATTGAAGGTCATTGTTGTGGTAGTGAAGTTTGAGGTTTAGCTATAGTGTCAAAGAGAAATCTGGGCTTGTGTTAACTGACATTAATTAGGCGAGAAAATGTGCTGCTTTAGCTGCTGACAGTGCTCGCTTGTAACTTAACAAACATTTGTCCCACGTAAGTTGAAAAACTTCAAGTTTGGATTTACACCATTTCTGCTCAAGTTTCCTACAGGCCAGTTTAAGATCATATGTCTTGTCAGCAAACCAGGGTGTTGGTTTTCTTTGGTGTTTAACTTTGGTAGTCAGAGGTGCCACTGACTCGAGAAGTGCCACCGAGGGACTGACATATTGAAAACTTGTTAAAGCTGGGCAAACTGAGAGTGATGATGGGCAACACTGACCTCAGCACAGCTGACACAATTACAATAATTGGGCTATATTGAATGAAAATAATGTGGGGGAAAATGCTGTTAGCCAAAAGACTGTAGGGAGAATTCCCAATCTACATTGCCGATCATGGCCTTCATGTAAGAGTGAGTGTCTGTTCTCTCTCTCTCTTTCACAATAATGCTTCAGTTTTTACCAGCTTTCTGTTTGGTCCTCCTTGAAATGTAACTAACCTTTCTATTTGTCTTCACGGTTTCCTCCACAGCGACAAAATGTTTCCTGCTCTGGGATTCGGAGCACAACTCCCACCGGATTGGAAGGTATTTATGTGTATGTATGATGTTGTGATGATGGTGATGGTGATGGTGACCCAGATAGCAAAATTTCTGTGGCCCAGACCCGTCCCACACCGATACTTTCATCCAGCCCACATATTACGTGGAATGAAGGCATTTGGGCGGTCCGCTCCTGTTTGCCAGATCGGGGCCAGAACCAAGCCATAGCAATGCCGCATGTGCCACATATTTGCCAAAGGTGGCCCATATTTGTTTTGTGATATTTGGGCCACATTCACCATTTACCATACGGGCCACTTCAGGGTCACATCCAGATTACATATTGCCGGGAGCGCCGCATCTTTGCCAAAAAAGGCCCACATTTGATTTGGCATATTTGGACCATATTTGCTATTATACATGTGGGCCACTTCAGGCTCACATCCATTTTGTCAGGGCCAGAAGAAGACCATCAGTGCCACGTCATTGCCTGAAGTGGCCCACATCTGGATGCTATCTGGGTATGATGATGATGATAATGACGATGATGATGATGATCATTTGTGTGTGTGTGTGTGTGTGTGTTAAGTGCAGAAAAAAGCAGAGAAAAGAGGCTATTAAACACAAATTCATATATGAGTTATCTGTAACATGAGTTTATAGGAGTTCAGACACAAAGAACAAGACTATGTATTATAAAATTCATATTCACATGATTACGCAACTGTCAACCCATCTGTGTTGCCATGGCACTGAGTGGATGAAAAGGACAAAGGAGAGAGGGAAGGAGAGAAAACGCAAGGAGAACGAGTAAAATGGCGAGAGATGGGAAGGGAGAAATACAGAAATGGACAAATGTCTTCTGATGGTGTGGAATTATGAGAAAACCCCATTAATGGTGAAAGAGTGGAGGGGTGAGAAAAAGGGAGTGAGAATGAACGGGGGTAACAGCATGGGTAAGAACATGAAATGAGAGAAGTGACAAGGAGGGGGAAGGGAAGAGAAAGGGATGCAAAATGTCTTACAGCATGCTTGTATACACATCATGCACACACAAATCCAATGTTCACAAGATATTTATTATTTTTTACCACACACATAATGCCAAAATCATATGGAACCTGAACCAAAACAAAATATACATTTAAATAAAATTTAAGTGTCGTGGCCATAGTACAAGACTCATGACTTTTTAAGCTGAAATGCATATTTTAAAACAAAACCCATCTTTCTTAATCAAGCTAATGGCTGAAACTTTTGAAATGCTGATTTTTTATACATTTTTTGGGTTTGCTGCAGAAATCCATTTTTTGTTGCATTATTTCTATTGCATGCAATACAAGGAGGGACCAGATCAATAAATTCAGGAATAGGGAAGGATGGGCGATGGGCTGAACATTGCTGCATATCAGAGGGAAAGTTTAGTATTTATCTTATTGTCTCTGTCCTCAGGTGTCACATGAATTTGCCATCAATTTCAACCCCAGCAACCCCTTCTGCTCAGGTGAGCCTCTGATCCGGGTGTTACAGGTGACATCCATTACCATGCAGAGACTACTAACATCATTCATAATACTGAGAATAAACCAGCTTTATCTGAAATTTTTCAGCCTACAGCAATTATATGATATGACCATTATGGTATATAATATAAAAATGGCTGCAGAAAAGGAAAGAGTGCGTAACCGACATCCCTTATTGCCATTTCGAGGATATTTCCACCACCGCTTAAAACTGCAAAATTAAGGCCACTTCCTTACTTACTTGGTGACATTTTGCATCTTGTTCCAATAGAAAACAAGTGCCTTCTTTTTCCTTTTCTTTTTTAGCAGTTTAATAGTTTACTAAACAGTTCAATACGAGTCATATTCCCAGCGTGTAAGCTGCAAATGTGTTTTATTGATATGGACAAATTACTTCTCAGCAGTATCAAAAGCTGAGAACACAACTGGAAGACCAAGAACAGATTTTTATTTTGCAAAAGGCATATTTTAGCCTGACGGAGGCACCGGCAGAGGTGGGTGTTATGCTTAATGAATGCATTTCCACTCAGTCCACCCCTGACGTAGACCAGTGTCAAAACATTTACTTCTGTTCTACATGCTGCCTCCCAGCAAATATGCAGTTTGAATTTGTTAAGAATAACCTCTGCCTCCACACGTACATTTCCTGGACACGAACAGATAATCTCCCTACCCCTCGGACTAAGTAAACTTGCAGAGTCTTCAGAGAAAGATGCCTGACAGGAAGAAACTGTGATCTGAGTGATCACAGTCTTGCGTTAACTGCCCTTGGCGTGAAGGAGCACCTCTATTTTCAGGTGCAAAATGGAGCCAGCCGCCCTGACAGGGTGTTGAATAGCATCATACGATTAGGAAATCTCAGGCTTTGATCCGGGGTTGAATACATTTCAGAGCCCCATTGTTCGTGTGCCAGTCTGTCAACTTCTCCATCTTCCTCCCCTTTCTTTCTCTGCTCTTCACCTTTATTCTCCCATTTCTAATCGTGCAATTATACAAATATGTCAAAAGCGATTTGTGTTGTAATAGAAAAATTTTGCAAAAATATTTCTCTCTTTCTCTCCCTCTCTCTCCCTCTCCTTCTAGGTGTGGAGGGTATAGCCCAGGCGTACTCTGCCTGTCTCCCTCACATACGTTTCTATGGTCCCACTAACTTTGCTCCTATCATCAACCACGTAGCGCGCTTCGCTACCCAGGCTCTGCAGCAGGAACGAGCAGCGGTCAGTGACACGTACCAGCTTTCATCGTCTATCCTTTCTTTGCATTGTTTTTTTTTGTTTTGTTCATAATACCCAATAAATCAGTCATGCAGATGCAGAATAATGGAAAAAGATGGGAAACTGGAAGGCTATGAAATGCAACACTTTTGCTATTGCACAGGCTGTGGTCTTAACTATCCACTGCGTTATGTGGTTTAGGCCAAGCTCATGTCTTACGTACTTGAAAGGGAATCCATATAGCGTCAACCTTTTTTTTTGGGGGGGGGGGGTGTTTCCCCTTTTTTTCTTCCCAGTTGTACTTGGCCAATTACCCTATTTTTCCAAGCCGTCCCAGTCGCTGCTCCACCCACTCTGTTGATCCGGGGGCTGGGCTGCAGACTACCACATGCCTCCTCTGATTCATGTGGAGTCGCCAGCTGCTTCTTTTCACCTGACAGTGAGGAATTTCGCCAGAGGGACGTAGCACATGGGAGGATCATGCTATTCTCCCCAGCCCCCCCGAACAGATATCCCGACCGACCAGTGAGGCGCTAGTGCAGCGACCAGGACACATACCCACATCCGGCTTCCTATCCACAGACACGGCCAATTGTGTCTGTGGGGACACCCGACCAAGCCAGAGGTAGCATGGGGATTTGAACCGGCAATCCCGGTGTTGGTTGGCAACGGAATAGACTGCTACGCTACCCGGACGCCCCATATAGCATCAATCTTAGTGGTCCAGTTAGCTTCTCCAGTCAAAGATATTTCACTGAAAAAGGTCCAAGACGTGTTTAGAAGGCCCAATGGTAAATCCCAGCATCCCAGACTTACCTCGTTCTCTCCTGCAGCAGTTCATACTCAGAACCAGACTCATCTGCACTTATCTGCCTTATCCTTATGTATACCACCTCTGGTTCACAGCTACAGCACAATATAATTGCCAATAATTTCCAACTAACACCTACTACTACTACTTTTGGCTGCTCCCGTTAGGGGTCGCTACAGCGGATCATCCGTTTCCAACTAACACCATTTAAACAAAAATATGCTTCATGATTGATGACAGTTCTGGTTTGAAAAGATTAATTTAGCATTTCATACACTGAATCGCACTGACAAACAAAGGCTAAAGAAACAGCTGGTTTAAAAGATCCACTCTGTAGTTTAGGAACCGTCCTTGACTGCATACTTTTATTACAACCGTGTACGACAGCAATAAATGAGCCTAAACAACCCTGGTAACAACTCAGATACCAAACTGTAGAAGTGGCACCAGGTAACTTTTCTGGATTTTGGCAACATCTTTTACATCAACTGTACTAAAGACGACCGAGGGGCTTTTTGTCTTTCTCCATAGTGTATAGCACCAAGACACATGCATTTATTTACAAGACGTAACTCAAAAGACTATCATGGAAGAAGAGGAACTATATGTTCACAGACGAGGTAAAGTAAAATTGCTGCCCTTGCCCGATTGCAGACAAAATGCATAGTGAAAACAAGGCTTATGGGGAACTGATCTGAATGGCGGCGGCGTCATTCTGTGCCACCAAAATTAATTTCAAATGATATGTGAAAGCAAAAGTTACCTGGCGTCCCCTTAACTGTGGCTGTAATTACTTATACCAAGTTCTCAAGACGTTACCAATGAATCCATTATCTGTGTTTAGCTGAAGATGTATCTGTGCCGTGGCCGCGTCCTTTGTGGTCCTGTTACAATTCCGTGACATCACAGAAAGTTGAATCAGTTCAACTGCACACATTTCGTCACTCATCTAAGTGACTTCTTCAGTCTTTCTACTTTTTTTTTTTTTACATTTTTAGTGATTGTAAGGAGTATTTCCTTACCTGGATTGTTGAGCTTGCATCAGAACAGTACCATACCATATTCAATTCAGTTCAATTCAAAACTTTATTGCAGACTCAGGGTCCATAACAGACAAAGAGAAATAGGTAAAAGACAACCCCGAGATAATACACAGAATAAACACAATAAAATAACATAAATGGAACAAATCAATGTCTTATAAGAAGGCAGCTATACCAATGGTCCCACTGCCGGGATTGGTAGCATGTGGCACTGAATCTTATATTAGTTAAACTCTTGATGATTACATTATCAGAGTCATTGAGCCGGCAAATAAATTTACATATGAGATTTCTTTGAAGCGCCTGAAAAGTACCGACTCCTGCAGCTACAAACATTTCTCTTGCACTACACCATCTAGGTATTTTTAGCAGTATTCTCATAGCATCATCATAAGCTACTCGAAGCCTCTGTAAGCTTGCTTTTTAGCAGTTGGACCACAGGTGTGCAGTATAAAGTGGTGTACAACATGCTCTGAACAGAGACATCTTCACACTAACTGTACCAAACTTGCATGAGAGAGTGTTTGCTTGTGCATACATCATATGGCATTGCCTATAAATATCACAATCGTCTGTCATTTGTTCAGTAATATAATGTCCAAGATATTTCACCTTATTACATACCCCAAGATTATTATCAGACCATTTAAATCAGGAAATTTTAGATAATTGACCTCTTTGGTTCTGCAAATCATGACAACACACTTACTAGCATTGTATATGATAGCATGCTCCACACTATACACAGAACATACTGTAACGTGCATGGATAACTCGACACGTTGGTCCTTGGCTAACGGGTCGGACCCTTTAGTCGACTGGTTACCGTTGTCGCTTGCGGAGTGGGAGACATGGGTTCGCATCCCGGCTGTGGCGACGGTCTCCCAGACTGCCCCCCGAATTCGCTACATTGGTGTCAGAAGTGGGATGGTAAGACCGTGAGGTCATCGGAAGCGCGTGCGCCCAGAGGCGTGAGGGAGCTGATATGCTGAAGCGCGGGGACACGCTTCCCGAAGGAGGGGGGTAGTGTAACGTGCATGGATAACTCGACACGTTGGTCCTTGGCTAACGGGTCGGACCCTTTAGTCGGCTGGTTAACATTGTCGCCTGCAGAGTGGGAGACACAGGTTCATGTCCCGGCTGTGGCGACGGTCTCCCAGGCTGCCCCCCGAATTCGCTACAATACATTAAGGAGCTGCTGGAGACCAGCGCTACAGGGACTAAGGAGGACAAGGTCATCTGTATACATAATATGGTTCACCAAGGTATTACCAATCATGCACCCAGTGTTACAGGCTTTCCATATGTCTGATGGCAGCCTGTTTTGGCTGACTTGCTTCATTCCTGTCAGTTTTCTGGAATTGGAGCTATATCTCCAGCTGTTGTGTTTTTTACGATTACAATTACAACTTACATTTAATTTTTTTTCTCGCTGAACTTTTTATTAAGTTCTCAAAACGATATAAACAGAACAGTACAACAACATCAACACAAAAAGAATACAGTAAGATATACAAACAGGTAAAATGATTTTAAAAAATAACAAAAAATAACAATTTACATTTAATTTAACTACATTTGATTACAATAATTATAATTCAATAATAATTGTAAAATTCATGTTATAATTAATTACAATAATTATAATTTAATAATAATTTATATTATATTATTATAATTTAACATTTAATTATAATTGAATTGAATTACATTTAATTTTTAAAAAAAATTAGACCTGTTTGCATCATCTTCAGGCTGACTCACACAAATTTGACTTCCTCTTTTATTTGTCATTATCTCTAACTCATCTACCTCCATTAACATTTTCCATACATCATCACTGGGCCACATTTGCTGGTGCTTCGTCCTTTTCCATATCCAAATCTGTCTTTTCTAAGTATTCGCTGCTTTCAGATCACTGCTGTCCTTTGTCCGTCTTTATTTTTCTCCTGCCTGCTGTGCTAAGGGGAAGCATTTTTGAACGATTCTTATATTTTTATCTTCCCCGATACCTTCTCTCCCTTCATTTTTGATCTTTCACCTTTGCTGTTTGAGTCCTTCTACCTCCTGCGCTAGTCATTCAAGCTTTCATATAGCCTTGATGTTTCTGGTTATTCTCTCTTCTCCAACTGAAAGAATTTCAATTCACTATTCTGCTTCATGAACCCGAGGCAATTTCATGTAAGGTTTCTAACTGGACATTTCATAGCTCAGATGACAGACCTCTTTGTAGGACTTCACCTAACAAGTCTGATTGACCTCCGAAGAAGTACTGATCTGTACAGACCCCTCACTAAATCTAAAAGCCTTTGAGAGACATGCTACATACTAGGAAGTCCATGTCTCTCTCCTTAACAGTTTAGCTATTTAGCCTTATTTTATACCAAATATTCAGCTGCCAGCACAAAAAAGTCTTTGACATTTTGAACCATGAGCCATTCATAGCGTTGGTGATAATGGGAGATTTGAGTGACAAAACCTTTCAATTACTTTTTCCCTTTTCTTCTCTCCTGTCTTTCCTTTCTTATATCACACTTTTCTTTTCACTTGAGGCACCGAGAATAAAATAGTAAGAAGCAATTATGTATAAAAGCTGTAATTAGAGACAAATCTAGACATCATAGCCAAATTTTATCATTTTATCTAAGATGTCTTTATGCATGCTCGATAATCCAGGTAAGAAAATCACAAAAAGTTGGATCAGTTCTTCAGGATAAAATGTTTATTGACAGAGAAAAATGTTTCATCACTCATCTAATGCCCCTTTTCCACTACATGGTACCGGCTCAACTCGACTCGACTTTTTCATTTTCCATTACTGGAATGTACCGGCATTTTGGTAACTGTTACTACTTTTTTGGTTCCACCGTTGTCAAGGTTACAAAAAAAAACCTGGAGCAGGTACCAAAATCAATGCAGACCAGCTACACTTCGGGGGTACTGTTACAGTAATAATGACACTCAAGTTGAGTCGAGTTGAGCCGGTAACCACGTAGTGGAAAAGGGGTATAAGTGACCTCTTCAGTCTCAACTGACTGCAAGAGGATGGCACAACACAGGAGAGCTAACACGTCAGGCCAGGACTCTGCAGTCTACACCATCTACAGGCCAGTGGCCACTCTTTCAAGGATGAAGATGTGCACATCCTTGATAGGGAGGAATGCTGGTTTGAACAGGGAGTCAAAGAGGCCATCTATGTGGAGAGGGAACGACCGTACCTGAACTGGGGGGGGGGGGGGGGGCTAAGCTGTTATTGCAGCCGTTCCCAAATTCTCTGTGAATAGTACACATGGCCATTGTAACTCTAGTTAATTAGTTAATGGTCACAGCAATTTGCATATGAAACTGGTCATTAGTTTCGGTCGTTATGCCACTGTATTGTTTATAAGGGTAGGGATACCTGCAGTCAGTTGAGACTGAAGAGGTCACTTATGCCCCTTTTCCACTACATGGCACCGTCTCGATTCGACTCGACTCACAGAGTGTCGTTTTCCGTTACCGTAACAGTACCCCCTCAGTGTAGCTGGTCTGCATTGATTGTGGTACCCGTTCCAGTTTTTTTGGAACCTCGACAAAGGTGGTACCAGAAAAGTGGTAACAGTTATCAAAATGCGGGTACTTGGAAAACGAAAAAGTTGAGTCGAGTTGAGCTGGTACCATGTAGTGGAAAAGGGGCATTCGATGACTGATGAAACATTTCTCTCAATAAACGTTGAGTCCAGATGAACTGATTCAACTTTCTGTGATTTATCTCAGATGACTAACCTACTACAGAAACATGAACTTCTAAAGGCTTTAATTAGCCTTGTATCATTGTATTGATTCTTGCCAACACACTGGTTTTAATTGGGATTTGACCATAATTGGACCAAAATCCAAGAGGTCACACGGCCACAAGAGAAAAAAAGTCTGTCAAATAATGAGAAAAAACATACAGCGTGCTTTATTTTTGTGAGCTTGCGAGTAAAGTTGCTGGTTAAATGGATGTTTGAGGATATTTTTGATGTCAAATCTCGTAGAATCAATATTAGTTCAATCTTTTGATACTCTAATCGGAAAAAAATAACTTTCTGTCTCATAGAACTCAGATTTAGTTAACTGAAGACAACCTCAATAATAAAATGATGAATAACACATCATATGCTGTGTGTTGTTTTTCACTAGAAAGCCAGGCTCAGTAAAACTTGGGTTCATCTCAGAAATATCCCCAAACCCATCCAGTACCCGCGTGTCAGGCCTTTAGCTCCTCGGGTGCTGTTGTAATGGAATGAGTCAATGGGCTTTGGGTGGGTATGGCTAAATCCGATAATGGTTGCAGCTTGCATTTGCTCAGATTGTAAAAAGTGGGATTACTAGCAATGTATTCATGCGAGGAGTCATCTTCTTTTTTTTGCCTATCTTTGCCTGCCAAAGATTTATCCCCCTTTTGTTTTGTCTCAGATGCAGTTTTTAAGATTTGGTTCTTGCTTCTGCATTGTTCGAAAGGTGGGACTAGCTGTGCTAAACACACGGACAGACATTTGTCACATGGACATGAAGAACAACTGTAAAGGGGAGGGAGCTGAGCCGGAAGGCAAAGCTCTCAATTTACCAGTCAGTCTTCGTTCCAACCCTCACCTATGGTCATAAGTTTTGGGTAGTGAACGAAAGGGTGAGATCGTGGCGACAGTTTCCTCCGTAGGGTGTCTGGGCTCAGTCTTAGAGATAGGGTGAGGAGCTCGGCCATCCGGAGGGAGCTCGAGTAGAGCCACTGCTCCTTCGTGTCGAAAGGAGGTGTACTGGGAGGTGTACTGGGTGCAGCCAACAGGGAGGAGACCCCGAGGTAGACCCAGAACTCACTGGAGGCACTACATGTCCAATCTGGCCTGGGAATGCCTTGGGATCCCCCAGGAGGAGCTGGAGGGTGTTGCTGGGGAGAGGGACGTTTGGAGTGCCCTACTTAGCGTGCTGCCACCGCGACCCGACCCCGGTGAAGCGGCTGATGATGAATGAAGGAATGAAGGAACGAAGGAAGGAAGGAAGGAATGAACAACTGTAAATGTATCCAAACTCAGTAAGGGAAGGGTTTATATGTGAATGAGTATCTGGTCTGGACCAAGAAGGCTTGGGCTAGGTGGAGTTTCAGTCTTAGAAACACATACCGGACATGAGTACATGCTTGAAATGACCAACCTATGACGACCACATGAAATGTCTGTCAAAAAGCAGGAATCCCAAAACAGATTTATAAAGGGATAAAACTGGCTTAATTTGACAGACATGGGTGCTTCAAAACAAAGCAGGCTGGCCAGAGGAAAGAAGCCCTCTATTTTGGTGTGTGTATGATTGCGGTCGAAGCTGTCCACTTTCTCTGACTGCCTGTAGTGTAGTCCATAATTACTTGTCAGATACACTGTGTGTGTAAGTGTGTGTGTGTGTGTGTGTGTGCACGCACGCATGGTTGGGTGTATTGTGAGCTGTCTCTTGTGGTGTACTTTGAGCATCTCGTTGCTCTCCTTCCTCTCTTGTTAGTAGGACAACCAAGATGCTCTTTTATTCCCCCCTCTTTCTCTCTAGCGCTGTCTCTTCTTTTCCCCCTCTCTCCCTTCTCTTTGTCTCGCACGTTCTCTCTCCCTCCCTCTCTCTGTCTCTAACACAATTCCCAGTGCAAAGCAGGCTTTAAAACCCCCTTTCAATTAGAGATAAATATAGCAACTGATTCACTGTACGAATGTTGTGACTCGTCCCCGTTGTTGTTAGATGACTGCGAAGTGCATCTAACCTGTTAAAACCAAGTGCTGGTGAAGTAGCACTAAATATTACAATCAAAAAATACAGCTTAGGCATCCGAGTAGCATTGCAGGCTATTCTGTTGCCTACCAACATGGGGATCGCTGGTTCGAATCCCCGTGTTACCTCCGGCTTGTTCGGGCTTCCCTACAGACACAATCATCCGTGTTGGCAGGTGGGAAGCCGGATGTGGGTATGTGTCCTGGTCGCTGCACTAGCGCCTCCTCTGGTCGGTCGGGCCGCCTGTTCTGGGGGAGGGGGAACTGGGGGAATAGCATGAGCCTCCCACACGCTACGTCCCCTGGTGAAACTCCTCACTGTCAAGTGGAAAGAAGTGGCTGGCGACTCCACATGTATCGGAGGAGGCATACAGAGTTGCCAGCCCTCCCCTGATCGGCAGACGGGGTGGAGCAGCGATCGGGACGGCTCGGAAAATGGGGTAATTGTGATTGGCCAAGTACAATTGGGGAGAAAAAGAGGGGGAAGAAGCCAAAAACAAAAAACAAAGATACAGCTTCAGCGTTTTCTTATAATATTTGGATGATGGTCCCCTGACATCAGCTGGATGGTAAGGACCGTTATTTCCGCAGGAACAAAAAGACAGAGATTTCTAACTCTTCACTGCTGTCAAATCAGTAGTCAAAAATTCTTGGAAAAATCAAAAGAAAAGTTTGGCTATTGCAAGAACACACCCGCTGTAAGTGCTATCGTCATTTTGCTTGTGCAAACAGTGCGACACCACATTTGGCATCGCGTTTGGTGTGAACGCGGCGTCAAACAATATTGGTCAGTGACGCCATCATCTTCTTCCTCAACTTAACGCTGATGTGACTTTTCCTCTTTTGATATCCAGCAGAATTGCTTCAGCACAATTTGTCTTATGACCCCTTTCCACTGCATGGTCGTGGCTTGACTCAACTCACTTTTTTGGTTTTCCATTGGGCAAAAGTTGGGGCTAGTACTTGTTTTTTTGTTTTTTTTTGGCACCTCTGTCGAGTTTCCAAGTGAGCTGATTGGATACCAACAGGTGACATGAAACACTACAGATCACTGATGGGTCAGAGAGAAATCAAACAGCTCTGTTTACAGCCAGGAAATGTCAAAGCTAAACTAGTGAAACTCGTATTATAGTTGATAATCTAATAATAGCCATCTCATGTCATGTCATGTCATGTCATGTCATCTCATCTCATCTCATCTCATCTTCAGCTGCTTCTCCGGGGTTGGGTCATGGTGGCAGCAAGCTAAGTAGGGCACTCCAGACGTCCCGCTCCTCAGCAACGCCCTTCAGCTCCTCCTGAGGGATCCCAACGCATTCCCAGACCAGACTGGACATGTAGTCCCTCCAGCGAGTTCTGGGTCTACCCTGGGATCTCCTCCCAGTTGGACATGCCTAGAAAACCTCCAAAGGAAGGCACCCAGGAGGCATCCTAACCAGAGACCCGAACCACCTCAACTGGCTCCTTTTGATGCGAAGGAGTAGTGGCTGTACTCCGAGCTCCCTCCGGATGGCCGAGCTCCTCACCCTATCTCTAAGGCTGAGCCCAGACGCCCTACGGAGGATACTCATTTCAGCCTAATTTCTAATTATAGCCTATCCATGTAAAAAAAAAAATCTTTTCAGCAAATCTCTTAATTACGCTAATATTGTTCATGTGAAGCAGCCATTTTGAGTTGGCCTTGTTGATTTTTTGAAAATAAAACATTTGTGTGGGGCGCTGGTAGAGAGAGGAGGAAAAACTAGTCAACACACCCAGAAGCGACCGGCAGGGCTTCGCTGTGAGGGGGGTACTATCTGCAGCGGAAAACGGAATCCAGAAAATTAAAGCGAGTAGAGTCAAGTAGAGAAGAAGTCGAGTAGAGCCGGTACCATGCAGCAGAAAAGGGGCATTGGTTTTGCTGTCGTCGGTGCTCCATTCATATAGTCTTTCCCCAGATAGCAAAATTGCTCTGGCCCGGACCCGTCCCACACCGACACTTTTATCCGGCCCACATACCGCGTGGAATGGTGGCACTTGGGCGGTCCGCTCCTGTTTGCCAGATCTGGGCCAGAACCAAGCCATAGCAATGCCACATGTGCCACATATTTGCCAAAGGTGGCCCATATTTGTTTTGTGATATTTGGGCCATGTTCACCATTTACCACACGGACCACTTCAGGGTCACATCCAGATTACATGTTGCCGAGAGCACCGCATCTTTGCCAAAAAAGGTCCGTATTTGATTTGGCATATTTGGGCCATATTTGCTATTGCACATGTGGGCCACTTCAGGCTCACATCCATTTTGTCAGGGCCAGAAGAAGGCCATCAGTGTCGCATCATTGCCTGAAGTGGCCCGCTGAACTGGCTGTCTGGGTCATCTTGTCAGGATCCTTCATGACAAACTGAAGGCCTCACTGTCATCTTTTTGAGGAAAAGTCTCCTGGCCTCGAGAAACTCAGCCAAACCACATAACAAAATGACTAAGATAGCAACAGTAACCAAGGGAGGGCAAAGCTTGGTATCAGTCGATTGTACCCCACCACCCTGTAGCGAACACACAAATAGCTCCCCCGTTCACTGTTGTGTGTTCCAGCAGCTTTGGGAGAAGAGGGGACTGCAGTCTTTTTTCCCGTCTTATAAAACGCCGAGTTCAAACAGCGGTTGAATGTTGCAGGAATTAACAAATAAATGTAATGTGACAGCCAAAAGCAAAGGGCAGACCACATGCTGGAGTCATAGTTTAGACATGCGTGTGTGTTTGAGTGTGTGTTCTTGTACTTCCGTCTTTGTGAGGACAATTTGAGTTTTTAGTCATCAGAGTAAGGACATTTTTTGCAAAGGGGGAATATTTTGGCCTTCGCTTCTTTTAACGGTCTATTTCAGGGTTAGCACTTGTGTTTAGGGTTAAGGTTAGAATTAGGATTAGGTTAAGGTTAGGCTTGTAGTTCTGATGGTCGAGGTTAGGGTTAAGGGCCAGGGGAATGAATATAGTCAATAAAGAGTCCTCACAAAGATAGAAGTACAAGAATGTGTTTGTGGCGGTGGGTCTGTTTCTCACTTAAGGATGGTCCACACAAGTCTGCTGCGACATTGTGTTGGCGTTTTTGTTGAAGAGATAATGAGAGAACCTGCGAACGCTTGCATTTGTATTTGTGCAGCAAAGCCGCACACTGTCCTGTAATATAAGCTGTGTTGTCCAGTGTTTGTTTGTCTCTCGTCTGTCTGCATGATAAGGATTCACTAACGAGCACTGGTGGTAGAGACAGGCATCAGGGCCCTGTGTGTGTGTGTGTGTGTGTATTTGTATGTGCTAATATGAATATGCCACCCGGGCGGCACAGTGGCGCAGTGGTTAGCACGGTTGCCTCACAGAAAGAAGGTCCTGGGTTCGAGCCCCGGGGTAGTCCAACCTTGGCACTTGTCCTGAGTCGTCCTCTGTGTGGAGTTTGCATGTTCTCCCCGTGTCTGCGTGGGTTTCCTCCAGGTGCTCCGGTTTCCTCTCACAGTCCAAAGACATGTAGGTCAGGTGATTCGGCCGTACTAAATTGTGACTAGGTGTGAATGTGTATGTGAGAGTTGGCCCTGTGATGGCCTGGCAGCCTGTTCAGGGTGTCTCCCCACCTGCCGCCCAGTGACTGCTGGGATAGGCTCCAGCATCCCTGCGACCCTGAGTAGGATAAGCGGTTTGGATAATGGATGGATGGATAATATGAACTACCTGATGCTAGAGCTTCAACTCGTCTGTTAATAGTAGCATATCATTTTTCTATGTATAAATGCATACGAGAAGTATATTCCTTGCGTATGTTGGGTTGTGTGTGAGTGTGTTGTTTGCTTGTTTGTTTGTTTGTATCTGGGGAGTCGCTGTTATTTGTACCCTAAGCAAGTCTTTGCCTTGATTGTGATGAGATAATGTCCCCAGAGGAGCCTGTGTCACTGCTTTGTATTCCTGAATGTTTATCTATTTAATGCTGTTTTTTTTAAATTGTGTATGCCATGTAGATGCAAAGTAAGTATAAAAAGTGTGTGTGTATGTGTGTGTCAGTGTGTGTGTGTCTGTAGCCCGCATTCCCGCTAGCTTGAGTTACAGAGAGAGATATGACATGTTATTGCTTGCAGGTTCCTTGACGTCTCTGCACAGCACCACAGTAGACATCAAGTGTGTGTGTGTGTGTGTGTTCATATGTCCCTGTACTGCTCCAGTTAACATCGCACACAACATACACAAGTGTGAGTGTGTGTGTGTGTGTGTGTGTGTGTGTGTGTGTGTGTGTGTGTGTGTGTGTGTGTGTGCACATCAAAATACCAAATTCCAAAAACGTAGCTAGCATGCACACTATGTCTCCTGAACCTAGTTTGATTTTAGAGCCAAGGATGGATGCTGCTGTTTTGGTTTCGGGCCACTTGTCTGTGTTCATTGCGTCATAACTATATTTGGCGTCCAGAGATACCCCTGTGGCCAAGAGCTGCACCTCTCAAACGACCTTTGAAGCATTTTGTTCACATTTTGAGATGTTTATTGTGCCATACTAAGCTCTTTGTTCTATTGCAAGCCCACAAAGTCGCGTCCCCTCACTGTCATGATTCTGAATCAATGTAATTTAACTCATTTTGTGTAAAATGAGAAAAACCGTAGCATTTTATTTTAATTTCATTTGATAGACACTCATTAAAGTGCTTGGGTAAAGGAGGGAGCGCCAATTAATGTTTCTGTTCTAGTATAAAATGTATATTCAATACACACCTATTGGTAACCATGGAACAGTTAACTTCTCACCTCTCTATTGAACCTACTCACATTTTTATCAGCTTATCGGATTAATAAATAATGACCTGTGGACCGCTTCAAAATATCACTACTTTTGCATCCATTTTTTGCGTAAATTATTTAGTCTTACATTTGGCCCACAGACTTCCTTAAGCCATAGAAAAACCTGACGGCCAGCCGTCCAACTGTCAATTTGCATTAAAAAAAAAGAAGAAAAAGAAATCTCCATGTCATTGTCTTCCCCTAAATCTTTTTTCCATCTCATCTCAAGTTTGTTCATTCAGTTTTGTGACATAGTTTCCTCAATGTTTCATTTTCTGATAAGTGTAATTGCTCATTTTAGTGGTTACTGTCAGGTGGGACCATCTTAACTTGATCTCTGGGTTTTGGACTGATCCTTTACCAAGTATCATCACATGTGTACGTTAACCCAAACATCTACACAAATTTAACTTTACATCTTCCAGATCATGGAGTACCCTGGGATACTCTGTGGGGGGTACTGTGGCTGTATGGGGTACCGGGGCAGTTCCTACAAGCCATCTGGTCCTTGTATAACCGAAGTGAGAGCTGTCTCCGAATGCTCGGCACAAAATCAAACACGTTTTCGGTGGGTGTCGACTCCGCCAAGGTTGTCCCTTGTCTCCGATTCGGTTTGTGATATTCTGTTTGTGATATTCATGGACAGACTCTGAAGACACAGCCAAGGTGAGGAGTGTGTCCGTTTTAGGAACCTCAGAATGGCATCTCTGCTCTTCGCAGATGATGTGGTTTTGTTGGCTTCATCAGAACGTGACCTCCAGCGTGCACTGGGGCGGTTTGCAGCTGAGTGTGAAATGGCCGGGATGAGAGTCAGCACCTCCAAGTCTGAGGCCATGGTTCTCTATCGGAAAATGGTGGATTGCTCCCTGCGGGTTGGGGATGAGTTGTTACCTCAAGTGAAGGAGTTCAAGTATCTCAGGGTCTTGTTCACAAGTGAGGGTAGGATGGAGTGGGAGATTGACAGGTGGATTGGTGCAGCATCAGCAGTAATGCAGACGTTGTACCATACCGTTGTAGTGAAGAGGGAGCTGAGCCGGAAGGCAAAGCTCTCAATTTACCAGTCAATCTTCATTCCAACCCTCACCTATGGTCATGAGCTTTGGGTAGTGACCGAAAGGCAGATCGCAGATACAAGCGGCTGAAATGAGTTTCCTCCATAGGGTGTCTGGGCTCAGCCTTAGAGATAGGGTGAGGAGCTCGGACATCCAGTTGAGGTGGTTCAGGCATCTGATTAGGATGCCTCCTGGGCGCCTTCCTTTGGAGGTTTTCTGGGCATGTCCAACTGGGAGGAGACCCCGGGGTAGACCCAGAACTTGCTGGAGAGACTACATGTCCAATCTGGCCTGGGAATGCCTTGGGAATCCCCAGGAGGAGCTGGAGAGCGTTGCTGGGGAGAGGGATGTCTGGAGTGCCCTACTTAGCTTGCTGCCACCACGACCAGACCCCGGAGAAGCAGCTGATGATGAGATGAGATGAGATGTTCCGGATCAGTCTGTCTCCCCTTCCCCCAAAATTCATATTTTTCCTGCGACATGCCCTGTCACATCCTTTTACTGTCTCTGTCCTTTCTGTACTTTATTTTTTGCTCTCAGTCCCGTTTCTATCTCAATCACTTCTCATTTCCAACTGCTATCCACTTCTCTCTCTGTCTGCCAATTTCTCTATCCGTGTCATGGTGTTACTGTGGGCCACTACCAGCACCACTGCGGTATACTTTACAATGTACACCGATTACCATACTGCTATACTGCTAATGTGTTCTCTCTTTACTTGAGCATTTAAGATTCATTCATGACAGACCATTCCTATAGGGATAATGGTTTCCAGTCGTGTGTGGTGTATTGTCATCTACCTCACATCATCCTAGTGAAGAACTCCTCATTCAGGCCTCCAGGTGGCGTGGCGGTCTATTCTGTTCCGGGGATCGGCAGTTCGAATCCCCGTGTCACCTCCGGCTTGGTTGGAGTCCCTACAGACACAACTGAACTTGTCTGCGGGTGGGAAGCCGGATGTGGGTATGTGTCCTGGTCGCTGCACTAGCGACTCCTCTGGTCAGTCGGGGCGCCTGTTCAGAGGGGAGGGGGAACTGGGGGGAATAATGTGATCCTCCCATGTGCTACGTCCCCCTGGCGAAATTCCTCATTGTCAGGTGAAAAGAAGTGGCTGGCGACTCCACATGTATCGGAGGAGGTATGTGGTAGTCTGCAGCGCAGCGACCAGGACGGCTTGGAAGAGTGGGGTTATTGGCCAAGTACAATTTGGGAGAAAAGGGGGGGAAATTCCAAAAAAAAAAAAGAACTCCTCATTCTTCCTACTTCCCTCCTCTCAGCACCTTTCTGCCCCTATGGCGTCTCTCTCTCTCTCTCTCTCTCTCTCTCTCTCTCTCTCTCTCTCTCCCTCCTGTTCCAATGCAGTTAACTCATCTCCCTTCTCTTATCTGTTTACATGAATGAGGCTCAACTTGATATAATGAGGAAACGCTGAATTCCCTCTGTTTTCCCATTTTCTCTTGCATTTTTATGCCCCTCCACTGATTTTTTTTTTTGCCTGTTGTCTCTTCACCGTCTTCATTCATTTTTGTATTTCTTTCATGCATTTCCTTATTATTCCCCTCTCTCTTTCTCTATCCACATATTCCTTTTCTTCACATGGGTGCTTTAAGGCAGTGGTTCTCAACCTTTTTGGGGTCCTGGACCCCCTGCGTATTTTTGATCTACCCTGAGGACCCCTCCACCTGATCTTGGGGGAGGGGGTTTGCAATTTGATAGAAACAGTAGAAACTGCATTTTAAATTGCATTATAGCATTTATTCACTCTTTGGGGCAAAAATAAGAGCTTTCAGTTGTAACTTAGATATAGTTAACAAAACAGAATTCTTATGCAGTAACTTTCAGATATATATGTAACAAAACAGAATATGTATTCAGTAACTTTCAGATAGATGTAACAAAACAGAATATGTATTCAGTAACTTTCAGATAGATGTAACAATAGAATTTTTATGCAGTAACTTTTAACAATGCAAACGGGAGCGAGATCTCTTATTAAAATACAATAAATTACACTTGTGAAACAGATGTAATTAGAGAAAAAAGTCCTGTTACCCTTTATAGTTTAGGTAGATAAAGGTCTCAGTCACATTTGAGTAAAATAATCCTATTTCTATAAATGTCATAGGATCTTTTTTTAAAGATATTTTATTTTCACGGACCCCTTGCAATTACACCACGGACCACTAGGGGTCCGCGGACCCCCGGTTGAGAAACACTGCTTTAAGGAATTCTGGGCACCCAGCTGTCGTGGATCTAATTTAGTTTACTAAACTAAACTGTTGCCTATTTAAAGATTCTTTAATTGCTTGGTCAACAGCATTATGTTACCCTGCTTGTGCTTACCATTACTGACTGGCTGTATCAACATTATCTTCGTTGTGCTCGTCACCAACTAACTGGTGGTGCCCTCATGTTTGAAAAAACACCGCAAAAGTGCCCTCTTGAATACCTCTATGGCAGATGAAGCATGATAAAGTGACCTCGAAGGTGCCTTTTCAGTGGACAAAATGTGATGAAGTGCCCTCTAGGGTGTCCTTCCAGTGTACGAAATGTGATAAAATGCCCTCTAGGGTGCCTTTCCAGTAGACAAAATATGTAAAAGTGCCCTCTAGGGTGCCGTTCCAGTAGACAAAATGTGATAAAGTGCCCTCTGTGGTGCCTTTCCAGTCAAAATAAATGGTTAAATAGTTAATAGTTCCCCGGCTGTAGTTATACTCGCATAATAAATCCATTTTAATCTTAACCAGGATTTGTAACTGTTTCACCATAAATGAATCCCAAATTTCTGCAAGCTGGTTCCCCACTACATACAGCTGGTGACCTTTTTATTTTTTTCACCCCTGCCCCTCAAACAGTCTGAGTCTGCTACTATGACATCACCATTATCGCCTAAATAATCTTTATCTTCTTTCCTGTTTTTCTTCATCTGTTGCCACGCCATGCTCCATTCCACTTCTGATTTAGAGCTCTTCATTTAGAGACTTAAAGATCTGCAATGACACATTACGAGGTGCAACTGAATGTCTTCATTTCCTCTCCTCCTCCCTCTTCTCCCTCTCCTCATCTCTTTTCACTGTTTTTTCTCTACCCCTTCTTTCTGCTCTCACGTGACTTTCGCCTTCTTCTTCTCTTTCACAGCAATACTTCACTCTTCTCATCATAACGGATGGCGTCATCAGCGACATGGATGAAACCCGCCACGCCATCGTACAAGCGTCTCGGCTGCCCATGTCCATCATCATCATAGGTGTGGGCAATGCAGACTTTGCCGCGATGGAGTTCTTGGACGGAGATGCCAGTGTGCTGAGGTCCAACACGGGAGAGGAGGCCGTTAGGGACATTGTGCAGTTTGTCCCTTTCAGGGACTTCCGTAATGTGAGTATCTGGGCGAGGCAGGTATGGACTGAGTCAGTAAATGCAAATAGTGTTTTATTTCAACCTGCTAAGAGGACCACATGCGTGGCATTTATAATGTCAGGATAGTTGCAGTGGTATCAAATAACAGTCAGGAACAGCCAAGTGCAATAGTCACACACTTGCAATGGTCTTATTTGGGGATTTTGCCCCATTTTACACCTATCTACGTTTTTTCAAATCTGTCCACTTTGCCCACTCAGCATCTATATTGCATGTGTCCTCTATCTTGTGGTTTCTCCCAGTTTCTTTGTCCTGAAAAGGTTTTTTCCTTGGAGTTTTTTCTTACACAAACGAAGGCTCTTAGGGGACACTGAGTATTGTCATTTACTGCCTTGTCGTCAAGACGAGACCAAATCCGGACCGAGTATTCAGGGAGGCGAGTCAGAATCAAGTCTGAGGCTAAAATGGCGAGACAGATTTTGTCCAATGGAGACAAAACTTGTGTAAGGACGGACATCAGAACAGTGCAAGTCCAACTGAACACCATGACTATGAGTGTAGTAGTCTCTCAGTGTAGTAACGGTCAGAATTTCACTACACTGTAATATTCAGGCTTTTTTCATCTGCCAAAGAACGAATATTTCAGATTCCAGTCAGCCAGTGTTTCAGAGAAATAGACTGATGATAGAAACAAATTAGATTAGATTGCACCTTATTGATCTGCTCATGGGAAGTTCAATATTCATTGAAGAAAAAAAAGTAAATTAAACTCTTGCACTTTACCGATCATGAAAAATTATGTCTGCATTATGCAAGACTGAGTTCAGTATGCTGTGAAGTCCAAGATGTGGACTTGACACATGACTCAAGACCGAATACGAAACTGAGTACTGCAACCCAAGTATTTGCCTGTTCTGGACAATGTAATGTGAATGTAAAGCCCTGCGATAAGCTAGCTTTGATTTTAAGGCTACAAAATTAACTTCCCTGTTATGAAGAAGTACTCTTGTTAACCACTGTACCTCTCTGTGATTAAGAGTGGCGGGTACAGGAAGTGTTTAAATGATTGGTCTATAATCTGAATCCATGGTATTTTGAATAAACCTAAAGCATGAGGCAGCACGGTGGCCCAGTGGTTAGCACTGTCGCCTCACAGCAAGAAGGTCCTGGGCTCGAACCCCAGGCCATCCCAGGTCCTTTCTGTGTGGAGTTTGCATGTTCTCCCTGTGTCTGTGTAGGTTTCCTCAGTGCTCCAGTTTTCTCCCACCATGTTAAAATGGCATCCAAGGGGTCCGCGGTGGCATAGCGGTCTAAGCATCAGCTTTGTGTTGATGCAGTTACCCACTGGGGACCGGGGTTCGCGCCTCGGTCTCGTCAGATCCGACTATGGCCGGATTCAATGAAGCAGCAATAATTGGCAGCGCTGTCTTCGGAAGGGGGGCGGAGTCGGCTTGTGTTCATCACATGAATGCGTCTCTGTGTGTGTGTTGGAAAAAGCAGTGGTTCGGCTTGGATTCGCCTTGTAACGGAGGTGGTGAGGCGTCTCCTTCGAGACTGCCGGCCGGAGAGATGCAGTTGGCGAACGCATGCAGTACGAGGCTGGGTGTTTGAACTACAATAGGGAGCGATTGGTCACTAAATTGGGAGAAAAGGGGAAAAATCAGAAATACATTTTTAAAAAAAAGGCATCTGGGTGGTGTGGTGGTCTATCCTGTTGCCTACCAACATGGGGATCTCCGCGTGTCCCTACAGACACAATTGGACATGTCTGCGGGTGGGAAGCCGGATGTGGGTATGTGTCCTGGTCGCTGCACTAGCGCCTCCTCTGGTCGGTTGGGGCACCTGTTCAGGGGGAAGGGGAACTGGAGGGAATAGCGTGATCCTCCCATACGCTACGTCCCCCTGGTGAAACTCCTTACTGTCAGGTGAAAAGAAGCGGCTGGCGACTCCACATGTATCGGAGAAGGCATGTGGTAGTCTGCAGCCCTCCCCGGATCGGCAGAGGGGGTGGAGCAGCGACCGGGACGGCTCAGAAGAGTGGGGTGATTGGCCAAGTAAAACTTGCTAGTCCCCCAAAAAAAGACATGCATGTTAGGCTTAATACTCCTGTATGTGCCCCTGAGCAAGGCAATAGGAAAAAGAACCGGAGTTGGTCCCCAGACGCTGCAGCGGCCCACTGCTCCTGTGCAATAGGACGGGTTAAATTTCATTATAACCTGTACAATGACAAAATAAAGTGGCTTTTCTTTCATGAACATAATCATTGCATCTGTGTTACTTTAAATATTCCTTATTTACTGGGTGGTCTACATTACTGTCAGTGCTGTAAGGAAATTTAACCTTAGTTACTTGCTGCCATGGCAACCATTCGGGCCGAGAGGAGGAGGGACGAGGGTGTTATGCTTCTCATCATCCTCCAGATTTTAGACTCAGAAAATCTAAAGACCTCTCCCATGTACGCTGATGGGCAATTTAGAGTTACCTTTATGGTGAGCTCATGATTTATGTTTATGCATTCCTTGCAAAGGACCTGGTATAAAAAAAACCTGAGGCTCTTTTGTGATTTAGATATGAATTCAAAACAGGGTGTAACTCGTTTTTTTTGTTTTTTTGTTTTGCGCACCCAGAATATCTGACAAATGTTTGCATTAGTATATGTGTTACCGCAGCTCTTTTTTTTCTGGGGCTTTCCCCCCCAATTTTATCTGGCCAATTACCCCACTCTTGCGAGCTGTCCCGGTCGCTACCCCACCCCCTCTGCCGATCTGGGGAGGGCTGCAGACTACCACATGCCTCCTCCGATACATGTGGAGTCGCCAGCCGCTTCTTTTCACCTGACAGTGAGGAGTTTCACCAGGGGGACGCAGTGCGTGGGAGGATCACGCTACTCCCCCCAGTTCCCCCTCCCTGAACTGAACTGGCGCCCCGACCGACCAGAGGAGGCGACCAGGACACATACCCACATCCAGCTTTCCACCCGCAGACACAGCCAGTTGTGTCTGTAGGGACACCCGACCAAGCCGGAGGTAACACGGGCATTCGAACCGCCGATCCCTGTGTTGGTAGGCAATGGAATAAACCGCTATGCTACCCGTTTTTTTTTGTTTTTTGTTTTTCAAACCACTATACCACCAACGCCTTGTAACACAACTCTTTTTTGGAATATTTGTTGTTGTATATACCTGTATTTGCACACGGCTTGAATCAGGTCTTCCTCTTTTAGATACACAAATCTTTATAGACACAAATGTGTGTTTGTGTGTGTATGTGTTTTTGTTTATCTATACTTGTGAGGACCAAATATCTTCCTAAGGAAGTAAAATAACCAACTTACCTAGTGGGGACACATGATTCTTTGGTCCCCATGAGGACAAGGGTTTAGGGTTATGGTTAAGCTTTGGTCTAGTATAAAAGTTAGGCATAAGAATTAGGCTCAGGGTTAAGGTCAGGTTTACATTTGCCAAGATAGCAAAATTGCTGTGGCCCAGACCCGTCCTACACCCGACACTTTTATCCAGTCCACATACCGCGTGGAATGATGATACTTGGGCGGTCCGCTCCTGTTTGCCAGATCGGGGCCAGAACCAAGCCATAGCAATGCCGCATGTGCCACATATTTGCCAAAGGTGGCCCATATTTGTTTTGTGATATTTGGGCCATATTCACCATTTACCACATGGGCCACACGGGTCACATCCAGATTACATGTTGCCGAGAGCACCCCATCTTTGCCAAAAAAGGCCCAAATTTGATTTGGCATATTTGGGCCATATTTGCTATTATACATGTGGGCCACTTCAGGCTCACATCCATTTTGTCAGGGCCAGAAGAAGGCCATCAGTGCCGCATCACTGCCCATCCGGATGCTGTCTGGGTGGGTTTTTTTTATTTATTTACGGTTAAGGTTAAGGTTAATTTAAAGGTTCGGGATTAGGGCCATAGAGTTTTGATTTAACCCCCCCCCCCCCCCAAGAGGCCATATATAAACAAGAGTGTGTGCGTATGTGTGTGTTTCCCTAGGCACCAAAGGAGACATTAGCCAAGTCGGTGCTGGCTGAGCTTCCTCAACAAGTGACCCAGTACTTCAAACAGCGGAATCTATCCCCTCGCAACCCGACACCTGAGTGAAGAGCCCCGAGGACTAAAGTCATATGCTGTAACATATTTTGGCAAAACGTCTTCTGTTTGTGGCAAACAATACACATTAGGAAGTATGTCCGTCAGCTGTAGACAAATGTAAACAAAAATTACTTGTACACACACACACACACACACACACCAGATAAAGATATCCTTAACATGCAACCAAGTCATCATCTCTGACAGGTTCATGACCTGAATTTGGCTTCATCCCCTTTAAAATTCCACCGAAAATGATGTTCTCTGTTTCTGCGGTGTTTCTGAGTCACAGGTGTAGGATGATATCTTACGATCATGTGAAGAGCACCTTCTTCGTCAACAGTGGCTACAGGTGTAAAACAGTTTTACCAGTGTGCAGGTCAAATGTTGGCAATTTCAGAGTCTGAAAAAGAATTTGCTTAATGCATGTGGATGTCATGTGATTGATGCCGTGTGATGCATACAGCCCCTTGGTGTAGTTATCCCCAAGTTGAACTATATATACATATATATATATATATATATATATATATATATATATATATATATATATATATATATATATATATATATATATCAGTGCTTGAAATAGCCCCACTTTGTCATGAATAATTTTCAAGTAGGTCAGATGAGGGTGTATTTAACTTTTTTGGTCAGTGGAAGGCTCATGGGGAGCCTGGTTGGAGGTCAGTAATTGCTATCCTTTCCTAGTGACTATGGTTGCATATGTATACAAATTTTCTATCCTTTTTTTTTTTTGCAGCCTTCAGAAGGTACTAAGAATAATTCGAGCGCCATTTATCCGACAGACAGCGACAGTACACCTGCTCCTATAGGCTATAGCGGCAGCTTCAGTGCTTAAGCGGGGATAGATGGAGGGTGCGAACACAGTGGAGGATAAGAGAGGGGCCAATACAGGGTCAGTTGCTAGTTTTGCAAAATCCTGTTTATCTGGTTATGCAAAAGATCTGCAGACCCTGCATGATGCCACTGGTCGCACTGTTAACAAAACAATGCTTGCAATCACAAATGCATGTTTTTTTATCACTACATATATATATATATATATATACTTTTTTAACTAATGATGAGACTATGTAACGGAGAGAGAGGGAGTCTTACATGGGACAGAAAGACATGTAATTGTGGCTGAGAAACTTTCCCAGAGTTGGATCCGAAGTCTTTGAAATGCATTTCTTGAATGTATATTTATATCGTCGTCCCGATAAGCGACTGTTTTAACATGTTTTTAATGTACCTTTTATGCGGTGTTAAATCATGTACCTGGCTGTTCTTTTATGTATATTGTTGTGTACCTTTGTACTGAACGTGTTGCTATGAATTTTATAAAGTTGTCCATGTCCACACTCAGGTCAATAAACTGGAAGAAATGTCGCGCATGTGTGTATGTATGTGTGTGTGTGTGTGTGGAAAAGGACTCTTACAGAGGGCACATTTACACAAAATATTTGATTTGTATTGCCTGTGGTTTCAAATTTTATCCTTTTAAAACTTATATCCATATCTCTCTTTATGCATGCTCAATAAGGATACATCCATCCATCCATTATCCGAACCGCTTATCCTGCTCTAAGGGTCACGGGGATGCTGGAGCCTATCCCAGCAGTCATCGGGTGGCAGGCGGGGAGACACCCTGGACAGGCTGCCAGGCCATCACACAGGGCCCACACGCACACACACACACACACACACACATTCATTCATTCACACCTAGCGGCAATTTAGTACGGCCGATTCGCCTGACCTACATGTCTTAGGACTGTTGGAGGAAACCGGAGCCCCCGGAGGAAACCCACACAGACACGGGGAGGACATGCAAACTCCACACAGAGGACGACATGGGATGACCCCCCCCCCCCAAGGTTGCACGACCCCGGGGCTCAAACCCAGAACCTTCTTGCTGTGAGGCAACCGTGCTAACCACTGCACCACCGAGCCGCCTCATATGCTTACACTTGAAGCCTAAAAAGGAATCGCAGAAGAACATGAAGGTGGAAAACTCAGGTAAGTTGGAGATTTAAGCAATTACCAACCTTTCACAAAGAAAACAATGTAAGAAGCCACTGCCTAATATCTTGTTTTATCTATTTTTTGTGGTTTATCCCCCCCCCTTTCTCCCCAATTGTACTTGGCCAATTACCCCATTCTTGTGAGCTGTCCCGGTCGCTGCTCCACCCCCTTTGCCGATCCGGGGAGGGCTGCAGACTACCATATGCCTCCTCCGAAACATGTGGAGTCGCCACCCGCTTCTTTTCACCTGACAGTGAGGAGTTTCACCAGGGGGACGTAGCTTGTGGGAGGATCACGCTATTCTCCCCCAGTTCCCCCTCCCCCCCGAACAGGTGCTCCGCCCGACCAGAGGAGGCGCTAGTGCAGCGACCAGGACACACACCCACATCCGGCTTCCCACCCGCAGACACGGCCAGTCGTGTCTGTAGGGACGCCCGACCAAGCCGGAGGTAACACGGGGATTCGAACGGCCGAGCCCCGTGTTGGTAGGCAACGGAATACACCGCCACGCCACCCAGACGCCCCATGTCCCCATTTTAGCCATTACGTCTATGCTACAAACGGTCAACAAAACTGACAATCCACTGAGAATACAACCGAGACAAATCAGAAAACCTGTAATGTTCATTTAATCGCCGTCATCAGACAACTCTTCAATCAGAACACACACGAAATAACCAAACTCTGTAAAAGGGAAAACGTTTTATTCACCTCTTCAGACTCAAAACCACAGCTCAAATCATCATTTAATACAAAAATAATAGGTTTAGCATTCTTTCCACAGATCACCATCTACTGGCGCCATGTTTACGAAAGAAACCAAATAAAACATAAAAATAAAGACGTTTTTACCAACCACTTTTCACACACACACAAAAAAACATTCACATATTTCATCTGACCACAGGAGAGTGCCTCTCCTCCCCCAGCTCTCTCTCTCTCACCAGCTGTTGATAACTTAAAGATGTCAATCATGTGACAGTCTAAGCAGTTTCCTCCTTGCTCCACAGCTGTCACTCACTGATCTCTCTGCCAATAGCACAGCTGGATTTAGGGAGGGGGTGGGGGGAGCGTGACGTCATCAGTTAGGCTGTGCGGGATTGGTTGGTCGGCTTAAACTGTGTGAGATGTGATTGGGGGGAAGGAAGGATGGAGGTGTCATCTTCAAGTGCCACAATACCAAAAACCATACATACGTATATGAAGCTCTAGTTCACTGAGTGGGATCAGCTGGATATCAAAGAATAGAAGTCATACTGGTTCAGATGTTAAGGTTTTTATTTTCTTAAATCACATATATATTTCTTGGCTGACCTTCGACTAGAGACAAGGGAAAACAGTAAAACCCACAACAGCTGTGAAAACATCAGGAATGCGTTACGCAGATGTGGGCATGTCGCTGTTTGGTGCATGTGTGTCTGCCAGAGCATCAGCGTAGTTGTTTTTCTTTTTCAAAATAGATTATGGTTAACATGCTTCGTTCAGGATCTATCTGAATAAGTGTGTGTGTGTGTGTATTTATATGGTTTACATGTATGTCTCTGTAGGCTCTTGTCTCCTTGTATAGAGACAAGTGGATGCAGGGCTTTCAATGTTAAGAGTCCAAAGCAGACCTCACACTCCGCCTTCAAATTCTGTGCCTGTACTAGTTGTGATCATTTTGACTCTTCCATGATGACAGCATGCCTTCAAGTGTGTGCGTGCGTGTGTGTGTGTGTGTGTGTGTGTGTGTGTGTGTGTGTGTGTGTGTGTCTTGATACTGTATCTGAATGTGTCTATCTGTAGGCCCTGCCGTGCCGGGGGTACGGCGAGATGATTGCGTCCACGCTACCTTCGCTGTCCGAGCTGCTTTCAGAGTCGCTGCTGCCGGAGTAAGCCCCGAGCCCTGGCAAGACACCGACGCACACAGCCGCGGACGGGAGGTGTAACACACCCTGGCCAGAGTTCACCGAGGCCGGGGTGCCCTTTGCAGTCAGGCTGTGACACGCCTGCTGTTCCTCAACTCCTCCTGCGGCTCCTTCTCCATCCCCTCCTCCCTCCTGCACTGAACAGGAAAATAAAAAGATTACAAAGCGCGGGCGTAGGTCATAACAACGCCGACATAGTCAATGTTAGCATTGTTGTGACCTGCATCTGCTACTGATAGCACAAACATAAAAAAGAAAAAAAAATATGCCAAATCAAAAGCTATAAAACTACAAAATTATGGTCTTTAATCGGGCTATTTTCTTTTTCTTACAGAACCGTTGTCAAAATCATTTGAGGCTTTCAAAAAAAAATGTATTTGCAAAATGTGCATGATTGTTTAAATCTGCATAACATATATCCCTGGTATAATAAAGACAACCGCTTTAAGAAGGGGGTGATGGCGTTGTATTTCCTCTTTACTTGCTCGCAGCTTAATTGACTGATCGCTCACATAACTGAACTCTGAACTTCAGAGCTTCCATCTGAACTTCATAACTTCACTCTGAACTTCAGAACTTCCCTCTGAACTTCATAACTTCACTCTGAACTTCATAACTTCCCTCTGAACTTCATAACTTCACTCTGAACTTCAGAACTTCCCTCTGAACTTCATAAGTGAACTCTGAACTTCATAACTTAACTGAATTTCGTAACTGAACTCTGAATTTCATAATAACTTAACTCTGAACTTCATAACTTAACTCCGAACTTCAGAACTGAACTCTGAACTTCATAATAACTTAACTCTGAACTTCATAACTTCACTCTGAACTTCTTCCGTGTGCCCACAGTTGAAGTGTTAGTATAACAGTAATATGAGCGATCAGTTAATTAAGCTGTGAGCACTGAGTCAGTCTGGGCCTGTTCCTTTGCGGTAAGCCTAAGCCTATCTTTTGACCATTTCTGGAAATATTAGAAAGGGTGAATATCTGAATTTCTTTTTTTTTTGATTTCCCCTTTTTCTCACCAATTGTACCCATCCAATTACGCCACCCTTCTGAGCCATCCTGGTTGCTGCTCCACCCCCTCTGCCGATCCGGGGAGGGCTGCAGACTACCACATGCCTCCTCCGATACATGTGGAGTTGCCAGCCACTTCTTTTCACCTGACAGTGAGGAGTTTCGCCAGGGGGATGTAGCGCATAGGAGGATCACGCTATTCCCCCGTTCCCCCTCCCCCCCGAACAGGTGCCGCCGACTGACTAGAGGAGGTGCTAGTGCAGCGACCAGGACACATACCCACATCCGTCTTCCCACCCGCAGACAGGGCCAATTGTGTCTGTAGGGATGACCGACCAAGCTGGAGGTAACACGGGGATTCGAACCACCGATCCCTGTGAATTTCTTTTCAGCTCAAAGAACAAATCTTTCCCTCTCAGCCGCAGGCAGTAGCCCACCTTTGTGTCCATCTCTGTTTTCTGTTGTTGAGGTCGCTGATATGTCTACCTTCTGTTTTTTACTGCTGTCTGATGACTGTGATGAGCTGAAGGAGAGAATCACAAAAGACAACATCAACCTTTGGCCATTAGGCTCACCAAATTAATAAGGTTAGATTAATTTAGATATTATATTAACCATTTGCTGTAAACCTGACTGGAACTGGCCCTTCCAAGTTTTCTTCTGCCAACTTTTGTTCGGCAGCCTAAATGTAATTTCATTTGACTATTCTAATGTCAACCTTCAACTGTTTGACCAAAAATTTTAAGTGCTTCCCATTCAAACAAGCTTCAGGTTTTTGATTACATTTGAACAGTCTAAATGTAATTTCTTTTCACTATTTAAATGAAAACTCTGTGCTTGACCAAGCACTCTGCAATGCTCCCTTGCCAAACACTTCCAAGTTTGTATGCAAGACTGTTTGTGTGCGAGTACCTGCATCATAGGGCCTACAGAAGGCAAGTCTGGGACCGGTTTATGTGGGAGGGGACAGCATAGTAAAATAATGATGTATTTCACTGCCCACTTGAACACCGGCTTTCTATGAAGTGATTTAAAAGATTATATTGATTCTAGTTGCCCTAAATTCCTCAGACAAGTTGATCAAGAGCCTACACAGTAAAAACCTCCATTTGTACACTCTCAGAGTTAAATTAACACTCAGGAAGTTAAATTAACACTCAGGATTTTACTGTGTAGGTGTCCTGGTGGCAAAAAAAACCCAATTCACCTTTAGTCTTACACACTCGTTTTGATTATCCATCCATCCATTATCCAAACCGCTTATCCTGCTCTCAGGGTCGCGGGGATGCTGGAGCCTATCCCAGCAGTCATTGGGTGGCAGGCGGGGAGACACTCTGGACAGGCCATCAGGCCATCACACAGGGCTCACACACACACACACACACACACACACACACACACACTCATACCTAGGGCCAATTTAGTATGGCCGAGTCCCCTGACCTACATGTCTTTGGACTGTGGGAGGAAACCGGAGCACCCCGAGGAAACCCACACAGACACTTGGAGAATGTTCAAACTCCACAGAGGACAACCTGGGACGACCTCCAAGGTTGGACATCCCCAGGGCTCGAACCCAGGACGTTCTTGCTCTGAGGCGACCACGCTAACCATTGCGCCACCGTGCCGCCAGCGTTTTGATTAGTTTAGTATAAATTACACAACTACCACTAACTTTAACTGGATGGGTCACCCAAATTTAATCAATATACAAGAAACAGGTGTGTGCATGTGGCATTGCACTCTTTGCGTACCTGCGTCTCTTAACAGCTCCTGCTAGTAGATGAGCCTGAGACAGGTGGCTGGTCCTTTGTTCCGCCCCTAAGGGTTTGGGCCCGGCCTTCTTTTCAGGTTCTCGCCTGCTCTCGCTGGTTGCTCGCTTCACTAGAGCGCTGTACCAGCAGCGGGTTAAGGAGACCAAACAGTGGAACACATACAGGGTCATGGGGCAGGTTTGTGTGGATGCATAAGTAACATGCATACACACATAGTTCAACAGCATACTGTGAACAGAACTCAGGAAAATTTTAAGAACAGCCTTAAAAACGACAGTAGCTCAATTCTAACCAGCCACGGGGCTGCTCGTCATCAGACCTGAGAAACTCTACAGGCAGGGGTGGCTTGTAACGGAACACAAGTAACGGCAGAATACAGAAATGAAGTATCTCTATTCATCTCGAAACACCTGTATTCAAATGACAGTTACTTTATGAATTATTGAGAATACTCCCCCCCCCCTTTTTTTTTCTCTCCCCAACTGTACCTGGCTAATTACCCTACTCTTCCCGAGTCGTCCCGGTCGCTGCTCCACCCCCTCTGCCAATCCGGGGAGGGCTGCAGACTACCACATGCCTCCAAGCCTCCTCCGATACATGTGGAGTCGCCAGCCACTTCTTTTCACCTGACAGTGAGGGGTTTCATCAGGGGGACATAGCGCGTGGGAGGATCACGCTATTCCCCCCAGTCCCCCCTCCCCCCGAGCAGGCACCCCGACCGACCAGAGGAGGCGCTAGTACAGCGACCAGGACACATACCCACATCCGGCTTCCCACTCGCAGACACGGCCAGTTGTGTCTGTAGGGATGCCTGACCAAGCCGGAGGTAACACAGGGATTCGAACCGGCGATCCCCGTGTTGGTAGGCAACGGAATAGATCGCTATGCTACCTGGATGCCTCAGGAGAAAGAATACTGTTAAAATAATTCCCTCCTAAGCTGCATCAGCATTAAAGGAGGGAAATGTGATAACTGAAAATGGAAGGAAACTGTCTATTAAAAGGCAACACATTTACTCACTGCCTCTGAGTTTCTGTAGTGTGCTTGTGTGTGTGTGTGCGCGCGCATGCGCGCACGCAGTTCCAGGGTGTAAATTTGCACTTCTCTGTCATAGCCTACTTCTCATTCACGCAACATAATAATAACAGCAAAAGTGAGGTGAGGTCATCTGAAGAGCCCCTCGCAGTGATTGATGCCGCCAACCATGCCCCCAATTAAAAGTAATCGTACCATCTTTTAAAAACTACAAACTATTTTCGAAACAGCACATGCATATTGCCCCCTGCATGCGTGCACCTCACATCAGTAGAGTGCAGCAGTAACTGGCAGATGGTCAGTGCATATTGAGATGATAGCATGCAGATAGATACCAGTAACACCAAAGCATAAACAATGTGACATTAAAAAAAAAATTCCTACTACAGTACTAATGTTTTATGTGCCTTTTGTAGGTACATTCTAAATGTAATCCGAGTAAGTGACTCTTTTTTTGCATTGTAACTGAAAACAATACTGATTACATTTAGGCCAGTGTATTTTGTATTCAGGCACTAAATACTTTTTCAAAGCATTCTACCCAACACTGTCTCAAGTGGGCGTCCGGGTGGCGTGGCGGTCTATTCCATTACCTACCAACACGGTGATCACCGGCTCGAATCCCCGTGTTACCTCCGGCTTGGTTGGGCATCCCTAGACACAATTGGCCGTGTCTGCAGGTAGGAAGCCAGATGTGGGTATGTGTCCTGGTTGCTGCACTAGCGCCTCCTCTGGTCGGTTAGGGCGCCTGTTCGGGGGGGGGGGGATTCGGGGGAATAGCGTGATCCTCCCATGCGCTACATCCCCCTGGCGCAACTCCTCACTGTCAGGTGGAAAGAAGCGGCTGGCGACTCCACATGTATCTGAGGAGGCATGTGGTAGTCTGCAGCCCTCCCCGGATCGGCAGAGGGGGTGGAGCAACGACTGGGACGGCTCGGAAGAGTGGGGTAATTGGCTGGATGCAACTGGGGGGGGGGGGAAGAGGGGGAAAATTCCACAAAAAAAAAACAAAAACAAAAAAAACCACCATCTCAAGTAATGTTTTCTAACCCTTTTATGGGAAACTACTATGGAGACTGCCTACAGCAATCTCCTGAAAAAGTGACATAGTTTAGAAAAATGAGGGACAGTAGCAGAGAGCAAGAGACTGTAAGAGCAAAAGAGTGAGAAAGAAAAATACTGTAGTCCAATTTGTATGAAAGAGGGAAAAGGGACTTGAAAGGCAGTCCAGGAGACGTGACATAGTACAGACATAAAAATAATAGAAAATAGACAGAAAAACCAAGACTACGTGAGTAGAAACAGCTCATGAACAGTATAAAATGTGTAAGAATGTCTCCAAATGAGTTTCCACTGTGCTGTATTTTTTGTTTGCACGTTCCATGTGGTAAATGAATGCTTCAATCCATCACCGCAGCTACCAGCCTACGATACAGTTTCCACGACAACCCATTCTGTTCTCCATCTGCAGTCAAACCTGTCTGCCAGCAAAAACAATGACGTAAAGAGAGACTGTGAGAGGGGTAAAAAAAAAAACAGTGAATACAGGTACGAGCAAATAATAGTCAAGAGGGATAAACAAGAGGAATGTTAAATACACTGGGGACGGGTAAGTTCTGTTGTGTTTAGACCGGTGACTTGTTGGGCCTTCTGCACAACTGTTAGAAATGTAGTCCATCTTGCACCACAGACATGATGCACAAGCCACAGAGATACTGCAGGGCTGAAGAAACCACAGGCTTCCTAGAAGGCACTGCAGGTGCACTTTAGTATCTGCACACCTTGAAGGTTCATGGGAAATTACTCCGTTTAAGGGCTCAATAGCTCAAAGTTGTATCTTGCTACCAGTAACTAAATTTAGTTTTTAAATCTGAATCTATTTCAAAATTTAAATCCATGCAGTATCACGCTACAACCTAAGGGGTTTAATAGTGCATTTGAAACACACAAGCCCTTCCTGCATCTTCACAAATTCCACCTTTTAATGACTCTGCATGAAAGGTGGACTGAATTGTCTCAAACGTACCATTAAAAATCCAAGCTGAATTCCAACCTATCACTCCACCTAATTTCCGCTATGTCCATGTTTTGTATTAGAAAATATATTTACGGCCGTCCAGGTAGCGTGGCAGTCTATTCTGTTGCCTACCAACATGGGGATCGCCTGTTTGAATCCCTGTGTTACCTCCGGCTTGGTCGGGCGTCCCTACAGACACAATTAGCCGTGTCCTGGTTGCTGCACTAGCTCCTCCTCTGGTAGGTCGGGGCACCTGTTCTTGGGGGGAGGGGGAACTGGGGGAACAGCATGATCCTCCCACACGCTACGTCCCCCTGGTGAAACTCCTCACTGTCAGGTGAAAAGAAGCGGCTGGCGACTCCACATGTATCAGAGGAGGCATATGGTAGTCTGCAGCCCTACCCGGATCGGCAGAGGGGGTGGAGCAGTGATCAGTCTATTAAGCTGCAAGCAAGTTAAGAGGAACAATGCCATGACCAGGGCAACTCGGAATAGTGGGGTAATTGGCCGGATACAATTGGGGGAGAAAGGGAGAGAGAGAAAAAATATATATATATTTACAACGTTTCAATTTATAAATTGCTTTAGGAGATACTTCTTCATTTTTCTTTTGGGAAAGTTTTAGAAACACGATTATGGCAAAGATCAGGTATAGGATGATAAGTAAGTTCAGAGGGAAAAATTGAGAGTTAATGTTAAAATATTTAGAAGTTACACAATATATTCTTTAAAAATTAATTTATTTTTGTGTAACGTGGAAACTAATTACTAGAGATGCACTGATCCACTTTTCTTCACTTCCAATCCTATTCTGATATCTGAATTTGGATATCTGCCGATACCGATATCAGAGCTCTTTTTTCTTGACTATTATTATTATTATTATTATCATCATCATCATCCATTCCATTATCCATGCTGCTTATCCCAATTAGGGTCGCAGGATGCTGGAGCCTATCCCAGCAGTCATTGGGCGGCAGGCGGGGAGACACCCTGGACAGGCCACCAGGCCATCACAGCCCCCCCCCCCCACACACACACACACACGCACAGTCTCACCTAGGGACAATTTAGTATGGCCGATTCACGTTACCTACATGTCTTTGGACTATGGGAGGAAACCGGAGCACCCGGAGGAAACCCAAACAGACACGGGGGGAACATGAAAACTCCACCCAGAGGACCATCATCATCATCATCATCATCAATATTATTATTGCTATTATTGTTGTTGTTGACTAAGTGGTGATCTGTCTGGTGATATACACCCTGTCTAGCCTGGCAGCACTGACCCTGTTCCCTGAAACCTTTACCCATGTGTACTGTCTGATGTTTGACTTTTTTTTAATTCTCCAAGCATCAATTAAATTAAATTGTGACAGTAACCTGGACAAAGTGAATCAAGATTGTGAATATGGTTCTTCACTTGTTCTGCCCAGTGTGAATTCTGTAGTGCAGTTCCAGTCCCCACCCATGTCTGTTTCCTGAAGAAAAATTATATATCTAAATGTTTCTGAGCACAAAAATCAAAAAGTACTGCCCTCTTCTGCCTATCTCCCCCTCCATTAATGTTTAAAGACCCCAAACTTTAAGTCTACACAGGGAAAAGAAAGAGGAAAATCAGAACCCCCCCCCCAAAAAAAAAAATGGGATGGGTAGGAAGAAAACAACACCCTGTGATTCATTACAACTATTTGTTATCACAGAAGGTTGAATCAGTGTGTGCTATCCAGAGGACTGCAACGCTGTGTTTGAGAAATTTAGTTTTGTCAGGAAAATAATCTATTACTTTGACAGACTTGCCCCAAATCCAGCTAAAAAAAACACTTAAGTTCCTCCCAAATTTACAGTTCACCGGTTGGTCGCAGGGAATCGATTACTGTGCCGTCTGAGTCAGAATCATACTCCATTTCATTGTCATCCTCCTTCTCCTGGCTCTTGGTGACAGGCGGGTCCGCTGCTGCCTCCCCCCCATCACTCTGCACCCCCTGCCCAAGCCTGGGCAGGAGGTGCAGCAGGGCCACTAACTCCACTCATACCAAAACCCTCTGATACTGTTACTATGTCATTTATAGCCGTTTTATCTTTCCCCGGATTACTATGGAGTTTAGGAGACTCCAGGTTTACATTTTGTGGGGTTTCACTTGTTTCCCCGTGGCTCTTGGCCTCGTTACTCCCCCCGCCTCCTCGCTACTTCCCTCCGCTTCAGCTGCCTCGTTGGCGGCTTCTGCATCCTCCGCTTCCTACTCTCTATGCGGAAAAGCGAAGCGTTTGTGTTCCATCTCCCTGCAGTCAAAACGCTCCATACTACCTGAACTTACACATATCATTGTGGCTATGGGCTTAAAATTGCATTATTACATATTTATAATTGATAAAAACATCAGCCTATAGAATCTGGATCAGTTGCGGAATGGTGACGTCAGTCCGATATCTGATGAGTGAATTATGTCTCTATCGGCACTCGATACTGATACTGGGTCGGATCGGTCCCAACTATACTAATTACAAGTTTCAGGATTTGTTTCGCTGTATATCTCAGTATAAGATTGCCACCCAGTTCTAGAGGTGATGAAGTGGCTTCCACCTAACACATATTGTGTGCTAAAGTATCATCATGCATACTTGTGCACTGAAGTAGTACAGACCACAGGGGCAAAATATTACTGACATTCTTACTGATCACAGTGACAGCAACAGTATGTTTGTTTAAGAAATGAATAGCCATAGTCAGGGTGTTCTTTGGTGAACTATCTTTTGGCTGTCATGGTCAGTTAACAATCTACAGAAGAGGGACCAAGTGTGAGTTTATCCAGGTAAATTATTCAGGTGCAAAAAAAAACAAAACCTGCCATTACAGGGTATGAAGGAGTGAGGTCTGCACACTCTTAAGCTTCCAATGAACAATTTTATTCCCTTTTTAAGGCAACGTTTCAATCTGTATGATCTTCCTCAAGCAACTCACTCCTTTGTACCCAGTTAAGAATCTACTCCATTTGGATTTGTGTTGAAATTGTTCATGGGATGTTCCTCATATTAACACTGTGGCTATCAGCATTAACTCCATCCTTTTAAGGTCTACTGCATACATTGGAAAAAAATACTCTAAGGGGAAGGGTCATTTTTAAAAAATCCCATTCTGTACCCTCAGAAGCTGTAAAGAAGGGGATGAACAGGGCATCTGGGTAGCATAGCGGTCTACTCCGTTGCCTACCAACACAGGGATTGCTAGTTCGAATCCCTGTGTAACCTCCGGCTTGGTCAGGCGTCTCTACAGACACAATTGGCTGTGTCTGCGGGTGGGAAGCTAGATGTGGGTATGTGTCCTGGTAGCTGCACTAGCGCCTCCTCTGGTCGGTCGGGGCATCTATTCAGGGGGGAGGGAGAACTGGGGGGAATAGCTTTATCCTCCACGCACCATGTCCCCCTGGTGAAACTCCTCACTGTCAGGTGAAAAGAAGCGGCTGGCGACTCCACATGTATCAGAGGAGGCATGTGGTAGTCTGCAGCCCTCCCTGGATCAGCAGAGGGGGTGAAGCAGTGACCGGGACGGCTCGGAAGAGTGGGGTTAGTTGGCGAAGTACAACTGGGAGAAAAAAAAAGGGGTAAAAATCCATTAAAAAAAAAAAGAAAGAAAGAAGGGGAAGAACCGTTTTGCTTCACTAGTAGGGGTTGTATAGGTATCATAACCCTGAGCATTGTAATTCTGCTGGAATACCAAAAACAGAAGTACTGCCAGTAATGGGCATCCGGGTAACGTACAATGTCCTACATTCTACATTCATACATAGAGGGGGTGGAGCAGCAACCAGGACAGCTCGGAAGAGTGGGGTAATTGGCCGAATATAATTGGGGGAGAAACCCCCCCCCCCCCAAAAAAAGAAGTATTGCCTATACTAACAGGGCTAACAATGATTTCACATTCCTTTTCTGCAAACCTGTTGACCTCTTTCAACAGCAGCCTTGCATGACTACAGCTGTGGCTTGGGAAAACTGCCACACACAATTCAAGCAAACCACAGCACACGATGCTGAGACATCTTTAAAGGATATTCTGTATTCCAACAGTTCCTGCTGCTCCTCATCCCTGCGCTGCTTCTCCACAAGGCTCTGTTGCCGGGAGACCTCGTCCAGGAAGTGAGTCTCATCTTCATCCAATCCTTTTACCATGTTCTCTGTTACCAAGGAAACAAACATACTCTGTCAACAAGCCAATAGTGGGGCAGAATAACAGTATTATTTTGGCAACAAAAATAATCGACAAAAAGATCTTGTTTAAACTTCAATAATTTTAAAAAAAATTTAAACAGGGAATGAGCCGACAGAAGAAGAAATTGTGTTTTTTAATTACTATCACTACTAATTATTACACTAATTACTATAATGTTAATATAATATTTTCATGACATTGTGATCTGTAGCGAGAGTAGGGCGCAGGTTGAGAAGAGCCTGGAGAGGTGGAGGTATGCACTGGAGAGAAGAGGAATGAAAGTCAGTAGGAGCAAGACGGAATACCTATGCGTGAATGAGAGGGAGGACAGTGGAATGGTGAGGATGCAAGGAGTGGAGGTGACAAAGGCATTTGAGTTTAAATATTTGGGGTCAACTGTCCAAAGTAACAGAGAGTGCAGTAGAGAGGTGAAAAAGAGAGTGCAGGCAGGGTGGAGTGGGTGGAGAAGTGTGTCAGGAGTGATTTGCGACAGAAGGGTACCAGCAAGAGTTAAAGGGAAAGTTTACAAGATGGTTGTGAGACCAGCTGTTATATGGTTTGGAGACAGTGGCACTGACGAAAAGACGGGAGGCGGAGCTGGAGGTGACAGAGTTGAAGATGCTAAGATTTTCACTGGGAGTAACGAAGAAGGACAGGATTAGGAACGATTATATTAGAGGGACTGCTCAGGTTGGACGGTTTGGAGACAAAGCAAGAGAGGCAAGATTGAGATGGCTTGGACATGTGTGGAGGAGAGATGCTGAGTATATTGGGAGAAGGATGCTGAATATGGAGCTGCCAGGGAAGAGGAGAAGAGGAAGGCCAAAGAGGAGGTTTATGGATGTGGTGAGGGAAGACATGCAGGTGGCTGGTGTGACAGAGGAAGACGCAGAAGACAGGAAGAAATGGAAACGGATGATCCACTGTGGCGACCCCTAAAGGGAGCAGCCAAAAGTAGTAGTAGTAGTAGTAGTTAATATAATATTTTCATATCAAAGTCTCACATTACATACATGTATAGTGTTCATATTTCAAATCATGTGCACTGTTTGTACGACTGCACATACATTGGCTTTACCTAGATTGATTATTATTCATCACACAAATGCTATAATTTTTATAAGAACCTTGATGTATTTGGATATCTTTCCAACTGATCTCTTTTCCAAGCAAGGAAACAGCCAAAAGAAATCTAATATTAGGGTCAGATGTTAATGCTTACAAATCAAACTGTTAATAAATAAATAAAAGGGATTATTCAACAAACAAATGGTCAACAAAATTAATGTGTGATTAAATTTGTGAACATCTTTCCTTAAGATGCCTTGTTTCAGACATGGAACGCCATTTTCTCTAGCGTTAATAGAAGCACAGCCAATTCTTGCAGTTTGTAAAGTTGACAATGAATAGTGTCTACATAGTGGAGCGATAGTACTAATGGAAATGGGAAAAGTAAATGGTTAAAGAGTAACTAAGCATCAGGCTATTTTAGTTGAATTTGTTGACATGTACAGGTTAAAAACCATGCAAAGGTTAAAAACATGGAAGGCTGGTCTTGTAACTCTGTGATGTTAGCATAGCAGGATAAACACAGATGCAGCTAATACCATTAATAATGGCTCTGTTGGATGAACCTGCATTAAAAGTACTACTGACAACTGACAATGTTGATATGGGTGTGCTGGTACACTTAAATCAAACAGATCCATTATTAATGTTATTAGTTGCAGCTATGTTTATCGTGCTATGCTAACATCACAGAGTACCAAGACCAGCCTGCCTGCCATGTTTTCAACCTTAACATGGATTTTTAACCTACAGATGTCAGCAAACTAACTAAAATGGTCTAGGGTTGAGTTACTCTTTAAATGGTTGAACAGACAAATAAGAACATCACAGTACATTAAAACAATTAGCCGTTGCAGTCTGATGTCTATTTTACATGTTTTCTGTTGCATATTGACAATTCCATTATATCCAACATTCACTGTGGAAAATTGGTTCATTTTTTTCCTCATCTCCCCTTAACACCAGCCAGGCTTAGGGAGTAATGGAATACAGTAACAGGCGTTAATGTAATCAGGATACAAACATTTTAAAAAAAATGTAACTATTCCAATACAGTTACAGAAAAAAAAGACAACCAGATTACGATACAATTTTTAAAAATGGGGATTACTTTTCAGGATTAAATTTTAAAAATAATAGAAATGTTCTGCCCACTGCCTCGCAACTGCCACCGTGGGCTATGCGTCGCAAGTTGTGGTCACTCACTCAAGGATGACCTGAGAGGGGACGGCTTGCTCGTCAGTCTTTTGATATATTAACTTTATTCACGTCAAAATTTTTCAGAATGATAATAATCTAACTGAAATGAAAGGAGCCTGTCTGTCCTTCGATCTTCTCCATTCTCTGATTGACTTCATACTTGGCAGGCGCGCCGTGGGTCTGGACGATTTCATGGTTGTTTGTATTGCCACCCTTTCCTTAAATTGTCCTGTATTTTAGAAGGAATTTTTTTTTTTTTTGATGTACTCTATTGATCCCTGTAGGGAAATTATGCTCTGCATTTAGCCCATCCTAGCTGTGTAGCTAGGAGCAGTGGGCAGCTGCCGTGCAGCACTCGAGAACCAACTCCAGTTCTTTTTTCCATTGCCTCGGTCAAGGACACAGACAGGAGTATTAAACCTAACATGCATGTCTTTTTTGATGGTGGGGGAAACCGCAGCGCCCAGAGAAAACCGACCGCAGACACGGGAAGAACATGCAAACTCCACACAGAGGACAACCTGGGATGACCCCCAAGGTTGGACAACCCCGGGGTTCGAACCCAGGACCTGCTTGCTGTGAGGTGACAGCACTAACCACTGTGCCACCCAATGATGCATTCCTTGTTGAACTGATAAGGGGTGTGAGTTGTTTTGTATTCTCCCAACCAGTGAAGGGAGAAAAACACGCAGGCAGTGCCTCCACATTTCTCCCTTCTCCGGTTATCTGAAAACTGTGGTGGTTCACCAGAGCAGTTTCCCCAGGGTACCAGGGGCATATGGCCTAAGTCCTAAAATTGTACATTTATTATTAAATCAAGTAATATAATTTTGCTAAGAAATAAATAAGTATATCGTACATTTGTACAATAGTACATTGTTATGTTCACTGAGTTTATTTTGTGTGCTGCTTTTGTTTGCCAATAAAGCACTTAACATACATTATGTAGCTATATATGTTTTCTAGAGACGTATTACTCTTACTAGGTCAATTAAATATACTGTAGGCTAGGCAACAGCCTACAGTATATTTCCCTTTACATGAACCTTTCAAGCCTGGCATATTCTGAACTAATGCCACACCGTATGTGCAACCATAGTCAGGGAAATTGTTATTTATTGAAAAAAAGCAACTTTTCCATTGAAGTGGGAGTCATGGGGCCAGGGTAGGTGGTTGTGGGAATTGAGATAGGATAGAGTTAAGTATCCCTCATTCTTCTGAGCTAAAGGTGGCAACCCTACTAAAGGGCTGGCTAAATTTGTCTCTGTGGCACCTTCTTTTTACTCTGGCTTGCATGTAGGGTGCTAACAAACCAAATGTGGGACAATGTGGGACACGTATAACCTATATTTTAATTTGGAATCCATGGCCCTATTGCTTGAATGTCTTTTATGATGTTCTTTTTGACAGTTCATAGGGTGGATACCTGATTTATTGATTAAAATAACAATGTGGATACTCTTAATTCATGTAACAGGCCTAAGAAAGGGGGTGGTGTGGGTGCCTTTAATCTATGTATTGAACTAAAACAGCATTGCCTTTTTGCTACAAGTTTTGATATGTAAAAGCTTGGTGTCCTCATTGTCATTTCTAAGGTTACATTGTTTTGTTGTCTTACAAAATATTTCCTTTTGTCTTTTTTTCATATTTGGCAATGAGGTAATCCGGAAGTTACTAAAAGTAACCAGATTACATTACTTTAATAGTGTGATACTGAGAGTAAGTTACTGATTACATTTTTCAACAGGTAATCTGTAATTGTAACGGAATACGTTTGTATAGTAACCCTCCAAACCCTGACAACAGCTTACAAAAACACTGGAGAAGGTACAATACTCAAGGAAAAACTTGTAGGATACTTTCAGTTTCATAGGTTTCAAAATAGCCTGTGGATCATTTCCCTCATCAACAAAATAACTGGACAGTTGTTTTGGGGTGCAGTGATTTTGCTGAGCAGATGATTTCAATGAGTGTGACAATCCCAAAAACTTCTATTCAGACGCATGCATACTAAAAAATATTTTTGTAAATTAACATACAGTATTTCCCGGACCATAAATAGCCATTTTTGGTTTTTTTTACTTGTCTGGTTGGTCCTATGACTTATATTCCAAAGTGATTTACACAATGTAATTTTTCCATCCATCCATCCATTATCCAAACCACATATCCTGCTCTCAGGGTCGCGGGGATGCTGGAGCCTATCCCAGCAGTCGTTTGGCAGCAGGTGGGGAGACACCCTGGACAGGCCGCCAGGCCATCACAAAAAATACTGTACCACCAATGCGACTTATACACAAAAGTGAATCATATTTGTATTTTTCCTCACATTGCATATTTTTTTTGCTGAGTGCAACTTATACTCCGATGCAACTTGTAGTCCAGGAAAAACAGTAGATTGTAGAAATGGTTTCCTTAGGATCAATGCAATGCTTGTTCACCAGAGACAGAAAACTTGAACTCTCAATTGTAGGCACTTGTATGCGTTTGGTTTTTCTAGGTATAGTGTGAATGAAAGTGAGTGCTACAATCTAAAATTCTTGTCATCTTTTCAATTAGGGAAATGAAAATATTTTCAACTAATGCTGCTTTTAACACAGTACAGGGCAAATTGATCGAAATAAAATCCATTGGTAAAAATGTGAGTGCTGAATTAACTGTGCAGTCTTTCAAAGTCAAGAATATGTAGTTGACTCTACTAAAACACAACAAAACAGAAATATAGAGGGATGGCAACAAAAACAAACCCACTGAATTTGAACTGCTCCTCATACTCCTCCTGCTTTTTATCCTTCTGTTCCTGCAGTCGCTCATAGAGAGATCGAGGGTCATACTCCTCTTCTGGAGCCTCTAAGGAGTGTACACACACAAAAAAACAACAACAAAAAAATGTGTAAAACACACATCTATACTGATAAGACACCAAGTGCATAACAAGCCCTATGCCTAATCCTTTCAACATATTTGTTGTTGCAATTCTACATTTCAGGTGTGCGAGTTTGTGTGCGTGTTCTTACCCTCTGGATCATCTGGTTTCCGGACTTTCTCCCATTCTTCTTGTCGCTTCTTCCTCTTTTCATCAAGCTCTGTCTCAGTCACAAACTTCCTATTTAGGTCAACGGCCCCTACCCCTCCTCCTGCCATCCCTAATGAACCCTGACACAAGCATTGTGCATGTAAACAAACAGACACACAAAAACACAAAGACAAGAAGTCATTTATCCTATCCTGCATCAATAAATGGTGTTTTTGTTTTTTTTACCATGCACAATATTGTCTATAGACAAATTTTCCTGATCTTTGAGCTAGGGCTGCGTATTGGCGAGAATCTTGTGATACGATATGTATCACGATACAGGGGTTACGATTCAATATATCGTTATATTGCAATACCATAAGAAAGGCGATATACTGCGATTTCATAGGCCTGTGTTCTTTGTGCTTATGCTACTTCCTGTCTCAGTTTGCGTTGTTGGGTTGCAGTGGAAGAGTCAAATGGCTGAAGATAGATTACAAACAACACTGTTATCTAGCTGTCATGGGGTTACACACAACACAAAATGTTTCTCACGAACCTTTAAATGTAAACAATTAAAAATTGATATAGTGGTTTTGAGGATCAATGCAGTATCACAAAAGATAATATGGCGATGCGCGAGTGTGATATTTTCTTACACCCCTACTTTGAGCTGGGCCTTGAGATAGGTCATGGCTCACTTCTGCTGTACCCCACAATTTAAGGGGTAGAAACACAGTGAGTGTACACAACACTAAAGACAGCTGCCATTTCACTGAAATAGACTGACCAACAGAATCCTGGTGAAAGCCAGGTTTCCATAATTAATTACACCTTTTAAATCCAAGTGCGGGTGAAGGTACAGAGACAGTTTAAAGGAAGAATTTTAAGTTTGAGATAATCTCTTTTAACAGATTATATATCTTGAAACACAAACACACAAAAGAGAGAGAGAGTGAGAGAAGAGAAGAGAAGAGAAGAGAAGAGAAGAGAAGAGAAGAGAAGAGAAGAGAAGAGAAGAGAAGAGAAGAGAAGAGAAGAGAAGAGAGAGAGAGAGAGAGAGAGAGAGAGAGAGAGAGAGAGAGAGAGAGAGAGAGAGAATCTGTAGGCACGGGACAATATTTTGGTATTGTTACACTCTGGTTTACATTTTAGTCTGAATAGTATTGACCAAAAATTGACCAAGCGACGTTTGCTTTGAGAATGTTGATGGAGAAGTATAGAGAAGGTCAGACGGAGTTACACTGTGTCTTTGTGGATTTAGAGAAAGCATAGGGTGCCAAGAGAGGAGGTGTAGTATTGTATGACGAAGTTGGGAGCGGCAGAGAAGTATGTAAGAGTGGTGCAGGATATGTATGAGGGCAGTGTGATAGTGGTGAGGTGTGCAGTCGGAATGATGGACGGGTTCAAGGTGGAGGTGGGATTATGTGAAGGGTTGGCTCTGAGCTCTTTCTTGTTTGCAATGGTGATAGACTGGTTGACGGACGAGATCAGGAAGGAGTCTCCGTGGACTATGATGTTCATGGATGACATTGTGATCTGTAGTGAGAGTAGTGAGCAAGTTGAGGAGAGCCTTGAGAGGTGGAGGTATGCACTGCAGAAATGAGGAATGAAAGTCGGTAGGAGCAAGATGGAATACATATGAACGAGAGGGAGGACAGCAGAATGGTGAGGATGCAAGAAAAGTAATGAGGAGTGCAGAAGAGAGGTGAAGAAGAGTGTCAGGAGTGATTTGCGACAGAAGGGTACCAGCAAGCGTGAAAGGGAAGGTTTACAAGATGGTAGTGAGACCAGCTATGTTGTATGGTTTGGAGATAGTGGCACTGACGACAAGACAGGAGGCGGAGGTGGAGGTGACAGAGTTGAAGAAGGACAGAATTAGGAATGAGTATATTAGAGGGACAACTCAGGTTGGATGGTTTGGAGACAAAGCAAGAGAGGCAAGATTGAGATGGTTTGGACATCTGCAGAAGAGAGACGCTGAGTACACTGGGAGAAGGATGCTAAAGATGGAGCTGCCAGGCAAGAGGAAAAGATGAAGGACAAAGTAGATGTTTATGGATGTGGTCAGGGAGGACATGCAGGTGGCTGGCATGACAGAGGAAGATGCAGAGGACAGGAAGAGATGGAAACAGATGATCCACTGTGGCAACCCCGAACCAGAGAAGCCGAAAGTAGCAGTAGCAGTATTGACCAATCACGTTTGAGTAGGCAATGATTTCTACAGGAAAATCCTTTGGTTGCATGTTGGTTCAGTCTGTGTGGGGAGCAAAAGAGGCGGAATGCACTGGCCAAAATGTTGTTTGGACCATAAACACTGACGAAGAGTATCGATGTTTGTGTATTTTGTGGAGAAATGTTCAACTCACGTCAACTATTTGTGAAACAATCCGGTTGTAGATCTCGTCGCTCAATTCCAACTCCATTCTTGCATCTCAAGCTGCTAATCTGACTGTAAACAATGATGGGCGCTTCGAAAGAGGAAGTCTTTATAGGAAACGGGAGCGAGCAAGCAGCAAGCTACACCAGAAGCCCCGAAATATTGGCCATTGTACCCAGAGCTAAATCGTCGTTAGATGATTTAGCCTTTGGGTTCTGAGATGGGGCATGAGACAACTGATACATGGATTTATGTGGGGGAGATTGAGCATTAAGTAAGGAGGATGGCTTTTGAATAAAACAATATAGTAGGTGCTATACGTGCTAGATTTCATGCCTTACAATATTTTGCGAGAACCTGTAATTGTCGATCACCAAATTGAACTCCAGTTGATGGCGGAATAGTCACTGAAATCAGCTGATTGATGAAAGAGGTAAAAGGAGGGTGGCATGAATTGTGCAGATCAACAGATGAACTACAGGTAGTCAATTTACAGTGCAGTGCAATGTTACTCCTAAGACTCCTAAAATAATTCACAACGTCTTGCACCTTAAAACAAATATATTTATCCTATTCTTGTGCTGAGGCTGTAATGAAGCCACTGAACTAGGGCTGACCTGAACGCTTCGATCGTTTCCATGATAATTGACGGCAAAATCAGTATTCGATTTTTTTTTTTTTACCTAGCCTCCAACTCAGGCTGGAGGCTAGGTAAATCCTATCCAATCCAATCCAATCCTATGCTACGAGGAAAATTTTTTCCAACATAAGTTCCATAAATGACAATGAAATCAGCGTAATGCTGTGCCCAGTCATTAGATCTTAACTCAACACCTATGGCAAGAGATGGAATGACTTGGTCAGAGTAAAATTCCAAAACCAGGTAACACAATACGATTATGTGCAGCAATTCAGTCACCATGGACCAGCAACCTTTCAAAATGTTTCAAAGTCTTGTTAAGTCCATCTCCATACAGTATGAGACTTTTCTAAGGGAAAAAGCAGGTTCAACATAGGTGTTACTACAGTTTTGTACACTCAACATGTATTTTATCCAGCACAGGATTCATGGCAAGAGTGTACTATTGATTAAAAAAACAAATAGGTATGGGTCTGAATTAAAAAACTTTGGATCCACTGCTATAAACTATTTCATTAAGTCACATACTACCTACCTTTACGTATGTGCCAACCAATCAAGATCACAAAAGACTCCGTCATTGACACATCTGTTAAATAAATGCAAAAATAGACAGACTGTAAGCTTTCAGCATTAAAACATTATTGCATCATTTGCAGGGTTCTGAAGTGTAAAAATTGGGGAAACGACAAATTGGTGCTTCTATATGGAAACCAATATGCAGATTACTAGGAGCAATCAGTTACAGGCACTGTTAGGATGGAAAGTTTCACGAGTATAAATAACATGGTTTCTCTATAACCTGGAAGTGCAATGATTCTTACTATCTCAAGGATAACATAATAAAGTCTTGTGCTTATATTGAAATATAATAAAGAAAGTCTTATACTTTATTTTCAAACACTGTGCTTCACTAAGGTAACAGAAAAAGGGTTCCAGGATTTCAGAAAAGTTATCAGATAAGCCAAAAGTGCTGCAAACAGCGCAATACAAGTTTTCCAGGGAATTGTGAATGCATTCCCAGGTGATCAGCACCCATGCTGTGGTTTGTGTTAGTCCCAAACGGGGCTAGGTATCGGACTGTCTGTAGTGAATGGAAATTGACTGTCTGTAGCATATGGAATTTGACTGTCTAGAATGAATGGTATTGGACAGTCTGTCATGAAAATAATAGACCGTCTGTAATGAAAGATAGTGGACGCCTGTAATGAAAGATACTGGACTGTCTGTAGTAAATTGTAATTGAGAGAAGTGAATGGTAATGGACTGTAGTTACAGTTAATGGTTTTGCAGCCTTATCGTCAGCAAAAAAAAGCATACTTCCAACAGCATGGAACCCTCGTTAATTAACGAAAGAAACAAAATGCTCCATTTCGAAAAGAATAGTTCGGGAATCACTGATAAATAAATTGTGTTTTTAACTAAAACGAAGATATTAGCCCAAAATAAGCCTTTATGGAACTCCTGATGCCCGCTGCTGACCGGCTAACGTTAGCTTAGCATATATAGCGAGTAAATTATACTATGTATTATCTTCACTGGTAATAAGTGACCGTGGTTTCACATCGTAAAGGACACACATTCGGGAGCAAATCTATCGCTACCTACGTAAACATACAGTAAGCTAAAACAGAATGAGTATATTTCTCTCTCTATATATATAAATCGAACCTTTGGTTAACTTACGATGTTAGGTTAGCGCGACAGATCCACAATCTCGTGTCACAGTAAATATGGCTCACCTGTTTTTTTCTGTCGCAGCAATGTTAGTTCCGGGATTATTTTCAAATGAGCAAAAAATTAGCCAAAGAAATTACCCAAATCGATGCCCTGTAAATGAATCCAAAATATTTTCTCGCCAATAATTATCCCCTTTCAAATTTCCCGAATGACATTTTTATAGACGAGTTGATATATCATAATATACGTATATTGAAGTCATATATGAATTACCAAATGGGCCCTGGGACCCTGCGCAGGCTCAAGGTGTGGGGTCAGGGTTCAGAGGGCCTCAAAGTTAGAGCCTGTGTGAAATCGCAGTTAATAGCATTTAATTCCTCTCTGCAGAGTTGAAAGACTCAGTCATATGTATGTGTCTTTGTAAATATTAAAGGTAGTTTTAACTGATCTCATGTTTGTGGTTGAGAGAGGTGCATTTTGTTAATGTGCTGTTGGCCCTAAGTGAATGTACCTGTACAGGGGTGGGGAGATCTTTTACACATATATTCCCAGGGGCCCATTGTCCCATCTACTAGTGAAGTGTAATTCAGATGAATAAAAATTTGCCAACCATCAAACATTTTACAACAGTAAACTTAAAAAATAAATAAATACGACACTGTTGAATTACACCCTTACCCAGATATTTATACAAATTTTCCCATACATAGATGCAGATTCATGTGGGGACAGTGGGGGTAATCGCTTCGTTTTATTATTATTACTATTTTCAATCATTTGCAAAATTTCTTTGTTATAAGATAATCATTTCGTTTTGCAGTCTCACTAATGCCAGAGCAAATATACAAAAACAGGGACAAGTCAAGGATTTCATGTGATATTACTTCATATTAAATAATGTAAATTCATAACACTACGGAGCAGGTCCATGAAGTAGATTGTGAGGTATGTTTTTACAGAAAGGGCATAAAACAAACAAAAAACAAAAACAAAGCAAAAAAAACCCCCAAAAAAACAAAAAAGGTAGCCCACCAATGACCTGCAGTCAGGGTAGGCAGGGTAAGGCCCTGTGACAATTTAATAAAAATGACCACACAACAAATTCATAACAACATATCAAAATCTCGCTGTAGTTACAAGTAAGCTGTGTTATAACATATTTTTAATGATATTTTTATGTCCTTAAATTTCTAAGAGCGAAATGCTGTATAGGCACAAGCTCGCCTACTTTTTCAATGGGAAGGGTAAACTCTGTTTTTATTTAGGATTGCCTTTAACTTTGTGAATTTCGGAGTGTACGCATGCGTATTGCGTAGCTTAAGGTGAAACCAACGGACGAGGAAAGGCACTGCTTATGGCGGGAGTGCAAGCCAATCAGAGCCATCAAAGTGCTAAACTGCTACAATGTCATAGATATTAGTGCTATCAATAAAGCAAGCTAGCTCATTTGAATTTGATCAGCTTAGCTACACTTGAGAGTGAAATCAGTAATGTCGACCATTGTATGTCTTCAGAGTTTTAATAAACTGGATCACCAACAAAAATTACTTGTCATCAAGCAAGGCAGGCTTGATGACCAGCTCTCCCTGACCTCCACCAGCGTAAAGGGCAGAAAAGCATCCAATCATTCCAGCCGGAGTGGTACAAATGGAAAGATGTAGCTCCGATGCTACCACCAGCAAGCCGTACTTGCCTCCCTTGTTTGCTGTTTTTCAGAGAGCAGGACAATGTACGGGTAGGTGCTGGCTACTGTGACCTGAACAACCTGCCTGCAGCATTTGTCAAGCACGAGCGGTCCAGTTCACACGTTCTGTAACAATAGGAACCAACACACTTTAACATGTTCAACATCAAGTAGCATTGAAACCCTTTGGAAAGTGCCCTCTGATCAACCTAGTGTAACCGAGCAGATTTCCACCTGCTGCAGGATTCGATCTGACTTGTACTGCACCACGAGGCGACATCGCTAACCGCTAGGACAGTGAGTTTTGTTTTGTTTTTTGTTTTGTAGGTTACAGTAGCCACCCTCTCCTGGAAGCGCACCTTCCTTAAACCCGCGCTCCGAAGAGACTTTTGAGATTCTGCACGCTTCCGGATCCCACCACTGCCACCAATATAACCGAGCAAATTTCCGCCCCTTGCGGGATTCGATCCGGCGTTGTGCTGCACAAGGTGATATCGCTAACCGCTCGACTAAAGGGGACGGAACCCCCTTGCGATAGGCCAGTGAGTCTCTTCGCAGGGTACAGTAGTCACCCTCTCCCGGAAGCGCCAGTGAGTTTGTTATTCCCGCGCTCCGAAGAGACTTCTGAGGATCTGCACGCTTCCGGATCCCACCGAGCATTTTCTCGCCCGTGCGGGATTCGATCCGACGTGCACTGTACCACAAGGCGACATTGCTAATCGCTCGACTAAAGGGGGTCGACCCCCTGGCGATCGGCCAGTGAGTCTATTAGTAGGTTACACTAGCTTTAAAAAACAAAAAGTCTCCGCGCACAACGAGCTACTTGCTACTTAGGGAAACAGGAATTGGCCTTTAGGGGAAACATGGAAAGCGCCAGTGGCGTCCGGGTAGTGTAGCGGTCTATTCCGTTCCCTACCAACACGGGATCGCCAGGTCGAATCCCCGCGTTACCTCCGGCTTGGTCGGGCGTCCCTGCAGACACGATTGGCCGTGTCTGCGGGTGGGAGGCCGGATGTGGGTAGGTGTCCTGGTCGCTGCACTAGCGCCTCCTCTGGTCAGTCGGGGCGCCCCCCGGCTCGGCAGAGCGGTTGGTGGAGCAGCGACCGGGGCGGCCCGAAAAGAGCGGGGTAATTGGCCAGATACATTGGGAAGAAAAAGGGAAAACTGAAGGAAAGAAAAAAAGGAAGACAACGGCTCGTCAAACCGTGGAAACTACGTGGAGCTCTTAAACCTCGTTGCGGAGAAAGAAAAGCGCTTGGCGACGCATCTGGAAGTTTCTTCAGTGTTTTCCGGGATATGGAGCCGTATTCAGAACGACCTTATCTCGGCAGTAAGTGACGCACTTCGACGGAACATTCTAGATGAGGTAAATGCCGCTCCTTTCGTGTCCATACAATTCGATGAGACCACTGACACAACCAACAAAGCGCAACTATCTGTGCCAAAATGGAGTTAAAGCGGGATTTAATTAATCAATCAATCAAGTTGCATTTTATATAGCGCTTTTCTAGATGCAACAGCCACTCAAAGCGCTTTACATTTCTGGTCAAATCTAAATTTCGGACCCCTGTTATAATAGAACACAAGCCGTTTCGGTGATATGTCGTGGGAGTGCGGGAATGAGGAGATGGAGAGATGGAGTCGAGTTAATTCCGTTTACTCGCCACACAAAACAACACCGACACAGCACAACCTCTCGTGGCAACAAGCTAATGGCTAGGCTATCGAAAACAAGGTTCCACTTCCTGGGAAACTATGAACCGTGCTACGTCATAACTCTGAGCGTCTTCCTTAAAGGAGCAGCAGCCCCTGGTGAATCTATCCTACGTTGTGTATCACCACACAGCCCCCCCCCCCCCAGTATTCACCATCACGAAAAAATGCAAAACAGTAATGTAACACAACAGTACTCAGTGAAACACAAACAGCCAACAGGGAACAGTGCCCAGTGAAACAGTCAATGTCTTGGGGGGCTGCACTGAAAACGTCTGCACTGAAAAGGTATGGGAGCATGGGTGGGGGCAATAGCAGGGGACAGAGCCGGAGCCCTGGCAGGGGCCGAGGCTGGGCCCTGCCAGGAAAATTGTCCAATCACATTAGCCCACGAGAACTGTCCAATCACATTAGAGCAAAAAACATTAAAACAATACAAATTTGCTGCCAATAAAGTGGGGGTGTCTGGGGCGCACAGAACTGTGCCCCATGGAAAATCTGAAGAAACCAATCAGACAGCAGCCTCAGGTCACCTGCTCGCCAAAAGTTTGAGGGCTTACATAAGGTATCGTTTGGCCGGCACCCCTCACCCAGGAAGTATATGTATTCACACAGAAATCAACCAAATACCATTTGGAACCAATATTTAATGGCTGCTGACAGGCGCTCACAGACTGAAAAACACTTTTATTTCGTAATTATTTGCATCATACAACTAAATTATATTTAACATGTTAAAGGAGCTTTTCATCTCTTGATATTTGTAGGGGGCGGCGCCCCAGCGCCCTGTACTAGCCAGCTGCCACTGCTGCCTACCTAGCCACTGAACTCAACACACATTACTGCCTACTAATAATAAATAAACAGCAAACCAATGGTAGAGCATCATGATTAGAATAACAAAACAGGATTTCAAAAATCAGTTGATATTTAGGTTGCATGTACACACTACTAGTGTCTGCCTCACACACTCCTAGGAACACTCTCCAGATTACATCCTTCTGCCTAGTCTTTACTCCCCCATTTTTTTTTTGTTTCTTCTCATTTTTTGCTATAACTGTTGTCCTAAACTGATACCAGTAACATCGATTTAATTATGTCTTATCAGATAGATGTCATTTTTTGTTTCTAAGTTTCCTTGTTTCATTCGTGGTGATTGTCCTCTTGGAGAAGCGATGCTCTGATTGGTTGTTTAGCTGATCAAACACATGGAAGAGAGGGACTGGTGGTGGCTGTAAATATATAACACAAAAACAAACAAAAACCCTGTGTTCTTGTCATCTCACAGATTATCCTAAGGACGGAGTTATTGTAAGCGGTTCTTGATTAAAAAGATTGCCTTTTGCAGGTGGAGAACCTGAAATCCACTTGCAGATTCACTCTGTGAAGGACACATTGGTGTGCAAATTCCCTGTGTTTTGTGTCAAGCCTGGTGACAGCACAGGTTTAAAAAAAGAAAAAGAAAGAAAGAAAATAAAGAAAAAACTTATTGACTGGATAGAATGGCCAAGACATTCTGGATCATAAATCATTGTACACTCTGTATTGTTCATTTATTTTACCATATCTGATCTACTGTGTGGAGGTATGGGGTAACACCTACAAAACCAACCTACAACCATGTATACTACAAAAAAAGAGCCATAAAGATAGTTAATAATGTAGGATATTGCGAACACATCAACAAGCTATTTTTAAAGTCAAGTGCCCTTTAGTTCAGGGATTTAATAGAATTTAACACAGCATAAACAATGTTCAAAGCAAAGAACAATCTACTACCGAGTAATATACAAAAAATATTCTCAGATAGAGAAGAGGAATATAGTTTGAGAGGGAAATTAAACTTCAAGAAATTATGTGTTGTACAATTTTGAAGAGCACAGGCATTTTAGTCTGTGGGGTAAAATTGTGGAACAGTCTTGAGCATGGAACTCAAACAAAGTACAAACATTACGCAGTTCAAGAAGAAGTACACAGGACTGATTATTCGGAGATGTAGGGATGATGAAGAGTTGTGTTAACTGTTTGTTTTATTTATCTCTTAACATTTCTTATCACATCTTTTTCATTTTTCTTTCTATGACACAGAGTGGATATTGGTTGTACGTAGCATTGAGATCAGTTTATTCTTGGTACATGACATTAGGATGTGGTTTTCTTTCTTTTTTCCCCTTTCTCATGTGTTTTTGGTGTTTCTTTTTCTCTCTTATTGTTCACAGTAGTTGAGTTTGTATTGTGCTGCACAACTTGCATTGAATTTGAACTATACAGTACAGTGAGAAATGAGTTTGAAATGTATAGTAGCTGAGTTAACTTAAAAATAGGTGAGAGAGGGTAGGAAAAATATGTGTATACTTCCTCCTCATGTTTTAACATGTAACAAATAATTTGATGCATACAGAGATTTGTTCACTGAGTTTGATGTGTGGATTTGTTGATCACTTCAGATTATTGGCAATGGTTTATCTGTATGTTAGATCCTGGTTATTTACATGTTCAAAATAGAGCATTGTTCATTCATTCATTCATTCATTCATTTTAGTCATATTAATAAGTGAAATAAATATCAGATATGCTTTGCTACAAGCAGAAACTGCCGGAGCTACTTAAGATGTTGCAAGTTAGTCCTCTCGATGGTATTCCTTGGTGGTAGGGTGTTCTGAGCATTCACATTGTGATAAACCCTTCTGCGTCTTCAGCAGGTATCTCAGGGTCACAAGCATTTCACCCCTTAGCCTGTATGCCTCACCTGAGTGGGACAGCAAAGATCAAATTGCCTTCACCTGCAGAAGGGTTCCAACTGCGAGCTCTCATCAACCACAATCATCTTGAGCTGGTCTCAGCTGCCATGGCTATCTCCTCAGTGGCTTGCTTGAGTTGTTTGGGTTTCACACCCATGTTCTGTAGGAAATAGCCCACTAATGTTGCTGGAAAACCACAGCTGCCAACTTCGATGGGAAATAAGGTTGCATACCATCCTTTGATGAGAGCTTCATCGACCAAATCCTGGTACTTGGCTTTCTTCTGTTGGTGAAAGGTGGCTAGCCTGTCCTCCCAGGGCACTATGAGTTCAGCTACCAAGATAGTTTTTATACTCCTGGATAGAAGAACCATGTCTGGTTGGAGTGAGGTTACTGCCACCTCTTCTGGAAAGACAAGGCTCTTCTTCAGGTCCACTTGCATCTTCCAGTTGGAAGCTTGATGCAGAATGGAGCACGGCTCTTGGCAGTTGTTCTTGCCCAAGGAGCCTTATCTCCTTCCCTTTGGAAATTAATAACTTTGGGTGGAAATGCCTGGTGTTTATTGGCTTTGACCCTCTGCAGGTCCGTCCATTTGGCAATTTCTGTAAAGACCTTGTCATGCCTCCACTTGTATCAGCCTTCTTCTCCCTGTGCATTGGGAGATCTGATGAAGATGTGATTCAGGTGGCAGAGGGTTGCTCCACACTGCTTGCAGGATGGGTTGTCTTCTTTGCCCCAGATCTTTAGATTGCGGTCTTCTTCTGCTGCCTCTTGGACCCTTTGCACCACAAGTCCTCTCTTGACTTTGGCATTGGCCTTACTCCATCTCTTGGCGTCGCAGTTTCCAAGTCCTAGTCATCCTTGACAGATTACCCCAATGATCTCCTGATGTTTCCAGTACGCTTCTGCTTCCCTCACTGCTTCCTGAGGCGTCCACTTCCTGCCACACTCAATGGTCTTGTTAGCATGTCTGACTTTCTCATTCCCAGACAGTAGCAGTGTCCTGACTGCTCTTGCCTTGGTAGCTTTGAATTCTTCCACCATCGATGAGAGTAGTAAGCGGAGCTTGGAGGTCTTGCTGTACAGGTTGACTGAGCTGAAAGTTGGAGGGACACCCAGACATCTTCACAAGAATTTGCTGCACAGTCTCTGCATTGCTTCCACATGAGTCGGGGGAAGTCGTATAGCAGGAATGGCCATTGCATTCTGGGTATGATGCCATACAGGAAGCACCACACCTTAAACCTTCCAAGCAGTTGGTTGTTGTCAATTACCTTGAGCCAGATGTTTAATTGAGTCATGGTGTCTTTGAGGTTGCCTCTGTCCTTCAGGGTGCTGTCATAATTATTTCCAAGGCATCGGATTCCTTGTTCTTGAATCATTGGTATCTCAGCCCCTTGAATAATGAAGATGCTTTTTGTCAGCTTTCCTTTCAGGATACTTAGGCTGCTAGATTTACCTGGGTTGAACTGCATCTGAGACCATGGAGCCATTTTCTCCAGCAAGCATAGGATCCACCATGTTCCTTGGATCGATGGAGTCATCACAGTTATATCAACCATGAATGCTCTACAGGCCAGATGTCTTGTCTTATTCTGTCATCCACTTTTGGCCCTCTACATTGTATTCCTCCTGCCTTTAAAAGAAGGTTCATGGCAGCCACAAATAGGACCATCTGTTTGTGGCTGCTAATTCATCAATTCACATTTTGGGATTTTTCATTTTAATCTGGAGATTTAGTTTTGGACCTAGCCACTCCCAAAGCAGCTAAACAGGTTCTTCCTGTTGTGGTTATGTAAGGGGTTGAAAATAGCCTCAATGAAAAGTTTATCTTAAAAACTATACCCCCCCCCTATTTTTAGATTTAGATCTAACTTAGATACGTGATTGCAATGCAGCAAGGGTGTTTCTCCACCAAGCCAGTAGAGGGCGCTGTAGCGCTTCTGTGGATCCCCGGAGTCAAGCTACTCCCAGCTTCCTAACCAGCTCAGAATAAACTGGTTCGAGCTGGAGTGAACATGGACTCATGCGTTTCTCTTCTATGATCCACAGTTTATCTACCCAGCTCACCTCACCGGTCCACAGTACCCACAGTCTGTGGATCCTTGCTACCGCCCAGATTCCCCTAGATCTAGGCCGGTAACAGTTACACCGCCCCGAGCTGCCTCCCCGGCACATTCAAGCCACTCCCCAGCTCAGACGTGCCGGAAACATCCGAGCGCTCGGCTCGCGCTCTGAGGAGACGAGCGCTGCGCTGCACCAGGTGTTTGCCATCTTCCATCAGGCACACCTGCGGTAATCAGGCAGCCCTCTACAAGAAGCCTCCCAGAACGTCTCTCCGTGCTTCGACGTACTGAATCCTGCGGTAAAGCTCTGACAAGCCCTCCAGCGTTCCTTGCCCTCTTGCTACTCCGTTTATTCCCAGTGTCTATATTCGTGTCTCTCTTTTTCCCCGCCCAGGACTCTCCCTCCGCGACTTCCACGGCTCCCCTTGTCTCCCTCGCTCCTCACCCCTAGCGACCTTCACGTTTTCCCCCGGACCTCTCCAGCTATCTCCCTCTGTGTCTCTCTACCCGGACCCCTCCTATTCGGACTTGACTTCCTGGATCTCGGACCCGGACTTCCTCGGACAACCCCTCGCTCTACGGATTCGGACTTTGGTAGCCAGACGCACATCGTCTCAACAACGCCCACCTGAGACTCACCTGTCATTATCGCCTGTGGCAGTGTTGTTTGTTTTTCTTCACTGCATTAAATCGTCCTTCGGGTTATCCCGGTGCTCTGTTGTCTGTCTGTCCTTTTGGGTTTCGCTACACTGGCCTCTGGTCTTCATTCGTGATACGTAACACTTCCAGCAGGTGTTGAAATATGTCTTTCTGTTTTGTACAAGTGTACATAGGCCAATAACGTTACAGTGAGGCTGTCTAGGCTGCAAGAAATCCAACACTGCCAGAAATCCAAATGGTAAAAGAGGTTGCAATAAGCAAGGGATATGACTTAATTATGTAGAAGATTCACGCAAGATATTTCCATTTGTTTGCTGAACCTCGCTGTGCAATTAGGTTACACCACATTATATATTTAGTTCAAGCCGTTCCAATTTGAAAATCTATATTCAGTGTAGAAGCTCCATCCACATCTAGACTAGTTATGAACACGCATGCACAAGAATAATTCTTTTTTTTTCCATCCACGACAAGTGACACTTAAGGTGACACTTAAGGTCGCTGGTACTGGGCCACAAGAAGTGGAAGAATGACAGCAAGGGCACGAGCCAGCAACCTCTGTTGCCTTGTTGGTCATGAAATGAATCCCGTTTTCATAAATACAGTATGTACCGTGCAACAAGTTAATCAATGACTATGAAATTTTAAGCATGTTTAATGTTTAATTCTTGCAAGCAAGTGAAGGTGACTATATGAACACAGCAAAATTCAGAGTAATTCTTGTGTAACCTTTTGTTGCACAGACCACAGGCATCACAACACACAGCAGTTCAACCGCTCTATGAGGTCTACGTTTCTATTTAAGGGAATGAGCAATGATACCAAAGAGTCGGAATTAATTAATTAATTTTTTAATCAAGATTGGGATTTTCAAGCTAGCATCTGTGAAACTCTTGATCTGGAAAAATCTTATCAGCCGTTTTGCTCACAAAACGCAAAATCGCTTGAGATGAATGAATGCCGGAGGGATGCAGATGGGCATAATGGAGATTTTGGGGGCCCGTGATACCCAGATCCAGTCACCTGGAAATGTTGTACTCACTGGAAATGGGTTGTCCCAGAAGACTCGGATGACCCTACCAATGCATGCGTGGTACTGATGAGTCTTTTTTTGCGACTCAGAATTTTATTACCCCCAAGGAAGTAAAATACACATTTGAGAGTATGCAGAGGGTGTCCTTGCCCCCTGGCAGTAGAACATCAAACAGTGGTGTCATTAAACACATGCTACTGGCATTATAGGAGGGATTATGGCTGATATATTACCTTGTAATTGTGAATTGAATTAATTTTGAACTAATTTGCAATAATGGAGAAACCAAAAGAAAAAAATGACAGCGGCAGGTGGGCAGGCAGTGAAGATGACAGCATGGGAGGGTCGATGTGTAACTAGGCTTAGGGGGGGAGGGAGGAACATGTAGGCCTTAACGACGATAAAAGCAAAAGGGAAACGTTCCAAATCAGTCAGACAGCCGGTCTGTTAATTGTAACTCAAGTCAGTTTTATGATGTTGGCCTCTGTAATTCTGCTGTGCTTTTGCACGTACCTGTTCTTTCAGTTCATTCAAATCCAGAGGCCCAAAAATTTTCCACCTGGTCCCTCACCTCTCCCTTTATTTGGGAACCTGCTGCACTTTGACTCCGGAAACCCTGTGAATGACTTTCAGAAGGTAAGCTAAAGACTTCGGTAGGTCTTCACATACATACTCTGAATACAATGTAGGTTAAATGGCTGGGTTTTTTTCCATCACAGGAAATGTAATTGTTCTTTGCTCTGCAGTCCACTGAAACACTTATTTTCAGACATTCCCATAGTCTGTCAGATCGTCTGACTATAATCGAGCCCTTCGAATGGCACCTGCAGACTTCCAGCTCATATTAGCTTATGCACAAAAACTGCATAAGACAAATAACCAACTTTCCCTCCATTAGTTTCATGTTTGCGTGCGCACATGCGCGCACGCACGCACACACACACGCACACTCAAAGCCTAGAAAGGAATTGAAAGTGATGATTGAAAGGAGTTGAAAGCGGCTTTGGCCCACTTTCTCATTCGCAAGTAAAAAGGTGAAAAATGTTTACGCGGGGCGGCATGGTGCAGTGGATAGCACGGTCACCTCACAGCAAGAAGGTCCTGGGTTCGAGCCCCGGGGTAGTCCACCCTTGGGGGTCGGTCCGGGTCGTCCTCTGTGTGGAGTTTGCATGTTCTCCCCGTGTCTGTGTGGGTTTCCTCAGGGCGCTCCGGTTTCCGCCCACAGTCCAAAGACATGTAGGTCAGGTGAATCGGCCGTACTAAATTGCCCCTAGGTGTGAACATGTGTGTGTGTGTGTGTGTGTGTGTGTGTGTGTGTGTGTGTGTGTGTGTGTGTGTGTGTGTGTGTGTGTGTGTGTGTGTATGTTGGCCCTGTTAGATGGCCTGATGGCCTGTCCAGGGTGTCTCCCCTCCTGCCGCCCAATGACTGCTAGGATAGGCTCCAGCATCCCCTTGACCCTGAGAGCAGGATAAGCGGTTCGGATAATGGGTGGATGGTTACACAGTCAGACCAAAACAACAGCAGAAGTTGCACAGATAGCCACTGTGTGCATCGTTTGTGGATTGTAGCTTTGGGATAATAGAGTGAAGATGCTATAGTAATAGAGGGGAGAAAACTCTCATAGGTAATGTAACAGATAAGTAGTCAAGCATTGTAAGTCCTCTGTTGCGATCATAGACAGATCATGAGACAATATGCCCCTGGACACAGGGGCGTATTGTCTATATATCCCTATAACCTCCCCACCCCCAAACAGGTACACTCAATTAAAGCAAACAGTTGACAGAACTTCTTTATTAATTTCATCCATCCATCCATTATCCAAACATGCATATCGGGGTCACGGGATGCTGGAGCCTATCCCAGCAGTCTTTGGGCGGCAGGGGGGGGAGACACCCTGGACAGGCCGCCAGGTCATCACAGGGCCGACACATACACACACATTCACACCTAGGGACAATTTAGTATGGCTGGATCACCTGACCTACATGTTTATTAATTCTTTATTGACATAATTAATAAACACATTAAAAAACAACATATTTCGTGCATCTAATTCTCTTAAACATTTATTTTTCATCATGCTACACTGAACCAACACTATATTTATTGCTGCACTTCTCTTTTCAGCTGCAGCCACACACTGCTGGAATGCATACAGATAAAGACCGAAGGTTGCATGTACATGACGTAACCGTCTGTCTTGTACCACCTTTGTGCTTTTTGTAATATCCTGCTGTCCTTGAACAATGAACGTCAAAAGTTTTTTTCCCCCAATATAACAGAACTCTTTTTATCAAAAGGTTTCCTTTGAGATAGATATATATACATTACTTGTTACAGCAGATATTTTTTCTGTGTCTACAGCTGGTGGTAGAATGGTTTAGGGGCATAACTGACAAGAGCAGGCATACAAAAAAAACCCACACCAGCTGTAGACACAGAGAAAAAATATTTGCTTTGTAACTACAAGTAAAATGTCTTCATTATCCCCCCCCCCTCATTAGATGATACACATGTGACATTTATTAGATGTTGTATTTTTATATTTTAACTGCCTGCCCTTCCAACTCCACCCCACTATATGATATACATAAATTACCCCATTTGACGTTAACTTATTATATTCTAAACGTATTGTAGCGAATTCGGGGGACAACGCAACCACAGGAACTGCCGCGGCCGGGAAGCGAACCCGTGTCGCCCGCACCGCAGGAGACATTGCTAACCGCTCGACTGCTATTGCTTTTAAATGCTTTTGAAAACAAGCCCCAACCCCTTACGCCATTGGTTGTAATGTTTTCTACCCCACCATTGGTTGCTGTGCATCGTAACTGCCTACCCCATTGGTTGTATAGTTCAAATGTTTTCTCCTCTCATTGGTTACTGTCCACCGAAATTAGGGGCATGACGCGGGGCAACGTCTGTAAAGTTTTGGATTAATAACTCAAATACCATGAAGCTGCATTTTGGAATCTTTAGTGAAACATTTGCATAACGACAACAGCACATCTGCTGGTGCATCTACTAGCCATGGCTACTAACACTCCTCTCTCACTCCGCTACTTCCGGGCTTAACGTGGACCAAGGGCATCTCACATATACAACACTTAACCTAGAGCACCCCCTTGTGGCCAGTATAAACATTAAAACTAACACCAGAAACATTACTAAACATGTTACAAAGCATTGACATTACAACCCTCCTTTCCTTACATTTTTTTAACAATAACTATTAACCAGTCCAACTCAAACTTTCTCTTGCATTATACCTTGTAGTCAGTTCACTTTAAAGTCAGTGACGTATCACGGGGGTCTTCTGTTTACCCTGACTGGTATCTCTGAACAGGTGACTGTGGCCCAGGGGGATTAGGGGCTAAGGGCTCTGGGATTTGTTCAGGATGGATTTCGGTCCAGTCCATGCCTTTCAAACCACATTGCTGAGAGTGGTGATTTTCAGCCACCGGGAGGATCTTGAAGTGGGATGAGTTTCTGGTGATGAAATGGTCATTGTGTTTGGCTGTCACCATGGAGCCTTTGATGGCAATGACCCTGTATGGACGGGGATTGTAAGCAGGGCATAGCTTCCCTTCCTTCTTTTGATGACACAGGACCCTGTCGCCTACTTTCACAGCCAAAGGAGCAGCATTGCGCATCCTGTCTGCATTGTGTTTCATCCTGTTCTTTGCCACTGGATCTGCTTGTCATAGCTTTGCATCAACCAGACTGGAAGGGAAGAGGAGATTCAGACAGCTTGATTCTGAGGGGCCTACCAAACAGCACATCTGCAGGCGCCGTTCCAGTTGAGCAGTGAGGCGTGGCACGGTAGCTGCAGAGGAATGCATACAGAGTCTGTTTCCATGGGCGACCTTCAATGTGGGCAGCATGTATGGTCTTTTCAAGGGTATGCATGAAGCGTTCAGCCTCAGCATTGGTCTGAGGCCACATCGGAGTTATCTTCCTATGCCTGAAACCCAAATATGTAGTGAAGTCTGCATATTCCGAGCTTTGGAAGGGTGGGTTGATGTCAGTTTTGAAATCCAGTGGAATTCCCAGTGTAGAGAATATTTTGTTGAGTTTAGGGATCGTGGCTCTGGCTGATGTGGACTGCAGAATCTCTACCTCTGGATACCTGGAGTATTATCTATGACCACCAAAAGGTAAACACCAGAAGGGAATGGACCACAGAAGTCCACACCAACTTTTCACATGGTGACGATGGTAGCTCAGACATGCGGAGAGGTTCTTACCTGTGATTAGGCACAACAGCCTGGCATAGGATGCAGCCAGCTATCATGGTTTCTACTTGTCTGCCAATGCCAGGGAACCAGACTTTCTCTCTGATCAACTGCTTAGTTTTGACCACCCCCTGATGGCCTTCGTGTGTCAGTGACAAGGCCCTGATTTGTGACGAATGAGGGACAACGATCCTCATGCCTCGTAGCATGTGTCATCCGTAGCGGTCACAATTAGTTCATCTTTGATTTTCTTGAATGACATTAGAGCAGCAAAATCCACTCCGTCAGCAACATCTTGTTTTTCAGACAGTGACTCCCATGAGCCTTCTTTGATGAGTCGAATGACTTCGCACAGAGTGGGGTCAGTTTTGGTTGCCTCTTGAATTTCACTCAGTGTCATTGCCTTAAGGACAGCATTTGCTGTAAAAAAGTTGACATATTCTTCCACTTGTCTTTCATTGTCTGAAATGTCATGAGAGATACTATGTGATACTCATGCAGGGTGGTGTGACATATAGTCTGCCGGGTTGCCCTTACCAGACTTGTAGTGGACTGTAGTTGTAAGGCTGCAGACATAGACTCCAGTGTTCTATACGAGCAGGTGACTTGGATTTGGGGTTATTGAAAATCCATTCCAACGGTTTGTGATCACTGATAAGTGTAAAGGGTGCTCCGTAAAGGTATATGTGAAAATGTTCACAGCCCCACCCAATCGCAAGTGCTTCCCGTTCTGTTTGTGAGTATTTTTGTTCAATGGGGGACAGCGCTCTACTTGCATAGCTTATCACTCTAGCTGGATCATTTGGGCCATTCCTTTGTGCCAACACAGCCCCAAGACCTACTGGACTTGCATCAACTATCAGTTCAGTTAGTCTGTGTGGGTCAAAGTAGGTCATCACAGCATCACTTGTTAGACTTCGTTTCATCTCATCAAGAGATCTCTGGTGCTTTTCCGCCCAGATCCAACTTACAGTCTTTTTTGTAAATTCTCTCAGAGATTGGGTTATTATGGCAAAATCCTTGATGAAACAGGCACTGTAATTTGCCATGCCCAGAAGACTACGGACCTCACTGGCATTAGTCAGAGCAGCAGCGTTGTGAAGCGCTTGAACCTTCTTGGGATTTGAAGAGAATCCTCCATCTGAGAATGTGTATCCAAAGAAGTCCAGAGTGGTTTGTGCATATGAGCACTTGACCTTGTTGAGAGTTAGGTTCTTCTCCCTCAGCCACTGAAACGTTTCTCCAAGAGCTTGGTCATGGGCAGCTCTTGTTTTCCCAAACACTAACATGTCATCACTTAGGTTGATTACTCCTGGGATGCCCTTCAGGGCTTGTTGAATGATATATTGGAAAACCTCTGCAGCCGATGAAACTCCAAAGCTCAGTCTTGTTGAATGACATTTTGGAACACCCCTGCAGCCGATGAAACTCCAAAGCCCAGTCTTTTGTAACGTCGCAGCCCTACATGGGTGGAGAATGTTGTGATATATCAAGAGGATGACTCTAGTTCTAGCTGATGATACCCACTGTTCAAATCTAGCTTTGAGAAGAACCTGGTTCCATTGAGCGATTGTATCACATCATCTACTGTATGTGTGAGAGGTCGTTCTCATTCGATGGCCTGATTTGGTAGCGTCATGTCCACACAAATGTGCACTGCTTCCGGGTCTTTTGGTTTTGGAACAGGAACGATTGGAGAGACCCAGAGAGTGGGACCATCCACCTTCTCGATGATGTCAAGGTCCTCAAGATGTTGCAGTTCAACCTCAATTCGCTTCCTTACATGAAAAGGTACTCTTCTGTGAGATTGTGTGACGGCAGGAACATCTCTCTTTATGTGCAACTTGACTTGAAAGTCATTCAGTTTTCCTATTCCCTGAAAGAGGTCAGCATACTCAGTGGGGAGATCATCCACTGCCCTCACTTCTGTCTGGTTTGAAGTTCTTGTGGGCTACTCTGGCTGTTGTGGACATGTGTGAAGAGCATTGATGATTTTGATTAGTCCCAGTTGACTGGCAGTGTCATAACCCAGTAGACTGCCATTACTTCCTTGTAGCACATGGAATGTTGCATTTGTGAAGCGTGATTTGGATTCAACCAGTGAGGTGAATTTTCCTAGGGCAGACAGTGGTGTGCGTGAACCATAAGGAAATATGGGAACCATGCATTTGGTGATTGAGGGCTTCTGTCTCAGTCTCTGGTTAGTTGTTTCATTGATGATATTCACAGTTGCCCTTGTATCAAGCATCACTTTTATATTGCAGTCAGTAACCTTTATCTTTGCATGTGGGAGATTTGCTTTTGATTGGGAGACTGTGTACAGATGCTGATGAGAAGATTCTGTGCCCACGTTGCTTCTTTCTGCCGTGTATGAAACACTAATATTGTTCTAAACTGTTTAAGTAGATAACTGGAAAGTGCACACGGCAGACTTATGACATTAACACAGTATATTTATTCTTACGCTGTAACAACCTAGCTATCCCAAGTAGAGTGGAGTACCAAGAGAACGCCCTGGTGGCGAGTCTGCCTTATATACTCTTCAGGAACAACCAATAGCTGACCTCCACCTCATTCAGCACCAATCACATTTGAATGTGCACATTTAAAACCAACCAACCCACACTGGTTAATATTCTGCGTTGGGAACACCACAGCTCCTCCCCTGTAAATTCAAACTTCTTTTTTTTTTCTAGGATTCTAACATATCCTTTTTGCTCTTAAGCTCATAACCATGTACAGTATTTCTTCAACAGTAACCATACATTACATTACAGATTTATTTTCTCTTTTTTTCTTTTCAATAACCAATCTGCATGTCAGTCACAAGTTCAGTCTATCAGGAGGACGTCTGTCTTTCACAGGGCGAGTGTTCCTTTCCACAACTGGCGGTGGTGGTTCTACAGGTCGTTCTTCCACAACCTGTGGTTCAGGATGTTCTGACACATCAGTGTCTGCATTGAAATCATCAATCTCCCAAGAAGCTCCATCACAAGAGTCCATTTGAGTCTGATCTGGATTTCCCTTGACACCCGACATCTGGTTCACGTCTTTTCACACAATTTCCATTTACTTCAACACTGTATGTGACAGGACCCAACACTTCACTTATAACTCCATTCAACCATTTCTCCCCTCCCCTGTAATTTTTTACCAACACGTGTTGACCAACCATAAAAGACCTAACACGGGGAAGATTTGGTTCAGACTCGGTCTACATTCTCTGAGAGAACTTTGGTTTGATAAGACACAACCTGATTCGCACCTGTCTTCTCAGAAATAGCTCAGCTGGGGTCTTTCCTGTCTTAGTATGGGGTGTGTTTCTGTACCCAATCAGAAAATTTGCTACACAGTGCTCAAGCGTCATACCACCAATGGCTCTATTCTTTGCAAGGGATTTCTTAAGATTTTGGACCAATCTTTCAGCTAAACCATTACTTGCAGGATGGTATGCAGGTGACTTGATGTGTTTTACTCCATTTTTAGTCAAAAATGACTCAAACTCTTGCGATACGAACTGAGGTCCGTTATCAGTTACAAGCTCTTTAGGCAACTCATAAGCTGCGAATAAATTTCTCATTGCTTCAATTGTCTTAGATGAAGTAGAAGTGGTCATGGGAACTATCTCTGGCCATCTAGCATAGGCATCCATCACTACTAAAAACATCTGCTTGTGGTCCTCAGCAAAATCAAGATGTACTCTTTCCCATGGACTCGAAGACCATTTCCGTGTATGTATCGGTGCGGTAGCAGGCATACTACGCTGCTGCTGACAAATAGTACACTGATTCACTTCACGTTCAATACTGTCATCTAATGTAGGCCACCAGAATAAACTTCTGGCGAGGGACTTCATTTTAACTATTCCCCAGTGGTGCTCATGTAATTTCGACAATAGCCTGTCTCTTAGTTTATCAGGCACTACCACACGGTAACCCCATAATAAACGATCATCCTCAATGCTAAGCTCTAATTTTCTCTGAAAATAAGGCTTCAGTGACTCATCCTGTACATGTTTAGGCCATCCAGTTAACACCAACTGTTTAACCACTCTTAACACAGGATCTCTGTCTGTTTCTTTGGCTATTTCTCTAGCCGTAAGAGGTAAGTCTTCCAGGAAGACACTCTGTAAATTGGGTTTGACACCACATCTACATCAGGCTTCACAGGTAATCTTGATAAAGCATCAGCATTGCTATGCTGCTCTGACTTCTTGTACTGGATTTCGTATGTATACGGTGCCAAAATTAGAGCCCACCTTTGTAATCTAGCGGCGGCCAGTGTTGGCACACCTGTTGTAGACCCCAGAATTTTCAACAGTGGCTTGTGGTCTGTCAATAACAAGAATTTCCTTCCATAAAGATACTCATGGAATTTCATAACTCCAAAAACAAGACCCAGTGCCTCTTTTTCCAGTTGAGAGTAATTCTGTTCTGTTTTAGTTAACATTCTGGATGCAAATGTGATAGGTCTCTCACTTCCATCTTTCATTTTGTGGCTGATTACAGCACCAACTCCATAAGGAGAAGCATCACATGCTAGTATGATATGTAACTCTGCATCAAAATGTACTAACAATTTATCTGACTGAAGAGACTTCTTTGCACTATCAAATGTACTTTGACATTTCTCTGACCATTCCCAGGTTGCATCTTTATGCAGCAATGCTGTCATTGGATGAATCAGAGTAGATAGATTAGGGATAAACTTCCCATAGTAGTTTAACAGAGCTAAGAATGACCTGAGTTCAGTTACATTTTTCGGAACTGGAGCCCTCTGAATAGCATCTGTCTTTTCCTTCATTGGATGTATGCCCATGGCATCAATGACATGCCCTAAGTATGAAACGCTGTTCTGCATGAATGCACACTTCTCTCTTTTAACCCTGAGATTGTAAGTTTCAAGTCTACTAAGCACCTCTTCCAAGTTAGTCAGGTGCCTTTCTGTATCTTTTCCAGTAATTAAGATGTCATCTAAATAACAGATGACCCCTTCCATGCCCTGAAGAACCTGATCCATAATCTTTTGAAAAATAGCAGGGGCGCTAGCAACACCATAGGGTAACCTATTGTAGTGATACAACCCTCTGTGTGTGTTGATAGTTAGGTAATGTCTTGAATTGTCCTCTAACAGAACTTGCTGATAAGCCTGCGACAAGTCTAATTTGGTAAACTGCTGACCTCCTGCTAGTTTAGCAAATAAATCTTGGGTTTTGGATACTGTTCCACATTCAACCATGGATTGATGGTGACCTTGTAGTCTCCACATATTCTCACGCTGTCATCCTTTTTAGACACACAAACTATTGGAGCTGCCCACTCACTGTAATTAATGGGTGAGATGACACCTTCAGCTTCCAATTTTGCCAGTTCTCTCTCTACAGCTTCTCTTAATGCATAAGGCACGTTTCTAGGCTTACAGAACTTGGGCACTGCATCTGGAACTACATGTAGTCTGGCTTCAATACCTTTTAACTTGCCTAACTCAGGTTTGAACACTGATGCATGTCTGGCACACACATCATCCACTGTATCATGAGCCACTCTGTTGACTCTTGACCAGTCTAGCTTTAATTAACTTATCCAGTCTCTGCCCATTAATGCAGGACCTCTTCCTTTCACGACTAGTAGTTCTAGCTTTTCTGAGCGTTCCTTGCATTTCACCTTTGCTGCGAATTTTCCTATCAACAGCAATGATTCCTCACTGTAGGTTTTCAGCACACAATTTGCAGGACTAAGTTTCACATCTTTAAACCTGCGTTTAAGTAGAGTTTCAGATATCACGGACACGGCTGCGCCAGTGTCTACCTTCATTTTCACCCTTGTACCATTTACACTGACATACACATAGTAGGGTTTCACAATGTCACCTTTACCCGTGTCCATTGCAAAAAGTTCGGCCCCTCCATTGTCCAATGTCTGACCAGTGTCAATGTTCTGTACAGCCTCCACCATGCACCTTGTCGGCACACAGCAGTCGTCTCTGGCACTGCAGAGCTGAGGCTGGATAGCATCTCCATCTGCCCGAAGACTGTGAGCGTTGCTCTGGTCCACGTGCTGGGGAGCGTTGCAACTAAGTCTTCCCTGCTGTTTGATAGCGCTGGAATTTGTACATGTCCCGTGCTTGAGCGCGTGGCAACATTCCAAATGCCTGGTCCCTTTCGATGCCTTGCCATAGCTTCCTTCTTTAGGTGAACGGCATGCTTTTGTGATGTGTCCCTTTTTCTTGCACTGGCGACACTCTGCGTCCTTGAACCTGCATTCATCCGGTCTGTGGCCTTTTCCATTGCAGCGATGGCAGGGCTTTCCATTGGCTGTAGACTTTACCGTAGCCTCTCTATGCTTTAGGTTAGCCTTCTTTTCTACCACATTAGCTTTATAGCCTTTCTGTGCAAACTGTTGCGCACTGTTGCCTTTTGTTACCCCAAAAGAAAGCGCCATTTCAACTGCGAGCTGTAACGTTAAGTCTTTTGTGTGAGCAGCATTGAGTAACCGATCTCTTAGCTCACTGCTCTTAACTCAACAGACAAACCTATCACGCAGTGCTTCATCTAAAAATGTTCCAAATTTGCATGTGGCTGCTAACTTTCTCAAACTTGCAATGTACTCATTTATTGTTTCGTTTTCCTTTTGGTTTCTTCCGCGAAACTTGCATCTCTCGGCAATAAAGTTGGTTTTCGGGATGTAGTGCTTTTCTAGCATTCCCACCAATACTTCATATGTTTTACCCGATGGCTTATCTGGTGCACACAAATCCATCAGCAAGCTATGCGCCCTTTTTCCTACCACCGTAAGAAATACCGCTTTGGTTTTCTCATCTCGAGTGTCCAATCCCTTTGCTGTGAAGTACTGCTCTAACCGCTGGCGATAACTATCAAAACTTTCCTCACTTTCCTCGAAGTGGAAACCTTCTGGCTTACCGAATGCCATCTTCTGTTCGACGGTCCTTCCACTCACCGAACGTCTCTCTCTGATTGTTCGTCGTTTACTTCTGCCTCGCTGGAGCTGCTTGACATGCTAACTCTGTGACTTCCAACTTAAACATCCCATCCTCGTCGCCAAACTGTCGTGTATGAAACACTAATATTGTTCATCATCCTTCTCGATGATTTCAAGGTCCTCAAGATGTTGCAGTTCAGCCTCAATTCGCTTCCTTACATGAAAAGGTACTCTTCTGTGAGATTGTGTGACGGCAGGAACATCTCTCTTTATGTGTGACTTGACTTGAAAGTCATTCAGTTTTCCTATTCCCTGAAAGAGGTCAGCATACTCAGTGGGGAGATCATCCACTGCCCTCACTTCTGTCTGGTTTGAAGTTCTTGTGGGCTACACTTGCTGTTGTGGACATGTGTGAAGAGCATTGGTGATTTTGATTAGTCCCAGTTGACTGGCAGTGTCATAACCCAGTAGACTGCCATTACTTCCTTGTAGCACATGGAATGTTGCATTTGTGAAGCGTGATTTGGATTCAACCAGTGAGGTGAATTTTCCTAGGGCAGGCAGTGGTGTGCGTGAACCATAAGGAAATATGGGAACCATGCATTTGGTGATTGAGGGCTTCTGTCTCAGTCTCCGGTAAGTTGTTTCATTGATGATATTCACAGTTGCCCTTGTATCAAGCATCACTTTTATATTGCAGTCAGTAACCTTTATCTTTGCATGTAGGAGATTTGCTTTTGAATGGGAGACTGTGTACAGATGCTGATCAGAAGATTCTGTGCCTGCGTTGCTTCTTTCTGCCGTGTATGAAACACTAATATTGTTCTAAACTGTTTAAGTAGATAACTGGAAAGTGCACACGGCAGACTTATGACATTAACACAGTATATTTATTAATACGCTGTAACAACCTAGCTATCCCGAGTAGAGCGGAGTACCAAGAGAACGCCCTGGTGGCGAGTCTGCTTTATATACTCTTCAGGAACAACCAATAGCTGACCTCCACCTCATTCAGCACCAATCACATTTGAATGTGCACATTCAAAACCAACCAACCCACACTGGTTAATATTCAGTGTTGGGAACACCACACTTTCGTGAGATGTGATGCCACTTTTTCAACTGGTGTGTACATAATGAACTTCATGTCGACCTGTGATGCCCCCTTGTGGCATCAGAGCTGCCCATGACCTCCTTGCAGTCTCAAGGAGGGAGTTGCCGTAGTCCAGCCGCGAGATGACCAGAGTCTGGATGAGCACTTGTGCCGTCTCGTCGGTGAGGAATGGGCGGATCCTCCTGATGTTATAGAGGTGAAATCTGCAGGAGTGAGCAACCGATGCAACGTTTGCAGCAAACGACAGTTGGTCGTCCAGGATCACACCCAGATTTCTCGCAGTCCGAGTTGGTGTCACCATGGTGTTGTCAATGGTGATGGCCAGGTCTCGGTGCGGGCGACCTTTCCGCGGGAAGAACATCAGCTCCGTCTTGTCCAGATTGAGCTTCAGGTGGTGTGTCGCCATCCACTCCGAGATGCCAGTCAAGCACGCAGCAATGAGGGGGGGGGAGAGAGAGTAGAACATGAAATAGTGGTCAGAGAGCTAGAGGGGAGTAACAGAGAGATTGGAAATAGGACAGTATCTAGTAAAGATAAGGTCCAACTGGTTGCCGGCCTCATGGGTAGGAGGAGAGGGTGAAGGTCAAAGGAGGAGAGGAAAGAGAGAAGAGGATCTAGCTGGTCAGTGTGGATGTTGAAGTCACCAAGAAGTATAAGTGCAGAGTCATCATCAGGGAAGTGTGACACAAGTGTCTCAAGCTCCTCCAGAAACTCACCAAGGGGGCCTGGTGGGTGGTACACAACCACAATGGTGAGTTTGGCTGGATAAGAGAGTAACAGCATGAAATTCAAAAGACGGCAGAGAAAATTGTGGAATGGAAATGAGAGTATTTCCATTTCGGGGAGATTAGCAGGCCAGTACCACCATCCCACCTCTGGGAGTGTGAGAAAAAGAGTACACATCTGACAGAACTGCGGGTGTGGTAGTGTTTTCTGGTGTGATCCAGGTCTCAGTTAGAGCAAGAAAGTTGAGGAGGAGCAAGGATGCGTAGCCTGAGATATACTCAGCTTTCAGCACCGCGGACTGGCAATTCCAGAACCCTCCTGTCACCACTTGCTCAACGTGAGTAGAGAGAGTGTGATACATGAGATTGGTAGGGTCACAGCACCTAGGAGTGACCCAACATCTATGCTAGCCCTGGGAAGAGGAAAGGACAGGAATGCGAAGGAAACATGTTGTGTATTGATAAATGTTCTATCATTCACTGTTGATACGGAACTACTTATTGTTTACATGTTGTTGACCGGATGTAACCCCACCCAGAAAGGAGATAAATATTAGGTGCAAAAGCGCCAAAACCCAGAACTGCGCTCTCCAATGCCTTGACAGTCAGGTGGACATGTACAGCCGAGAGATATGAATAAAAGCTCATTTACATAAAGTCATCTCCGGGTACTTTGTCAATAAGAACGCAACAAAACACATAGTCTATACTGTAATATTTAAAGGGGTTGCCTCCTAACGGTCACTACAGTGTCTCGAATGAAGCAATGTCCACACATCAAATAACGTTTGGTGTTCCGTGTTTACTGTGGTCTACCATGCATACACAATCCCTTCCGTGGGATTCATTTGTAGGCTTTTAAGTGTAATCTGGCTCTGTCTGCATCTGAAGTTGAATCTCAGGGGGTTCCTGCAGTCTGCCACTTTATGTGCCATTTGGGTGGGAGAATTTTCTTCTCAACACACTGTGAATCAAAGTGAATTAATCAAAGCACAAGAGACAATAAATCAATGTCCAGTACTTAAAAGTCTGATGTGAGTAGGTTTGTTAATAGTCTGCAAAAGGGTACAACAATGTACCGAGCTGGTCCATGGAGCAACTGAAACAACATGTCTAAAACACTCTTTTTTATACTGTATTTTGTCCCCACCTATTGTGGAGCTTAACCTTAGACCACACCTTTGATTTTAGATCATATCTCACCATCCATCATTATTTTCTCGTTAAGACATTGTTCTGCGTATCCAAATATATGGTGTCTCAGTCTTCCAGGCACTGTGGTCTAATGTGGCCTATTACACATACTGTCATCTGGTGGTCTTGTCAGTATACCACTGTTCCTGTCCTGTTTTTTTTTTTTTATTCATTCACTCACTGATTCATTCATTATCCAAACCGCTTATCCTTACTCAGGGTCGCGGGGATGCTGGAGCCTATCCCAACAGTCACTGGGTGGCATCATGTTGTTCTTTACACCATTATTTCCACAATTCTCATATAGTTAATAAAAAATAATTGATTACCTCTAGTTATAATCCAGTGTTTGATTCTTGATTAATAAAAATAATCACACATTGTATAAAATAAGCCTATTGATTGTAGATACTTAAACAAATTATTTCCCACATTAAACCCCTTTGTGACTTTGGCCAAATCATCAACATAAGAAAAGTACACTTATTAAACATTATAAAAAAAGTCAGTGAATAAAAATGAACACAGTCGTAGGTGGGGGCAAAAAACCCAGTACAGATATGTCTTCTTATAACACTGGGAAAATTCCCCCATGGCCTCCTAATACCAACCGACCATCCGTAGGGCGACCACTTAAAAGCCTACAACCTGTTGCATATGTTTTTATTTTTGCTGTTTTTATTTTTACTCTTATTTGATCTTCCTTTATTCCTGCCTTGTTTTTTTTTGTGAAGCACTTTGTAACATTGTTTTAGAAAGGTGCTATATAAATAAAATTATTATATTATTATCATTATTATTATTATTATTATTATGATCTTATGTGTACTGGTAAGTTGTTCCAGAGATCAGGAGCAGCCACTGCAAAGGCTCTGTCACCCCTATTCTTAAGCCTGGATCTCGGAACATGTAAGAGCATCTGGTTTGTTGACCTGAGTGTTCTGACTGGTGTATGATGAAGTATTAGCTCAGATAAATAAGATGGTGCCAGCCCATTCAAAGACTTAAAAACAAGTAATAAAATCTTAAACTGGACCCTAGAACAGACAGGAAGCCAATGAAGGGAGGCCAGTACAGGCGTCATGTGATCACGTCGTTTTTTTTCCTGTCAGAAGGCAAGCAATTGCATTTTGTACAAGCTGCTACCGATGAAGCGACGACTGAGCCACACCAACATACAATGAATTACAATAATCCAAACGAGAGGTAATAAATGCATGAATTACCCTTTCAAGATCATTTCAAGGGAGCTAGGCCTTTACTTTTCCCAGAAGTTGTAATTGAAAAAAACTTGTTTTGACTTCTGAGCTTATTTATCAAAGTTAAAAGAGCTGTCAAAAAAAGATTCCTAACAGAAGAGTGACTGTAGGAAGGTAAAGGACCAAGAGCACTATCATAACCATCCAGAAGATCAGGTTGTCCATATACAATAATTTCAGTCTTATTTTGATTTAGTTTCAGGAAGTTTAACTCCATCCATGTTGTGACATCCTTTACACAACTAAGCAAAGCCTGTATAGAATCTCTGCTGTTTGTTTTTTATAGGCAGATAGATATAATAAATCATCAGCAAAACAATGAAAAGACATATTGTGTTTTTTAAAAATGGACCCCAAGGGCAGTTTATACAATGAGAAGAGAATGGGGCCCAAAATGGAGCCTTGAGGGACCCCACAATTAAGTGGGGCTGCAGCTGCAGAGAATTGGTCTATATAGACAGAAAATCTTCTATTTGACAGATAAAACTTGAACTATTCTAGGGCAGTACCTTTAATGCCTACACACAGCTCAAGATGTGATAAAACAATATTATGGTCAACCGTGTCGAAGGCAGCAGTCAGGTCCAAAAGCACCAGAACAGCAGAGTTCTCAGAGTCCATAGTTAAAAGAAGATCATTAAAAACTCTTAAAAGGGCCGTTTCAGTGCTGTGACATGATTTGAAACCGGACCGGAACTTTTCAAAAATGCTATTAATTTCTAGGTGCATTTGTAATTGTACATAAACTGCTTTCTCTAAGACTTTTGAAAGAAAAGGCAGCTTTTTAGGCAGCTAATAAAATAAAATAAAAAGAATTTTTCTAAAATCAGTGTACAACATCATCAAGAATTATATACATGTGTGTGTGGATATATATATATATATATATATATATATATACACTGCTCAAAAAAATAAAGGGAACACATAAGCAATGCAATGTAGCTCCAAGTCAATCACACTTTTGAGATATCAACCTGTCCAGTTAGGAAGCAACACTGATTTGTGAATCAATTTCACCTGTTGGTAAATTGTCTAATTTCCACCTGGTGGTGACCTTCAACAGGCCACTAATGTGCAGGTTTCTGCTCAAACAGTGAGAAACAGAATGCATGAGGATGGTATGAGGGCCCGACGTCCACAATTGGGGCCTGTGCTCACAGCCCAACACCGTGCAGCCCGATTGACCTTTGCCAGAGAACAGCTTGGTTGGCAGATTCGCCATTGGCGCCCTGTGCTCTTCACAGATGAGAGCAGGTTCACACTGAACACATGTGACAGACGTGAGAGAGTCTGGAGACGCTGTGGAGAACGTTCTGCTGCCTGCAACATCCTCCAGCATGACCGGTTTGGCGGTGGGTCAGTGATGGTCTGGGGAGGCATATCCTTGGAGGGCCGCACAGACCTCTACGTGCTAGCCAGAGGTACCATGACTGCCATTAGGTACCGGGATGAGATCCTCAGACCCATTGTCAGACCATATGCTGGTGCAGTGGGCCCTGGGTTCCTGCTCATGCATGACAATGCTCGTCCTAATGTGGCCAGAGTGTGTCAGCAGTTCCTGTATGTCGAGGGCATTGATGCTATGGACTGGCCTGCACGTTCCCCAGACCTGAATCCAACCGAGCACCTCTGGGACATCATGTCTCGTACCATCCGCCAACGCGATGTCGCACCACAGACTGTCCAGGAGTTGACCGATGCCCTGATCCAGGTCTGGGAGGAGATTCCTCAGGAGACCATCTGTCGTCTCATCAGGAGCATGCCCAGACGTTGTAGGGAGTGCATACAGGCACGTGGAGGCCACACACACTACTGAGCCTCATTTTGAATCGTCTTGAAGAATTTCCACAGAAGTTGGATCAGCCTATGTTCTCATTTTCCACTTTGATTTTGAGTATGATTCTGAATCCAGATCTTAATGGGCTAATGATTTTGATTTCCATTGATCATTCTTAGGTTATTTTGCTCTAAACACATTCCTCTGTCTAATAAATAAAGATTTTCAGCTGAAATATTTCATTCATCGAGGTCTATATTGTGTTTTTAGGTGTTCCCTTTATTTTTTTGAGCAGTATATATACACTACCGTTCAAAAGTTTGGGATCACCCAAACAATTTTGTGTTTTCCATGAAAAGTCACACTTATTCACCACCATATGTTGTGAAATGAATAGAAAATAGTCAAGACATTGACAAGGTTAGAAATAATGATTTGTATTTGAAATAAGATTTTTTTTACATCAAACTTTGCTTTCGTCAAAGAATCCTCCATTTGCAGCAATTACAGCATTGCAGACCTTTGGCATTCTAGCTGTTAATTTGTTGAGGTAATCTGGAGAAATTGCACCCCACGCTTCCAGAAGCAGCTCCCACAAGTTGGATTGGTTGGATGGGCACTTCTTTGAGCAGATTGAGTTTCTGGAGCATCACATTTGTGGGGTCAATTAAACGCTCAAAATGGCCAAAAAAAGAGAACTTTCATCTGAAACTCGACAGTCTATTCTTGTTCTTAGAAATGAAGGCTATTCCATGCGAGAAATTGCTAAGAAATTGAAGATTTCCTACACCGGTGTGTACTACTCCCTTCAGAAGACAGCACAAACAGGCTCTAACCAGAGTAGAAAAAGAAGTGGGAGGCCGCGTTGCACAACTGAGCAAGAAGATAAGTACATTAGAGTCTCTAGTTTGAGAAACAGACACCTCACAGGTCCCCAACTGGCATCTTCATTAAATAGTACCTGTTAGAGCCTGTTTGTGCTGTCCTCTGAAGGGAGTAGTACACACCGGTGTAGGAAATCTTCAATTTCTTAGCAATTTCTCGCATGGAATAGCCTTCATTTCTAAGAACAAGAATAGACTGTCGAGTTTCAGATGAAAGTTCTCTTTTTCTGGCCATTTTGAGCGTTTAATTGACCCCACAAATGTGATGCTCCAGAAACTCAATCTGCTCAAAGAAGTGCCCATCCAACCAATCCAACTTGTGGGAGCTGCTTCTGGAAGCGTGGGGTGCAATTTCTCCAGATTACCTCAACAAATTAACAGCTAGAATGCCAAAGGTCTGCAATGCTGTAATTGCTGCAAATGGAGGATTCTTTAACGAAAGCAAAGTTTGATGTAAAAAAATCTTATTTCAAATAAAAATCATTATTTCTAACCTTGTCAATGTCTTGACTCTATTTTCTATTCATTTCACAACATATGGTGGTGAATAAGTGTGACTTTTCATGGAAAACACGAAATTGTTTGGGTGATCCCAAACTTTTGAACGGTAGTGTATATATATCCATCCATCCACCCATTATCCAAACCGCTTATCCTGCTCTCAGGGGCGCGGGGATGCTGGAGCCTATCCCAGCAGTCATTGGGCAGTGGGCAGGGAGACACCCTGGACAGGCCACCAGGCCATCACAGTATATATTTATATAAAAAATAGGGTGGCACGCTGGTGCAGTCGCCTCACAGCAAGAAGCTCCTGTTTAATCCAACCTTGGGGGTCATCCTCTGTGTGGAGTCTGCATGTTCTCCCCATTTCTGCGTGGGTGTGTGTGTGGGGGGGGGGTGATCTGCTGCTATACCAATGCAGCAGAAAATCTTTTTACAGCTGGATGTTGACAGGTATGCACAAATCTAGTACAGAATATTTATTTGCAGAGGTGGGCCATTGTGGCTTGTGGCTTTTTTTGAAATGGCACATGACTGACTTTAATGTGAGCTTCTTGTTTTCAAAAAGAATATGCACCGTATTTTGGTTTTTAAATGCTTAAAGCAGTGTTACACTGTGTTGGTAGGCAATGGAATAGACCACTACACTACCCAGACACTCCATGAAGTGATTTTAATATTTACCAACCATTGCTGTCCACGCAGCGGCACGGTGGCTGCCTCACAGCAAGAAGGTCCTGGGTTCAAGCCCCGGGGTAGTCCAACCTTGGGGGTTGTCCTCTGTGTGGCATTTGCATGTTCTTCCCGTGTCCGTGTGGGTTTCCTCCCACAGTCCAAAGACATGTAGGTCAGGTGATTCGGCCATACTAAATTGTCCCTAGGGGTGTGTGTGTGTGTGTGTGTGTGTGTGTGTGTGTGTGTGTGTGTGTGTGTGTGTGTGTGTGTGTGTGTGTGTGTGTGTGTGTGTGTGTGTGTGTGTGTGTGTGTGTGTGTGTGTGTGTGTGTGTGTGTTGGCCCTGTGATGGACTGGCGGCCTGTCTAGGGTGTTTCCCCGCCTGCCGCTCAATGACTGCTGGGATAGGCTCCAGCATCCCTGAGAGCAGGATAAGTGGTTTGGATAATGGATGGAAGTCAGTGGTCCCCAATCATTAGCAATGATGATCCAGCCCAAAATATGCAAGCTAATTTCACTGATTAATTCTCCCCTGTCTAGTTGAAGGTGTGGTAACCAGGGAAATGAGCTGGTGTAGTTTTGGGTTGGAATGAAAACCTGTATACGCACAGCCCTCCATGGTACATGATTGGGCACCACGTGGTTTTAATGATTGCCCAATTGAAGCCCAGTTAGAAGAATCAGAGAAGCGGAAAGTTACCCAGTACTGAAGTGATGAGTGAAGTTTTTCTGATTCTAAATGAAGTCTGAACAAAGTTTTAATGAGGTCTGGGTTAAAAAAAAGGTGAACCTATCCTTCGAGAGTTGCAAGCAAATCATAGTAGGAGGAACATTTTTTTTGTCTATCTGAAGGAGACTTGAAGGGCTGAACATGGAGTATTTCATTTTTACATTACATTCTAAGGCCTCTTGACCATTGACTGTGACCACTTTATCGTTAGGGCGGACCAAAGTTTTAAAAAAGATTCAATCACCAAACTTTCATGTTAAAATATATTCATGTGAAATGCTTGCACTTGATTCCATAACAGTCATTCTTAAATATCTTATTAGACTACTGATTGTAATCCTCTCACAAAACAGATTCTCAATATTTTCTGTATTTGAGTTTTAAAGAAAATGTAATTCATGAAGACATTGACATGAAAATTGACATTTTTACCTTATTAGCTAATTTTCCCAATCATATTATGCACATATTGTGCCAACAACTGCTAACAACTTGTGCCAAAAAAAACCCACAAAAAAAATGTTTTTGCTTATTTTACATTAAATTCTATCACAGTACCTTCATGCATGAGCCAGCCAGCGAGCGACTTTCCAACTAATTATACTATAAAATGTTTTGCACTATCCAATCAAATCCTGAAGGATCAAACCACATCCCTCCCAAGATTATTGTCCTGCCCTAATATCCTCTTTTACTTGGAAATGTGTTACATTACACTGTGAATGCTGTTTCACCTTGTTTTGAATGTGAAATAATAGTAAGCCTGTTGTGAATCGTCATAGGTACTGTTATCTTGGTCAAAACTAACCGTTTTAGAATTTTAATGGCTTCTTATCCTGCTCTCCCCAGCTGGCCAAGCACTATGGTAATGTCTACAGTGTGTTCTTGGGCCACAGACCAGTTGTCATCATCAGTGGCCTAAGGGCCTTGAAGGAGGCTCTGGTGATCAAGGCTGCTGACTTTGCTGGACGACCCCAAGACCTCATGGTTAATGCCATAAACCAAAACAAAGGTAAAACAGTGAAGTGATGTGTTGTTATGTGGTGATGGGAGCCATAGGACTGATGGTATGATGGTGACTTAGTTGTTTGCATGTGGCCTCACCGTAAGTGGGTTCTGGATTTGATTCCAGCCCATCTGTGTGGAGTTTTTTTGTTCTCCTCATGTCTGAGTATTCCAGCTCATGTTTGGTATATTTTATACTTTTGGAGATATTTAATTTTTAACGAGAATCGTTTCCACATATGCATGAATGGAAGAATGTTCAGCTCAGCTAGAGTGGAGCTAGAATGAATGATGTCACATGAGTCTCAGCCAATAAGATTGCATTATAAAAATAGTCCCTAATCTCACTGCTCATTGGTCGATGTGAATGCTGGTATACTTCCATTATCATTTTCAAATAGTTTTGGGTTGCATTTGCTCATCAGCACTAAAAGCTGTAGTAGTAAAAGCAGGAATAGTTGCAGGAACAGTTGACCTAGTAGTAGTAGTAGTAGTAGTGGTGGTGGCGGTAGTATTAGTAGTAGTTGTAGTAGTAAAAGCAGGAGTAGTAGTGGTACTAGTAGGAGTGCCGCTTTAGCAACCACCTAGTACAACCTAGTAACTACCCATTACACTCTAGCAACCACCTAGTACACCCTAGCAACCACCTAGCAACCACCTAGTGCACCTTCACAACCCCCAAGTACACTTTGACATCCACTCAGTGACACCTTACCAACCACTTAGTACACCCTGGCAACCACCAAAAATGTCCCAACAACCACTTAGGACACATTAGCAACCACAAATTCACCGGCAGTGTTGAAAAGATCAAATTATATCATATGCACGTAGAATATCAAGGGCCCCAGAAATCAGAATTTATTTCTAAACCTGTTACCATATCATCTACTTTGCCCAGCTGACACCTCTTGCATGCCTATGCATCCTGGAAGATGGATTCCTCCTCTTATGCTCCTCCTGAGGTTTTTGCAAATGTTTTGTTTTGTTTTTTTCCTGTGGAAATTTTCATTATCCAAATCAAGGGTCTAAGGATGGATGTCCATTGTAATTTACTGTATCTACCTGTTTTTGACAGTATAAGTTTAAAGCCCTCTGAGACTATTTTTTTCTTTGTTTCTTTCTTTTGTTGTTGTTGATGATTTCTCCCTTTTTCTCCTCAATTGTATCCAGCCAATCACCCCACTCTTCCGAGCCGTCCCGGTCGCTGTTCCACCCCCTCTGCCCATCCGGGGAGGGCTACAGACTACCACATGCCTCCTCTGATACATGTGGAGTTGCCAGCCGCTTCTTTTCACCTGAGAGTGACGAATTTCACCAGGGGGACGTAGTGCGTGGGAGGATCACGCTATTCCCCCCAGTTCCCCTGTCCCCCCCAAACAGGTACTCCGACTGACCACAGGAGGCGCTAGTACAGCGACCAGGACACATACCCACATCCGACTTCCCACCCGCAGCCACGGCCAACTGTGTCGGTAGGGATGCCCAATTAAGCCGGAGGTAACACGGGGATTCGACCCGCTGATCCTTTTGTTGATAGGCAACGGAATAGACCACGACACCACCTGAATGCCCCAAGACTGTAATTTTTTTTAGGGCCATACAAATAAACTTGACTTGACTCAACCACATTGGTCCCCTTATAGTTGTCTCACTATTAGTAGAGTTTCTTAACCAGATAAATTCCTCAAGATAAACTATTAAAGCCATGATAGATTTGATGATGATCATTACATCACTGTTTATTTTTGTGGCTCTCTGTATCCAATTATTTTATGCTGCTATGAAGCTTCCTGTCTAGTTTTTATGCACTGGTGAAATGCTAAAAAAGGTATTGAAGTAATGTAAAAAAGGGCATCCGGGTAGCATAGTGGTCTATACTGTTGCCTATCAACACGGGAATTGCCTGTTCGAATCCCTGTGTTACCTCTCGTTTAGTCGGGCGTCCCTACAGACACAATTGGCTGTGTCTGCGGGTTGGATGTAGGTATATGTCTTGGTCGCTGCAATAGTGCCTCCTCTGGTTGGTCGGGTGCCTGTTCGGGGGGGAGGGGGGAATGGTGTGATTCCCCCTGGCGCTAAATCCCCCTGGCGCTAAATCCCCCTGGCGCTAAATCCCCCTGGCGCTAAATCCCCCTGGCGCTAAATCCCCCTGGCGCTAAATCCCCCTGGCGCTAAATCCCCCTGGCAAAACTCCTCACTGTCAGAAGCGGCTGGTGACTCCACATGTATCGGAGGAGGCATGTGGTAGTCTGTAGCCCTCTCTGGATCGGCAGAGGGGGTGGAGCAGCGACCGGGACGGCTCGGAGAGTGGGGTGATTGGCCAGGTACAATTGAGGAGAAAAGGGGGGGAGTAACGTATAAAAAATCTCTATGTTTTGTAATATACAATCTTCAACTGGGACTGACTACATGTGAGCCCTCACTTCCAAAGTGTGTTTTCCAGAATAGTGATATATTTACTGCAGGAGGTCCTGGTAATGAGTTCTGCTTTTTAATCAGTACACCATGCTCTTTGTGTCACTGTGCTAATGGTAGGAGTGATTCTGTCAGACTACGGTCCTGGTTGGAGGGAGCACAGACGCTTTGCTTTGAAGACTTTGAGGAACTTTGGCCTCGGGAAACTGTCCATGGAAGAGAGAATTCTATCAGAAACACAGAACTGCATGAAACAACTGGATGAAAGTGTCGGTATGTCAGCTAAAATCCTAATTATTCCCACTTCTCACAGAGTTGGAAGGGATCCCCCCAGTGTAGACTCCTCCACTTTGCTATGGACCAGTGGTGGCTGGTGCTAACATTTTTTTTTGGGTGGGGGGCAATTTACATTGTCACAGCACACCTGACAGCTGCTTTAATGTCCACACAGTCACAGAGTTATTAATTCAATTTGTTGTCATTAAAAACCATGTGCAGGCACATGTTAAAAATGAAATGAGGGCTGTGGCTTCACCAAACAGTGCAAGACAGACACAGACAAACACAGTATAAGATATACACACATGAAGACCAAAAGCTAAAATAACTTAAAAAAGAACAAGAGTACAAAATATTTAAAAATATCTACAGACATTCATTGGGTTGCCAGGTTCAGGTGGGTAACAGTTTGTAGAAAGAAGCTGTTTTTGAGCCTGGTAGTGCGGGCTCTGAGGCTCCTGTAACGCCTCCCAGAGCGCAGGGGGGAGAACAGTCCATGGTTGGGGTGGGTGGGATCTCTGTTGATGCTCAGACCCCTTCAAAGGCAGCGTTTGTGATAAATATCTTTTATGGCTGGGAGCTGGGTACCAGTGATATGCTCGGCCGCCTTGACGACCCGCTGCAGAGCTTTCTGGTCTACTGAGGTGCAGTTGCTGTTCCACACTGAGATGCAGCTGGTCAGGGTGCTTTCTATGGTGCAATGGTAGAAGTTGGTGAGAATTTTAGGGGATAGATGGGCGCTCCTCAGCCTCCTCAGGAAATGCAGGCATTGTTGGGCCTTTTTTACAAGGGTCTGGGTGTTTAATGTCCAGGAAAGTTCCTTGCTGATGTGGACTCCAAGGAATTTAAAGCTGGTAACACGTTCCACTTCCACCCCATTGATGTGTATGGGGGAGTGGCTGCAGCTTCTAGACCTCCTGAAGTCCACAATCAGCTCCTTCGTCTTCTGCACATTGAGGACAAGTTTGTTGGTAGTACACCATGATGTGGGGTGCTGAATCTCGTCCCTGTAGGCCGTCTTGTCATTGTTGGTGATACGGCCAATGACTGTGGTGTCATCTGCAAATTTAACTATAACATTTGAGGGGTGAGTTGGCAGGCAGTCATGGGTAAAGAGGGAGAAAAGGAGGGGGCTCAGAACACTGCCTTGAGGTGCACCTGTGCTGAGGGTCAGGGTGGAGGAGGTGTGGTCACCTATCCTAACAGACTGAGGTCTGTTGGTCAGGAAGTCCAGGGTCCAGTTACAGAGGGAGGGGTTGAGGCAAGGGACAGGAGTTTGGTGGTTAGTTTGGCAGGGATGATAGTCTTGAAGGCAGAGCTGTAATCTATAAACAGCTTCCGGATGTATGTGTTGTTAAGTTCAAGGTGGGTTAGAGCAAAATGCAGGGCAGTAGCAATGGCATCCTCAGTAGACCCTTTGGGACGGTAGGCGAACTGATGTGGGTCGAATGTGGGGGGGATAATGTTTTCGATGTGAGCCAGAACCATTCTCTCAAAGCACTTCATGGCGATGGGGGTGAGTGCTATGGGTTGGCAGTCATTCAGACATGTGAATTTTGGTTTCTTGGGGACAGGAATGATAGAGGTGGTCTTGAAGCATGCCGGGACTATGGATTGGGACAGTGAGAGGTTAAATGTAGTTGTGAAGACCTCAGCCAGCTGGTTGGCACATTCCCAGAGGACCCAACCCGGTATGCCGTCTGGTCCGGCAGCCTTCCGTGTGTTCACTCTGCGCAGTGATTCTCTGACCTCTGCAATCGGTAGAGTGAGCATCTAAGCGGGCATAGAAATGATTTAGCTTGTCTGGCAGGGAGGCATCATGGACAGTGGGACCGCTATTATTGAACCCTGATAAAATCTATAGGCTACATTGTCCTTCTTAATAACTCTGTGACTGTGAGGACATTAAAGCAGCTGTCAGATGTGCTGCACCAAGGTAAATTGTGCCCCCCCCCAAAAAAAATTATTAGCACCAGCCGCCACTGCTGTGGACCCTTCACTTGCCCCTTTTGACATTATGATACTAAAATCTTTCATCATAAATTGAAAACTCTGCATTGGCTTGAATGACAATACCACAAGTCACACCTCTATAGCTGCTAATGTTGAACTTTCTTCATTTTACTGAAAAAATATAGCATTTGTTTGCAATTAGCTAAGAATTTAAATGTCATTTTGGTTCGGTGTCCTTGTTAGAAATTGAAAAGTTCTTGAAAATGCTCAATTATGCCAATGTTGATGTGAAATGGACTGATTTGGTCGAATATAAAATAGCAGCCTTGATTCATGCTCAATTATCCAGGTGTAGAAGTCCCAGAAAAGTTGAATCAATTGATCTGGACACAATGTTTAGTGGGAGAAACATTTCATCACTCATCTATGTGACTTTGTCAGTCTCAGCTGATTGCAGGTATCCCCAACCTTACAAACAGCACAGTTGCTTGTGTACCATAAACCAACACATGCTGATCAGTACTTAAGGTTTGACTCTCATAATGCGCTGGAGCACAAACTAGAAGTCATCAGGATGCTGCACCACCAAGTGACAACGTCCCCACTGACACAGCGGCTGGGGTTGGGGGAAATCCCACATTAAGCAGACCCTGGATAAGTGTGGTTATTCTAACTGGGTGTTTGTCAAAGTGAGGAAGATGCCCAAGCAGTGCACCAGCCGATCGAAGAGAGGAGAGGGACAACAGCTGCCTAAGCATAAACCAGTGGTGATTCCATATGTGGCGGGAGTGTTAGAACAGTTGAGACTCATATTTTCCAAACCCTGCGTCTCAGTTGCTTTCAAACCATAAAATACACTGCACCAGAAATTGGTCCACCTCAAGGATTGGGTCACCCAGTGCAAAAAGAGCAACATAGTATAGTATAGTATAGTATAGTATAGTATAGTATACACTGTTAAGTGCTGGAGGATTGCATGACTTGTACATTGGGGAAATCAAACAGACTTGCGAAGAGGATGGCCAGCACAGAAGAGCTACCTCATCAAGCCAGTGGCCATTCTGTCAAGGATGAGGATGTGCACATACTTGACAGGGAGTAACACCGGTTTGAATGGGGAGTCAAAGAAGCCATCGATATGAAGAGGGAAGCACCATCCCTGAACCAAGGAGGGGGGCTAAGAGTACATCTGTCACCATCTTACAATGCTTTGATTGCAGCTATTCTCCAATCCCCTGTGAATAGTGCACGTGGCCACTGTAACTCTAATTAATGGTCACAGAAATGTGCACATGAAACCCCTGTTAGATCACCAGTTTCAGTCGTTATACAACTCTACTGTTTATAAGGTTGGGGACACCTGCAGTCCGCCGAGACTGACAAAGTCACTTAGATGAGTGACGAAATGTTTCAACGTTGTGCCCAGATGAACTGATTCAACTTTTCTGGGGTAAGATGGTCGTGTTTTCTCTCAGATTTGCAATAAATGCTCATTTAAATGACATATTTTCAAAACTTTGAAACAAAGTTTTTTTTTTCTTCCATTTCCCCTACAAATGCTCCTTACTCATTGGAGTTCACTACTCTGTTACCTTCTAAAAAAAATGTTGTGCGATATCAAAACTATAATCCTTAAAGTACCCCTCCACTCAAAAATGTGGTTTTCTTATGTTTGTGTCCCCTAAAATGTCTGGCCTTGACTATACTGACTTGTATCTGTGCAGTTTGTCACTAGAGCGGTGTTTTAACATTCCTTGACTGAAGGAGGCACTGTCTGTGCGCCTCCTTAAAATTTGATAAGCGGATAAACAAGATTTTGTACATCACAAATCCAAAAGCCAATTGCTGTTTAATATGCAGATGCAGGGCAGGCAAAGAAACCTGAAACCTCCTGCGGGGGGCGGACTTGTCAGTACAGTACAGAGAGCCAGCTTGCAATAGCATAGTGAAAGTTTTGACAACAAACATGGTGGAGTGTGCAGTTTTTCCGATGTAAACCAGACCCCAGCGCTTCCTTCCACTATCTACCAAAAACAAAACAAAACCCCCACTATACTGCTGAAATGGTTGGAATTTATTTATAGACATCGGGCTCATGTACCTACAAACCTGAAGGGACTGCATATCTGCAATGCTCATTTCAGTGAGGCATCAAAGAAAGTTGAATCAGTTCATCTGGATACAACGTTTATTGACAGGCGTGAGGGGTGTTTCCATAAACTAATGCAAAAGCCACTGGGTGGGTTTCTACAAGAAATTAGTTTTGAAGTCTGATGCTGTGCCGGCTATTTATCCTGGGACTGCAACAGCGAGCGGGAGTAAGTATTGTAGTGAATTCGGAGGGCAGCTGGGAACCGCCACAGCTGGGGGCGTGAACGTGGCTGCCCCCAGAATTTGCTACATTGGTGTCAGAAGTGGGATGGTGACTCGCTAGCCCTTGTCTCTGGGCACACACGCTTCCGATGGCCTCACGGTCTCACCATCCCACTTCTGACACCAATGTACCAAATTTGGGGGCAGCCAGGAACCGTCGCAGCTGGGATGCGAACCCGGGCCTTCCGCACCACGGGCGACTACATTAACCAGTCGACTAAAGGGTACAACCCGTTATCCAAGGGCTGGTGAGTCTATTCATCCGTGGTTGTTACACTACCCCCCTCCTTCGGGAAGCACGTCCCCCCGCCTCAGCATACCAACTCCCTCACGCCTCTGGGTGCACGCGCTTCCGATGGCCTCCCGGTCTCACCATCCCACTTCTGACACCAATGTAGCAAATTCTGGGGGCAGCCAGGAACTGCCACAGCCGGGACACAAACTCGGGCCTCCCACCCCATAGGCGACTATGTTAACCAGGAGTTGACTGGTTAACGTAGTCGCCCGTGGTGCGAGAGACCAGTCTTTTTTCTTTTCTTTTTTTTTCTAGCAACCTAATTCCCAAAGATCCATTTTTGTGAGGACACAAAACATGGTTGAGCCTAATATTACGGTTTTTTTATACTGTGATGCCTGGTTTGGTCTTCTGTATCTGCTTGTTAGCCCCAACAACTTCGTATCTTCTTCACACTCACTGCTTCCTTTCCTGTTTTTCTGCATTGGGCTGCTGTGTTGAAGATATAAAACATCATGTGCCAGAAGTTCTACCCAACAGTAACCATTAAAATAAGCAACTACAAAAGTGTTCATGACTTGTGTGTTCATGGATTAGCTGTCATCTTGAATATACCTGTGATAAAATGTATATGAAAAGGACTGTGGTTTGCAAATAAATCTTTGGAATTGTTGCTTTATCAACTAACAGCTCTTTTTTATTTTAACCATATTTTGTATGGAATTCTTCTGAGTTACACTCAGTGGTGTTGTAATATTTTCATCAGTGTTGACCTGAATTTCTTACTATGATTCTGTTCCAGGGAAAATTTTGAAACCTGAGATTTTGTTCCACAATGTAGCATCCAGTGTAATATGCCCACTCCTGTTCGGGGCAGACTATGCCTGCAATTATGATTCCTTTACAAAACTACTTCATCACTACACAGAGGCTGCTAGTCTCATCAGTGGACCATGGTCTGTGGTGAGTCACAGCATTTTTTTAAGGAATATCTCATGAGGATATTTCAGACCAGAGACTTGCAATGGATATGAAATATATTTCAATGGTTTAAAAACTGAGCATGGATTGTGGATCAATGGAAAATGTTGTTGTTTTTTATACTGGTATTCACTTATGTTATGATTGGGGGAAAAAATCAGTCACACATATTCTGGGTGTATTCATGTAATATTCTGGATTAACATTATCGTAAACCCAAAGAGGATAATGAACAGTGTCAATTAGAAAAAGTCAATTAGAAGTGGGGAGTTGACTTCATGCATGTACTCTTCCTTTTTTTTTGGCTTTTTTTTCTTTAACAAATTTTAGTTGCAATAACAAGCTCAAAAATGCAAAAAACATGCAGAGAGGGCATCTATCCTATTGTAGATTCATCTGTTAATAGAAGCATGTAAGATAAACTGAAAGCAGACCAGGGTGGGCATTTTTTCCTCTATGGGGAGCAATGTGTTATCCTGTCAAATGGGTTTCCCTCCACAATTAAATCCTGTTCCAGGAAAAACCATGAAACCTGAGATGGTATTCCATAATGCAGCATAGAGTGTATTACGCCCGCTGCTGTTCGAGGCAGACTATGCCTGCAATTTTGACTCCCTTACACAACCAGTTGATCTCTATATAGAGGCTGCCAGTCTAACCAGTGGACCAGTGGTTTGCACATTGCGGTGCTATGGATTAATCTGTCATCGTTGCTGCTGAATGCATAATGCTTTCCATCCCCCAAATACATTTTCTGCCTGGTGTAATTGATCCTGTTCAACGACAACAACTTGCTGAAACTTAAATAAAATTGAAAACATTTTCATAAATAAATCAATTGAAATATAATGTATTGTTAATGGAATTGATATAGCAGTTTCAGTTTCCCCACAAAATCAAGTCACAAACTCAAAATTATCGGATATAGTTAAATGAGGCTTCTCCATTTAGAGGATGAAATCAAAGAAGGTGCTTTTTGGAGTTTATCCATGATAATGTTTAGTGCAATGGGATTTATTAAGTACATGAAATATGAAATTGACTCTCTGCCACAGATTTTTCCTAACACTGTTTCCAGAAGATGAAGACTATGTGAGACTTTGTCGGGTGGCTTTAAACTAGTGATTTCTCTTACCCTAAAGCTGTATGACTCCATTACAATGATCCGCCACCTGCCGCTGCCCTTCATGAAGGCCTTCAAGATAGCTGAGGTATGTTTAATGGGACTGGATGGCAAAATGATGTACTTCTAAATGACTGACAAAGTATTTTCATTTATGGTTCTAATTATGTGGAATTTATCAAAATTGGAAGGAATTAAATTTTATATTATATAGCATTTCCTTATACAACAGCAACATTTTAAGTGATGCGGTTACACAATTTTTTCTTTTTTTTTGTCCATCCGTCCATCCATTGTCCGAACCGCTTATCCTGCTCCCAGGGTCATGGGGGCATCATCATTTTTTTGTGATCAACAATTTTTATTTTTAAAAAACAGGACATAACAAGCACACAAGCAACAACAGGTTGGCACATTAGTAACAATTTTTAAGGGCCAAAATAAAAGGGGGAAAAAAAGAAATTTACAGAATTAAAAAAAAGTATGTGTAATAGCTGAAAGTAAGAGCATTCCCAAGGGAGAAACAAATAATAGTTTATATGAAATGAAATGAAATATCGTTTCCCCCAGCCCACAGCAACACAAAAACACATATTTAAAAACACACCTCCCCGCACTCCACACAACGACACCAAAAACAGTCAACACTAGGCGAGGCCCCTGCCAGACCACCCTCGGTGTTATCGGAACTGCCGGTCTGCATGGGCTAGCAGTTAGCTTAGGCTGCCCCGCTTCCACGTCCTGTCAGACCGCCCTCGGTGTTTCCTCTTGGGGCACAGCTCCGGGCAGGGCCGTGGTCCCTGGGCCCACAGGACGCAGCAGACCAAGCTCTCCCAGCTGATCTAGCGCCAGCTCCCCCAGCCATCAAACGAAGACATGGACAGAAGAGGACAAGGACACTGCGTGGACGGTACTGGGTGAGGCCGCCGCAAACGTTAAGTTCGCGCCGCCATCTTCCCACACCGGTACTGGGTGAGGCCATCTCTAGGCCGATTCACGTTAGTAAACGACGAAATGTTCTGTGTGTTTTGTTCCAGTTTGGTCAGGCTCTGTCAATGGATCTGGTCACCAAGCACAAGAAAACCAGGGTTCCTGGAAAACCACGTGACATTTTGGATTGCTACCTTGATGAACTGGATAAGGTGTGTGTGTGTGTGTGTGTGTGTGTGTGTGTGTGTGTGTGTGTGTGTGTGTGTGTGTGTGTGTGTGTGTGCATGCGTGCACGAGTGCGAGAGAGCGTGTACATTTGTGCAGAAACGACAAATCCTTGCAAGTGCTGTTACAAAAACACCACTTGTGGAGTCAATGTCATAGAGCATATTTCACTGAATTTTGAGCATGTGATGACTCCAGATTACCCCACTAAACCTGGCTCATAATAAACCTGGGGTCAGATGGAGAAATCAGATAGAAAATAAAGTAATAATGAAATTTTACTCTTCTTCTCAGAGAGGGAACGATGGTTCAACCTGGTCAGAAGAACAACTGATAATTTTTGCTCTGGATCTTCACTTTGCTGGAACCCACACTATCTCTAACACTCTGCTCTTTGCCTTCCTATATCTTATGACCCACACACAGGTTCAAGGTAACGTACAAATGTGTACAGCATGCCTGTCTTTCTACCAGCTGTTGATGTTTACTTTTCACCACTCTCTTTGTCCCATCTTCTGCATGTTAATGCCTTCTTAACTTGAAAATGTTAAATTGTCAGAATCCCATGACAGTGTTTTGCCAACATTTCAGCAACTCTCTCTCACCCCCCCCCTCTCTCTCTCTCTTAGAACGTTGTCAGCAAGAGATAGACAAGGTATTAATGGGCAAAACTCAGGCCAGTTTTGAGGATCGACATAAAATGCCCTACACGCAGGTACTGCAGGTTGGAGGTTTTTTTTAAATGTGGGATCCTGGGGGCCCAGAAGTTTTTCAAGGGTGTCCAAAGACATCCTTAGCAAAGTGAAAATTAAGTCAACATTAATTTTGATAGTTAATAATAACAGCACACATTTTGGTGTTACATGAGAAAAAAAATGTTAAAAATTCCATCATCTAGGCTTACCTAGGGTCCTTGATAATGCATAATGAAAGATTTTTTAATATACTTTCACCCCCCCCCCTCGTCTCAGGGCACTGCTTTACCGTACGAGAACTAAAGCACAAAAAAACTAATGAATTTTCTCAAAATGTGGAATAGAATAAAATGCCTTTATTGTCCCTGCACATTATCGTACAATTTACTGTGCAGCTCCTAAAATGGTTCATTTCACGCACACGCATGCACCCACACACACACACACACACACACACACCTGCTCATTCAGAGATAAATAATAATTAAAACATTAAAAAAAAGTCATAAAAAAGAATATCAAAAGCTACTAATGTTTATAGTACCAAATGCTATTGCACCTTGTAAAAACATTATTGCACATTATATACAGATATTTACAGATGTTCTTGCACATTCTGTCATTGTACCATTCCAGCTAGTCCTGTGGTGGGAGTGTTATGATGGTGCTGGGTGGGGATGGTAGGAGGACAGTGTTTTGTGGAGTTCAGTTCAGTGATGGCTCTGGGGTAAAAGCTGTTTCTGAGCAGGTAAGTGCAGGTCTTAATGGCCCTGTAGCACATTCCAGATGGTATCAGAGAGGGGAGATGATGACGGGTGAGTTGCATCCTTCAGAATGCTGCTGGCTCTGCTGTCTTCCAGTGAGAGCAGGGGGAGTCCAATTTGTATTATCTCTGGAGAGCTCTCCTGTCTGCTGCTGAACAGTTGGCATACCATGCACACTCTCTATAGAGCAGTGATAGGACATGACACGAGCAACTCCACAAACAGGTTGGTTTCCCCAAATGTCCTTAAAAAGTAGAGCCGTTGTTGAGCCTTTTTGACCCAGAGCAGTGGAGTCCATTGTCCATGTGAGGTCCTCTGTGATGTGGGCTCCTAGAAACTTGAACCTAGGGACCCTCTCCAATTCTTCTTCTTCGATGATTAGAGCAGAGAGGTCCCCACAGTGTCTCCCGAAGTCTATGATGAGTTCTTTAGTTTTTCTGATGTTCGGTAATAGATTGTTTTCTGTACACCATCCTGCCAGTTTGCAGACTCTGTGTCTGTAAGCTGTCTCATCCCCGTTTGAGATCATTCCCACTACTGTTGTCATCTGCAAATTTAACGATTGTGTTTGAGAGGTGTTTGGGGGGGATGCAGTCATATGTATAAAGGGAATAGAAGAGGGGACTCAGATGCACACATACACACACTTATATTAACTTGACCAAGGTTAGTCATGTGACCCCCCAAACTGATCAGTGTTGAGTCACTGTTCCTATAAGTGATGTCCTGAGGCCACGCCCAGTACCGAGTGGTTTCATTTCAGCTAAGTTAGTCAAGTGACCCCTCGTACTGACTCAGCATTCAAGAATTGACGTCCCCACTCCACACACACACACACACACACACACACACACACACACACACACACACACACACACACAATCACCATACAAACACACACTCAAACAACACACACACAAACACTGACATAGAGGCACACAAACAGACTGACACAGAGGCACATATAGACACACACACACACACACACTCAAACATACACTTTACCAAAGTTAGTCATCGGACCCCTTAAACCAATCCGTGAATAGTCAGAGTAATGAGTGATGTCATTGGTCCACTTGCACTTCTAGGTGGTGTCATTTCAGCTAAGTTAGTCAGGTGACCTCTCACACCATACAGTAATGAATTACCAAGTGATACCGTGGGGCCACAACCCCTTTTCACAATTCAGCAAGTTCTTGGTGTTACACCATATTGCTACTGCGCTACTAAATGATATTCATTGCTACAATGACGTTTCTGCATATCAAATCACATAAATAGCGACATAAAGGTGCCATATCTTGCTCATTCCAGCTCTATATTTTTATTCTGAGGCTCCACTAGAGTAGCTTTGGATGATTCACGGTTAAAAAAAAAATCCTTATTTATCTTATACTGGCCCTTTTGCAGCCCTTCGGTTCATCCTCTGTCTGAAACAGGTTGTTTGGGCTATTTTCTATTTGAGGTCCCCCTCCCTAAAAGCCCACTTTCGTCTATTGGTCAACTTCTGAAAGCCTGTACCCAGTGCTTGTTGCGTCAAACTCACCACAAGCCACTACCATAAGCAAACTATAAACCCACTAAATAATATAATTTCTCGTTCTTGGTTGAAAATGGCGACTTCTCAAAATTCACAAATATGTTACACCATGAGGGTTTCTCTTTGGCATCAGGGTGAAGTGGGGTGGGGTGGTGGTGTTTTGTCCGACTGTGCAGTTGCAGTTGTCCTGAGTCTATGGCAAGCCCTCTTATTTTTTTAATCATCTTTTCTTGCTTGCTACCCACATAAACTTACCTAGCTGCTCTTTGTAGCACTTAGCTGCCCTTACAATGTAGCAAGCTACACCAAAAAGATAGTAAACACGCAGGTAGCTGATGCTTTGGCCAGCTAGGTAGCAAGCTAGTAAAGATGATTAAATCATAAAAGGGTTTGCCATACGAGTCAGCTTAATTGACTCACTGCAGCTGTTTCTGCGGGCCCCCGTGGACGGGCTCTGCTGACACCTCGTTGTTTTAGCTCTTGACATTAATCTCTGGTGTTTTTGTCATGGTGTTTTTAAACAAGCATCACCAGTCTGTTGACTTGCCCTTGAGTTCCTGTTTCAGAGATTGAATTTTCCTCAGGGTTTAAAGCTCGGGCAGTAAAAGATATTGTCTGATGTCTGTTTTGCTTTTTCTCATGTAGGCTGTGATCCATGAGGTCCAGAGAGTAGCTAGCATCGTCCCCCTAAGTGTTACCCACTGCACCACAACTGACACAGAGCTCCAGGGATACTTCATACCTAAAGTAAAAAAAAAAGACCTGCATTTAATTCTGTTAACTTAGTTGCCTATCATACAATGCCACACATCCATGTCAAGAATTTCTATATTTTGTCATCTTAAATAGTTTTCTGCCCCTCTCGCTCTCCGTTCCTCCTTTTTGTACCCTCTTTTCTCCACAGGGAACTATGGTCATACCCAACCTGACATCAGTGCTGTTCGAGGAGGAACAGTGGAAATACCCTCATGAATTCAACCCTGAAAATTTCCTCAATGACCAGGGAGAGTTTGATAAGCCAGAGGCGTTCATCCCTTTCTCTTTAGGTTGGTGTTGATGTCTGGGGGATGATGCAGTTATTTCATTAACTTGTTGATTCCCAGTCTCCAGTGGTTAGTCTTTGGTCACAACGGACTCTTAGACTGAATCATTCTTGTTCTTTCCTCATCGGTATATATTTGCCTGGCATAAAATATAAAATTAAGCAGCATAACTAAAATAAATTTTGGTTAAACTTGGGAGTCTGAGAGAGGCAGAAGAGATTCAAAAGCTGGAGTTGCCAGGATGGATCAGTCATTTTGGAGGTAGTTTCTTTGTTAACTTGGGGCTATAGCTAACTCTAAGCAAGTATTGGAGTGGCAATTTATATCACTTATCAAAACAGGAACCCACCTTTGCAGAGATACAAGGAAACATGCAGTCTGGAAACACTCTCCACACTCTCTCATGTTTCTCAATATCTCTTCCATACTCCCTCCACTTCACCACACTAACCCCACTCCTTTGAACTCTCTAGCAACATCTTCGTTTACTCTAAAACCACCTACTAACATTGCAGCAGCCAGTAACAACATCTTTACAACCACCTATACCCTTGAATCATCCTATCCATCCATCCATCCATCCATTATCCAAGCTGCTTATCCCAATCGGGGTCGCTGGGATGCTGGAGCCTATCCCAGTAGTCATTGAGTGGCAGGCAGGGAGACACACTGGACGGGCCGCCAGTCCAGCACAGGGCCTAGTTTAGGGTCTAGGTTGGCTAAGGACTTAAAAACTGACTTGGCACTGGCAGTGCCCTCAATTGGGCATTGGCATTTACAAGTGTAGCAGTAGGGCCTCATAGCTCAGTGGTTAGAGCACTGGTCTTGTAAACCAGGGGTCGTGAGTTCAATTCTCGCTGGGGCCTGCACCCTTTTCCATTCCAAGGCAGCTGGCAGAAAGGTGAAACACACACACACACTCACATGCTTTGCACGGACATCATAGTGAGATGTTATTTAAAGAGCAGACAGCAGCTTAAAATTCACTCTCCACTTTCTCTTTGCTCCCTCCATATGCCTCAATCATCCTATGAATCATCCTAGTTGCCCCCTATATCCCCAAACAATCACCCAATAACCACCTAGTTTACCTAAGCAACCACCTACCAACACCCTGGTCGCTTCTTGGTTTACCTTAGCGGAAAAAAAAGACTCCCTAGCATACACCCCAGCAACCACCTAATACACCCTAGCAAATGCCAGGTTTGCCCTAGCAGTGAACTACTTACATGCTAGCAACCACTTTGTACACCCTAGCAACCATTTAGCAATTGTTTTAATACCCTAGCAACCACCTTGTACACCCTAGCAACTGTCATGTTCACCTAGGTGATGACCTATATACACCCTATCACCCACCTAGTAAACCCTAGAAACTCAAGTTTACCCTAGCAAAGAATTATAGAGACCTTTTTCACAAACATAGCCGACATACTTCCACTTCAGCATAGAGAGATAAAGATTGGTTCTCCCCTGCAATGTTAAAAAGCCAACTTTCTGTTGCCTTCGATTCTGACTGTGATCACTTTTTTTGTGTTTCAACACAGTGTTTAACTCAATAAAGGTGTTGACACTGACATATCTTTATGTCTCTGTTGTTAGACAGCTGCATTCCTGTAAAAAGCTAATTTGATCAAGGGTCACAAAATGCAAATCGACTCATCAAGGCTAATGGTAATTTCAAGGCTGTTAGCCTTTGTTATCCAAATCTTACAAAACCAAATGAGTGAAACTTGAAGAGAAATATTTAACCATGGTTAACCATTTAACCATTTTTGTGTTTTGTTTTTGTGTTGTTTTGGGGTTTTTTTTGGGGGGGGGTTGCATTTTACTTTGCATCTTTCTGAACTGTCTCCAGTAAATAGTACAGGGAATATGAAGTAATTGCCTACCGCCACGAAAAAGTGCTTTAAATCAATAGAATAAGTTTGTCAGTCTACCTAATTTTTAGGATTGGGAATATGATTTAGTTAAAAATTATTTGGAAAATGTATTTGTTGACATTTAAGATCAAACTTGAAGAGCCTGTCCTGGGAACTCAAGTGGCACCCAAATACAGGTCTGTATTTTATTGAGATTTAAATTTAGTTCAAAACTTACAATAAAAAAAACAAAAACACAAATATCTAAAATTTGTTGGGAGGACTTATATCCAATATGTATATGAATCGTAATATCTAATAGTATATCTTTGTCTCTTGAGGTTTACATTTACATTTCAGGCATTTATCCCACCCTCCAAATATTTTGACATGACATGGGTTTTGGTTTTCAAATTGCATGTTGTGTTGATTAAACCTTTGACCTTTCAACTCAGCACACCAGGACAACTGGACTGTTGGTCAATTTAGCCAATGTGTTTGAATACATTTTCAGCAGAATACTTTACAACCCAATGCCCCTCACGCACCAATTTAATTCATATGATCGCATACACTACAACAGCTCGTTGCCTGAGAGGATTAATACCACTCCAGTGCTATTTGGTTTTTGGATTCGGTTTTAACAAAAAGGATAGCTGTTTCTGACCTGACTGTCTTTCCAGCCACATCTGCTGTGTCAGATCATTTTCTCATTGAATTTGAAGTATCATTGGCCTGTCCTGTTAATGTAAGCACAGATGTAATTGCCACTTGCTACATTGGTTCATCCACGTAGCTGTATTTGGCCAGCAGCTGCCTGAAGTTTTGGCTACTTTCACTGTAGAGAGAGAATCTGTTGAAAATCTCACTAGTGATTTGAATGTGGCACTTTCTAGTCCCCTGGATTAAGTTGCACCTCTCACTAGTAGAGATAGGCGCCAAAAGTACTGGTGACGGTCATTGGTAGCCTGAGCCTCAACCAATCCAGTATGGAAATCTGATTTATGATCCGCATATTTGATTTGGCAAATGTTTTACATTGGATGCCTTCCTGATGCAACCCTCCCCATTTATCCAGGCTTGGGGCTGGCACAAAGAATGCACTGGCTTGTGCATCCCCAGTGGCTGGGTTCTCATCAACTTTATTGCAGAAAAGGTTTAGAAACTCATGGGCCGTGAATGGTGAGCTGCTAATAGATGGGTGCTTTTTATGAAGTTTAGCTACAGTGTCAAAGACTTCAACGAGCATGTTGATGAAGGGAACAGAGGTGATGAGGAGGTGATGGGTAGGTATGGTGTCAAGGAGAGAAATGTGGAAGGACAGATAGTGGTGGATTTTGTGAAAAGGATGGAAATGGCTGTGGTGGATACGTATTTCAAGAAGAAGGAGGAACACAGGATGACGTATAAGAATGGAGGAAGGTGCACACAGATGGACTATATCTTATGCAGCAGGTGCAACCTGAAAGAGATTGGAGATTGCAAGGTGGTGACAGGAGAATGTAGCTAGACAGCACTGGATGGTGGCCTGTAAGATGACTTTGGAGATCAAGTTAAGTCAAGTCAATTTTATTTGTATAGCCCAATATCACAAATTACAAATTTGCCTCGGTGGGCTTTACAGCAACACAACACCCTCTCCTTAGACCCTTGCTTCGGATAAGGAACAACTCCCTAAAAAAACCTTTAACATGGAGACAAAGTAGGAAGAAACCTCAGGGAGAGCAACAGAGGAGGGATCTCTCTCGCAAGACGGACAATGTGCAATGGATGTTGTGTGTACACAATTTACAGAACACAACATTGAAAGAGGATAACAGAATTATAATGAAAAGAAAGGAGGAATAGCATCCCTAACCATGGCAAGCTCCTTTGGAGTAACAGGAATGCCAAAAGCATCAAGGAATTCAGAATAGCTCAATAGCTGTCCATTATCATTGATTAATTGGTTAACTAGAATGATATTGTTGTTAAACTAGTTTGGATAGAATAAAGAACTATTTTTGAACTTAATATGCTGGTTAGAAGAGGAAGAGAGTGAAAGCAGAGCTAAGGATCAAGTTTTGGAAATTGAAGAAGGAAGACTGTTGTGTGGAGTTCAGGGAGGAGCTAAGACAGGCACTGGCTGGTAATAATAATAATTTTGTTTATATAGCACCTTTCTAAAACAATGTTACAAAGTGCTTCACAAAAAACCCCAAAACAAAAAAACAAAAAAAAACAAAAAAATAAATAAATAAAACCAGACCAGGCAGGAATAAGAGTAAGATCAAATAAGAGTGAGAATAGAAACAAATATCAAACATTTGTAAAAGCTTTCATAAAAAGAAAGGTTTTAAGATGAGATTTAAAAGAAGCTAGAGACTTAGTTCGTCTTAGCTTAGCAGGAAGCGAGTTCCATAGCGTGGGGTCTCTAACAGCAAAAGCCCGATCACCTTTCATAACCAACCGAGACCTGGGAATAACTAGCAGGGCTCCATCTGCAGACCTTAATGGTCGAGGGGGGACATACCAAGTCAATAAATCACAAAGTTATAAAGGAGCAATACCATTTAAAGCCTTAAAAGTGAGCAGTAAATTTTTAAAATCAATTCAAAATATATCAGGGAGCCAGTGTAGGGAGGCAAGCACGGGAGTGATATGGTCATGCCTCCTTGTCCCTGTAATGAGCCGAGCAGAGGCGTTTTGTACCAACTGCAGACGGTGGAGTGAGCCCTTGCTGCTGATACCAGAATAAAGTACATTACAGTAGTCGAGTCGAGAAAAGACAAAAGCATGTACAACTTTTTGCAAATCGGCAATTGATAAAAATTACCTAATTTTGGAGATTAGATTGAGTTGGAAAAAGCATGACTGAACAACATGTTTAATTTGGTTGTCAAAACTGAGGTTAGCGTCAAATTTTACCCCGGGATTCCTGGCAGCCTGTTTAAGACCACCAAAATTAGTAGCAAACGGACTGATGGAATTTTCGGGACCAAACAGAATGACCTCAGATTTATCAAGATTAAATTTAAGAAAATTTTTGGACATCCAGGATTTAATGTCGGTGAGGCAAGCTGTGAGCTTTAATAGGGCGCTAGGATCAGTGGGTTTTAGTGGCATGTATAACTGAGTGTTGTCGACATAAAAATGGTAGAGCGCATCGTGACTTTGAATGAACTGGCCAAGGGGCAGCATGTCTATAGAGAAGAGAAGGGGGCCAAGAACTGAGCCTTGAGGAGGTAGAGCTACCCAGAACAACAGAAAAAGTTCTGTTGGTGAGGTAAGAGTGTAATAAGTTAAGAGCCGAGCCCTTGATGCCAACCCAAGCCTCTAAGCAATGTAGAAGGATGTTATGATCAACCGTGTCAAAGGCAGCACTTGAGTCCAAAAGAACTAAAATTGAGCTGTCACCTGTCTGCATTCGGCAGTAGATCATTAATGGCCTCAACTAGAGCTGTCTCAGTACTATGAAATGCTCTAAAACCAGACTGGAAACGATTAAAAACAGTATTTGTGTTCATAAAAGAAATCAACTGAGAAGAAATTACTCTCTCCAGAACCTTAGATGGTAGTGAAGAGCTGCCAGATGGCGGGGCAACTACTGCAGAAATGGTGAAGGAGACAGCTCGGAAGGTACTTGGTGTGCCATCTGGACAGAGGAAGACAAGGAGACTGACTTAGTGGTGGAATGAAGAATTACAGGAAGGTATACAGAGGAAAAGGTTGGTGAATAAGAAGTGGGATAATCAGAAAGATGAAGAAAGTAGACAGGAGTACAAGGAGATGTGGTGTAAGGCAAAGAGAGAGGTCAAGGCAGAGGAGAAGGCGTATAGCAAATTGTATGAGAGGTTGGATACCAAGAAAGAAGAAAAGGACCTTATACCGATTGGCTGGACAGAGAGAGCGAGGATGTGCACTAGGTTAGGGGGATGAAGGATAGAGATGAAAATGTGCTGACAAGAGAGTACTTTGAGGGGCTAATGAATGAACAAAATGAGAGAGTGAAGGTTGGATGATGTGGGGATAGTGAATCGGGAAGTTGCGGTGGATTAGCAAGGATGAAGTGAGGGCAACTATGAAGACGATCAAGAGTGGAAAGCTGGTTGGTCCAGACGATATATCTGTGGAGATGTTTCGGAGAGATGGCAGTGGAGTTTTTAACACAATCTTGGAAAGTGAGAGGATGCCTCAGGCGTAGAGAATAAGTGTACAGGTATTGATTTTCAAGAATAAGGGTAATGTGCAGAGCTGTAGTAACTACAGAGGTATAAAGTTGGTCAGCCACACAATTAAGTTATGGGAAAGAGTAGTGGAAGCTAGGTTAAGAGGAGAGGTGATGGTTAGCAAGCAGCAATATGGTTTCATGCCAGAAAAGAGCACTACAGATGCGATGCTTGCTTTGAGAGTGTTGATGGAGAAGTATAGAGAAGGTCAGAAGGAGTTACATTGTGTCTTTGTGGCTTCAGAGAAAGCATATAACAGGGTGCAAAGAGAGGAGGTGTGGTATTGTATGAGGAAGTCGGGAGTGGCAGAGAAGTATGTAAGTGGTGCAGTATATGTATGAGGACAGTGTGACAGTGGTGAGGTGTGCAGTAGGAATGACGGCTAGGTTCAGGTGGATGTCAAATTACATCAAGGATCAGCTCTGAGCTCTTTCTTGTTTGCAATGGTGATAGGTTGATGGACAAGATCAGGCAGGAGTCTCCATGGATTATGATGTTCGCGAATGACATCGTGCTCTGTAGTGAGAGGAGGGAACAGGTTGAGGAGAGCCTGGAGAGGTGGAGGTATGCACTGGATAGTGACAGTCAGTAGCCGCAAGATGGAATACATATGCCTGAATTCACCCTAAATACTTAGGGTGAATTGTTCAAAGTAATAGGGAGTGTTGAAGAGAGGTTAAGAAGAGAGTGCAGGCAGGGTGAAGTGGGTGGAGAAGAGTGTCAGGAGTAATTTGCAACAGAAGGGTCTCAAGCAAGAGTGAAAGGGAAAGTTTACAAGATGGTAGTGAGATTAGCTATGTTGTATGGTTTGGAGACGGTGGCATCAATGAAAAAACAGGTGGAGCTGGAGGTGGCAGAGGTGAAGATTCTAAAATTTTTGTTGGGAGTGATGAAGATGGACAGGATTAGGAATGAGTATATTAGAGGGACAGCTCAGGTTGGACAGTTTGGTGACAAAGCAAGAGGGGTGAGATTGAGATGGTTTGGACATTTGCAGAGAGGAGATGCTGGGTATCTTGGGAGAAGTATGCTGAAGATGGAGCTGCCAGGCAAAAGGAAAAGAGGAAGACCAAAGAGGAGGTGGTGAGGGAGGTTCTGCAGGTGGTTGCATGACAGAGGAAGATGCAGAGGACAAGACGTGATGGAAACGGGTGATCCACTGTGGCGACCCCTAACAGGAGCAGCCAAAAGAAGAAGAAAAAGAATGTTGATGAGATCAGAAACAAAATTAGCTCTTCAACTCCAGCTACTCCTGCAAATCCTGTCTTACCAAATTCATATTTATACAATGAGTTACTGATAGTCCCTGTTATTACAGTTTTTGAGACTGTCTCTTGATATTTTGACTAAGCTGATGTTAGCTTCTAAACCAACTACTTGCCTACTTGTCCCTTTACCAACAAATATTTTTGAAGACCTCTGGCCTTTTCTGGGATCTACAATGCTAGACATTGTTAATTTATCAATTACTACTGACATTGTCCCCAGCAGTTTTAAGACAGCTGTGGTCATATCTCTACTTAAGAAACCGCACCTCGATCCAGGGTCTCTTAATAACTAACCGACCAGTCTCTAATCTTTAATCTTCCATTCTTTTCTAAGGTACTAGAGAGAGTTGTGTATCAACAACTTCGACCCATATAGAAAACTATCTATATGAACCTTTTCAATTGGCTTCCAGGGCCTGTCACTCCACTGAAACTGTTCTAACCAGAGTGGTAAATGATCTTCTACTTGCTATGGACTCTGATTCCACCTCTGTGCTTCTATTACTGGACCACAGTGCAGCCTTTGACAGTGTTCTGTCCCCGCTAAGTGTTGTCCTCATGAACGTGTACTCAGCTATACAGACAGCTAAACACTCTCCTAATCAAGCTCCAAGGAACAGACAGATGTGTTGAATTTGGCCATTTAATCAGGATAAGTGTGAAACTGTGGACAGAGAATGAAGATATACAAATGAAAATCTTACACTACTGTCTAAAAAAACAAAGAACAAATAATGATGCATACGTGTTACTTTTATACAAATAAAAAATGCAACTTACATATGATGCCATGTCTAAACTATGAAGGAAAGGATTGCGTTCTATTGTAGCTAGCAGTAACATGTGGCCTTCTGTGGCAAGATCTCGAGAGGAAGCGGAGCACTTCCTGTTTCCGGGGTTACCAAAAGGAGCTACTCAGAACAACCACCAGGGGTTAGCAAATACAATAAAAAAACAAATCTGGTTCCAACACAGACACCATTGATCACTGTATACTATTAGACTGAATAAATTGTAATTTGTGTGTCTCTGGCCTAAATCTCTCATGGCTTAAGTCTTACTTATCTGAAAAAAACACAGTGTGTCTGCTATAATAATAGTGTATTGGAATTCTCTGATGGTAAACAATGGCATACCTCAGGGCCTGGTTCTTGGCCCTCTAATTTTCTATCCTTATATTTCAACTCATGGCCAAATTATACACAGTCATGGAATACATTTCCATTTCTATGTGAATTATATTCAGGGGTGTTTGCCTATAAAGGCTGATGATTGTACTCAAATTACTAATTTAGAGGCCTGCTTGGCTGTTGTGAAAAATTGAATGTCACTAAATTTCCTGCTTTTAAACTGGAATAAAACTGAGATGCTGGTAGTTGGCCCTGCTAGACACAGACACCAATTTGCTCAAGTAACAGTAACGCTCGACAACTCTGTGATTTCACGAAGTGTGGCAGCCAAAACTCTTGGTGTTATGTTTGATCCCAGCCTTTCCTTTGATAAGCACATTAAAGAAATCACCAAGACTGCCTCCCCCCCCCCCCCCCCCACTTACGCAACATAGCTAACATTCAGTCTTTCCTGCCCATGGCTGATGCAGAGGCTCTAATACCTGCATTTTTTCACCCAGACTTGATTACTGTAATGTTCTGTTTTCAGGTCTCCCACTCAATGAATTTATCAAGCACTGTCCTGTCGATGAGATTAGAGTATAGATTATTAATTTTTGCAACTGTTCTCTTACTCACGTCTTTCTCTCTCTCTCTCTGAATGATGTCTTTATCCTTCTCTCTCCTGCGGAATAATGTTTTTTCTTGTCTCTTCTCCCATGTATGTGAATGGTGTGATGTGAGTCTCCCCTGTTTGTGTAGTCTGTGCTACTGCCAGGTCTACATGGTGATGGTGATCATGTGGCTCAAACCCTAGGCTTTTCTGGTGGGATCTGGACACTGCCTTGTGTACTCCTCGTGGCATTCTTAATATAGCTTATAACCCCATTATAATTCTGCTATCCTCCGTCAATGTTGTAGTCTGTAAATTGTGTTCTATTCCGTACACACAACTTCCATTGCATGTCTGTCTATCTTGGGAGAGGGAACTCCCCTCTGTTGCTTTCCCCGAGGTTTCTTCCTCTTTTTTCTCCCTGCTAAAGATTTTTTTTAGGGAGTTGTTCTTTATCTGATGCAAGGATCTAACAACAGGATGTGTTATTGCTGTAAAGCTCACTGAGGCAAATTGGCTTGACTTGATTACTATAGCCAGGATCTTGGATTTTCTGTTTACTCATTATCTATATGTCCAAATTGTTGGTGTGATTGAAACTGTTGTTATCTTAATGTGTAGGTCCTCGTGTATGTCTCGGAGAGGGCCTGGCTCGTATTGAGCTTTTCCTGATCGTGGTGACGCTGTTGAGGAGGTTCCATTTCATCTGGCCAGAGGACGCAGGACAGCCAGACTTCACCCCCAACTTTGGGATCACGAACAGTCCCAAACCCTTCAGCATGAGGGTCCAACTCAGGGTTATCCAATAAGGGGATCTGGAAAGAGAAAAGAGTAAATGTGATTATTGCATCAAATAGAGAGAAGACAGTCCTTGAAGCCACACAATAGGCAGTGCCTTGCATTCATTGCTATATTTTTTATTTTTTAATATAAAATGTAACCTTTCGTATGTTTTTCACATTTGTATTTTGTAATTGTGCCTGTGTCTATTCTTTGTTCTTTGCAGCCATGTTCTATGCTGGTATTTTGAAAGTTTGCCCTACAGTATTTTAATGGTGATCTTGCTATTGACAATCAAGTTATTGGCACTTTTTTTCTTTCTTTTTTTTTAGTTTAAACTCTATGATAAATCAATAGAACTGAATACTGGTACCCAGCTCCCAGCCATAAAAGACATTTATCACAAACGCTGCCGTCTCAGCATCAGCAGAGATCCCACCCACCTCAACCATGGACTGTTCCTTTAGCGTTTGGTCTTCATCTGTGTATATCTTATACTGTGTTTGCTGTGTTTGTCTATGTCTGTCTTGCACTGTTTGGTGAAGCCGCAGCCCTTATTTCATTTTTAACATGTGCCTGCACATTTCTTTTAATGACAATAAAATGAATTGAATTGAATCAAACGCATTAAGATTTACATTAACATAGTAAAATTTTATGCAAATTGAACAAGCCTAAAAACAACAACAAAAGAAAAAATACCATAAAGGGGTCTGAGAAATCCTTGAAATGAAAACATGTACAAAACAAATTTGTTTCAGAAAGAGTGAAATTCAATTTTTTTTGTGTGTGTGGATTAATCTGTGAAAAATTAAAGTAAAAAGTAGGTATGGTAAAACAAGTAAAAAACAAAACAAACAAAAAAACGTCCAAAAGGTCTTCACTCTGGCGTTCACGCTGCTGCCCCACACAGTAGTAGTTGTGAGGCACTTCTGGAGCTGCCGGATGCTCGTCAGGGCCTTCTTATCCTGTGGTGACAGGTCAGCTAAGTCTATTTGACTGGCCAGCAGCTGAATGCTCTTTAATGTCGAAATCGTGCAGCCAAAGCCTGCTACTTTGCCACCCTGGAGTAGTTTTTGTGTGGTTTAGCGGTTCTCTCCCTGGGAGCCATTGTCCCTTTTCTTTAGATCAATTCATGCAATCTCAATAAGCATATGTGAAATGATGATACATACATACATACATACATACATACATACATACATACATACATACATACATACATACATACATACATACATACATACACATTGATTGAATTTTTTTTTAAAGAAAACGCATGACCTATTGCTGGTTTTGTCCTTGATTATCCTATTGCCCAGTGTCTGACTTTCCGTCAGTTTGGAGGAATCCGATGACGACTTTATAGTTCAGTGTCTTTATTTCAACGGTGACGGTTACAATCATACAGTAGCTAGCTCAGCAGTAGTGACTCGTCTGAGTGCTAAACATAGACTGACGATTATGTGGTTCCCCTGCTTCCTCATGCGTCAGATGGACCAATCAGCTTGCAGCTAACTTAACAGCCAATAGGAGTGCTTGTATCACATCCTTATAGCCAAACGGGCTATTATATTCTAGAGAATATTACATCCCCCTTCTTAAAATCAAACATTAGACTCCCAACATTAGTAGCACATGTCCTATATCAAACATATTGTAGCGAATTCCGGAGACAACGCATTCTTATCCATGCACGTTACATTACCCCCCTCCTTCGGGAAGCGCGTCCCCGCGCTTAAGCATATCAGCTCCTTCACGCCTCAGGGCGCCTACGCTTCCGATGGCCTTACGGTCGCTCCATCCCACTTTTGACACCAATGTAGCGAATTCGGGGGACAACGCAACCACAGGAGCTGCCGCGGCCGGGAAGCGAACCCGTGTCGCCCGCACCGCAGGAGACATTGCTAACCGCTCGACTAAAGGGTCAGACCCGCCAGCCAGCGGCCAGTGTGTCTCCTGCGGTGCGGGCGACACGGGTTCGCTTCCCGGCCGCGGCAGTTCCTGTGGTTGCGTTGTCCCCCGAATTCGCTACAATATGAACAATCCGGACGAAAGAAAACACATTTTATAGTGTAACCGGTTATTTTCTCGCCCGGTGCGGGATTCGATACGAGGTGTACTGCACCACAAGGCGACATCACTAACCGCTCGGCTAAAGGTTCAGACCCGTTAGCTAGGGGCTAACGTGTCTTATTAGTAGTTTACAGTCGTCACCCTCCCCGGAAGCGCGCCCTCGCGCTTTGTTCTTCCTGTAATATTTGCTAGTAATATTTGAGTTGCTAATGTCCCTTACGGCTTTCCGTAGCGCCACAACAAAGTCACGTGATGTACGTAACAACGTCAGTCGGAATCCGGTCGGTGAATAAACACCCAGCACGAGAGAAGTCGTCCTTGCTTTATTAATGTTATAAGTTAACATAGCCAGAGGGCACAGAACATTACATGGTGTCAGAGTAGCGGAGTTTAAATACCCAATATGGATTCGTACGGCGTTCCAGCTCCACGGATGGACTGGGAATCGGCGAACTTACCTGAAGCATGGAGACGATTTCGACAAACAACGGAGCTAATGTTCAAGGGCCCCCTGCGCGGGAAGAACGAAGAGGAGAAATGCAGCTACCTCCTGCTCTGGATAGAGGAAAAAGGGCGCGATGTGCACAACACTTGGACACTCAGAGGAGAACAAGCCAAGAAGCTAGAAACGTACTACGATAAGTACACTGAGTACATCACCCCCAAAGCAAACCCGATTTATGCCAGATATAAATTTCATGAAAAGATGCAGGGAGAGAGTGAATCCTTCGAACGATTTGTAACTGAGCTAAAGCTCCTAGTCAAAGACTGTGGCTACCCAAATGCCGACGAGATGGTCAGGGACCGCATCGCGTTTGCCACCAACTCACCCAGAGTGAGAGAAAAGCTACTTAGCCAGGGAGCTGAGCTAACGCTAGAAAAAGCCATAGATGTAGCCCGCTCACACGAGCTAGCAAAGCAACAGCTAAAGTTTATGGGCCAGGGTAGCACACATGAAACGGTGCACGCAATAGGCAGAAAGACTTACAAACTGAACGCACCCAAAGCATCTAACGCTAACTTCAGACAAAGGGAGGGTAACGTTAGCACCGCCGCTAGGGCGTGTAGCTATTGTGGAGGGCTACACGGCGCTAAAGCCACTTGCCCAGCTAAGAGTAAACAATGCATTAAATGCAAGAAGCTCAATCATTTTGCTAAAGTATGCAAGTCTAGCTCCCAGGGACAGACAAAGTACTACCGCGGCACAGTACATGCCGTCGGAGAGAACCCAGAAGAGTAAACCACTGACAGAGAGCAGGAAGAACTGTACTTCGACAACATTACAGTGGAGAGCACCGCTGTGGGAGAACAGACAGAGCTGTACATAGACTGCATCTCAATAGAGAACAACAGAAAAAGCAACGAGCAGGCTTACATAGAGGTTGGAATTGGCACACCTCCACAGAAGGTAAAGTTTAAACTAGACACTGGGGCACAGGCCAATACTATTCCCACCAACCTGTTCCAGGCGCTGTTCAAAAATGTGACACTGAAACCAGCAATACACAGACTCACTGAATAAGGAGGAGGCGCGCTGAGCGTGAAAGGCACATGCAAACTCAAATGTAAGTACAGAGACAATGCAATGATGCTGGACTTTTACGTCATTGACACAAACGCCCCACCAGTCATGGCAATGAAAACATGCCGTGACCTAAACTTGGTAAAAATAGTGATGGCTGTGAGTGAGGAAAACAATGTCACATCACAGAGCATAATGGATGAGTATGCAGATGTTTTCCAGGGAATAGGAGAGTTCCCAGGCGAGTGCACCTTCCGCGTCACACCAGATGCAACGCCGGTCGTCTGCCCGCCACGCAGAATCCCCATCGCCCTACGCAGCAAACTGAGGGACGAGCTTGGCAGCATGGAGAAAGGCGGCATAATCTGTAAGGTAACAGAACCCACAGAATGGGTGAACGCACTCGTTATTGTTGAGAAGCCAAAGACAGGCAAACTTAGAGTGTGTTTAGACCCCAGAGCTCTTAACAAAGTGATACAACGACCTCACTACCCCCTCCCCACGCTGGAGGACGCCACCACAAAGCTCGCTGGAGCTGAGTACTTTAGCGTGTTAGACGCGCGGTCAGGCTATTGGGCCATCAAACTGAGCACTGAATCCTCAATGTTGACGACATTTAACACAGTGTTTGGCAGGTATCGTTTCCTCAGACTGCCATTCGGAATCGTGTCTGCACAAGACGAGTTCCAGAGACGCGTGGATGAAACATATGAAGGATTGGACGGTGTGACGGCCATAGTGGACGACATACTAGTGTTCGGCAAGACTAAAGAGGAACATGACCAGTGTCTCAGAGCGATGCTGAAGCGCACAAGGGAGCGAGGGGTGAGGCTCAACCCCGACAAGTGTCACATATGCGTGTCCGAGGTACGCTACTTCGGCCACACGCTCTCACACGAAGGCATCAAACCAGACCCACACAAGGTGAAGGCGGTCAAGGACATGCAACCCCCACAGAACAAAGCAGAGCTGGAGACAGTCCTCGGCATGATCAACTACCTCGCCAGATTCGCTCCACACCTCTCACAGATAAACTCACCCCTCAGACAGCTTCTGAAACAGGACAGTGAGTTTGTGTGGGATGCAGTCCACGACAAGGCGTTCCAAGAGATGAAGAATCTCATTACACAGCACCCAGGTCCAGTACTCTCATATTTTGACCCGCAGAAAGAGCTGCGACTCCAAGTGGATGCATCCAAAAGTGGCCTTGAGGCTGTCATGCTCCAAGATGGCAAACCAATTGCCTATGCGTCCAAGTCACTCAACAGCACTGAAGAAAACTACGCACAGATAGAGAAGGAGCTCTACGCTGTGGTCTTCGGCTGCAAGAGGTTCAACGAGTACATGTACGGATGAAAAGTGATTGTGGAGTCAGACCACAAGCCTCTGGAGGCAATACTAAAAAAGCCACTGGCAGCAGCACCACCCCGGCTGCAACGGATGATCCTGGCGCTCCAAAAATACGACATCCAAATCATCCACCGCCCCGGTAAGGACATACCGGTGGCCGACACACTGTCACGCAAGTCAATAGAACACCACGACAGTGACCTACAGGAAGGGATGGAGGCCCAAGTGCACACAGTCCTCAGCAACATCCCTGTGAGCGACACAAGACTCACAGAAATCAAGCAGGAAACAGCGCAAGATCCACAGCTCACCGCACTCAGACGAGCCACACTCACTGGCTGGCCAGACACAAAGAAAAAGTGCCCGCCCAGCATCCAGGAATACTGGAACCACAGAGCAGAAATGGACGGTATCCTGTTCAAAGGTGAGAGAATCATTGTCCCCCAAAAGCTTCGCAAGGACATGATACAGCGCATCCATGCCAGCCACCTTGGCGTGGAAAAAAGCAAATGCCGAGCAAGAGACTTACTGTTCTGGCCTGGCATGGGGAAACAGATCGAGGATGCGGTAGCAGACTGCAGCATATGCCAAGAACGGCGCAGCGCAAATGCAAAGGAACCAATGATGTCACACGCCATACCCGAGCGGCCGTGGCAAGTGATAGGCACAGACCTATTCACATGGAACTCACAGGACTTCATAGTCACTGTGGACTACTACTCCAGATTCTTCGAGCTAGAGAGACTTTACAGCTGCACCTCATCTGCCGTCATCATGAAGCTGAAAGCAGCAATGGCTCGACACGGAATCCCCGAGACTATCATCAGCGACAACGGTCCGTGCTACAGCTCTGGTGAGTTCCGCAACTTCTCACAGACATGGGGTTTCTCACACACCACCACAAGCCCCCACTACCCACAGAGCAACGGCCTCTCCGAGAAGACTGTCCAGACGGCCAAACGCATCCTGGACAAAGCCAAAGCTGAGAACAAAGACCCCTACATGAGCTTACTGGAGTATCGCAACACACCGGTGGACAACCTGAAATCACCGGCACAGCTACTGATGAGTCGGAGGCTGCGGTCCATTCTCCCATCAATAGCAAAACACCTGCAGCCACAGATCGCCAGTCAGGAGGATGTTCACAAAAGGAGAGAGGTATGTCAACAGCGCCAGCAGGCATACTACAACCGAACAGCCAAACCTCTGCCCCACCTGCCCGCAGGCACACCAATCCGCTTCCGGCAGGAGGATGGATCCTGGAGACCTGCAACTGTGGAAAGACCAGCGAACACAGACAGGAGCTACCACATCCAAACCAAAGAAGGTCAGATCTACCAACGCAACCGTCAACACCTGCGACAAAGCAGAGTGAACACTCACACTACACACACACACACTTCACAGCAGACTGTTACCAGCGCTAACAACAACACACAAGCCCATCAGCAAGAGCATGCTGAACCTCCAGACACGAACAATCAGCGACAACCAGACACACAGCCTGGTTACACCACGAGGTCAGGTCGCACGATCAAACCAAGACAAATCCTTGACTTATGAATGTTAAAAAAGAGAGAATTTTACACCAACCTGTACTATACCTGCTATGTTTTGAAAAGAAACATTTACAGCGTTCACTTACCTTGTGTACCTACCTGCTGTTTGCAGTTACCAGTAATGAAATGAAAAAAGGATGAAACGTTATTACGGTGTCACATTTAGACAGTGAAGGAAATGTTTTACACTACTTTGTTGCAGTCCAGTTATATAAGAGTTCCACTTTCAAATTCTTTCTTATTAAGATTGTATTCGCTTATAAACGTGCTCAACGTGGTCTGTATCTCTGCAGAGAAAGCAGCACTTTTCAGAAAAAGGGAGATGTAATATTTGTTAGTAATATTTGATTTGCTAATGTCCCTTACGGCTTTCCGTAGCGCCACAACAAAGTCACGTGATGTACGTAACAACGTCAGTCGGAATCCGGTCGGTGAATAAACACCCAGCACGAGAGAAGTCGTCCTTGCTTTATTAATGTTATAAGTTAACATAGCCAGAGGGCACAGATCATTACACTTGCCGCGCTCCGAAGAGACTTCTGAGGATCTGCACACTTCCGGATCCCACCATGGTAACAGGTTATTTTCTTGCCCGGTGCGGGATTCGATACGAAATGTACTGCACCACAAGGCGACATCACTAACCGCTCGGCTAAAGGGTCAGACCAGTTAGCTAGGGGCTAACGTGTCTTATTAGTAGTTTACAATAGTAATCACTGATAGAGTCAACACTCTTAATAAAACAGGTAATATTCAATATTACTGTATGCATATTAAACTACGGTAAGTAATCAAACACTTAAGAGGTAATACAAATCACAAGAACATTTACAATAGATTTTTTTTAGATAAGGGCAGCGATCCGCCTACACCCTTGTACATTACAGGTCCAGAACCTCTCTGGGCTTCACTGCTCGTCCATACCTTGTCTGGTAGGGGACAGTCTCTGAGGCTGTCTCAGCCGCTGCATGTGACACGTGTGGTGTGTTGTGAATTGTGAGTTGACCATAGTTCTCGTCAGTGCCTGTGTTGGTGTGAGTGTCAGTGTGTGTTTCTTTTGTGTCCATGAGGTGACGTCTGTTTCGTCTGTACTCCTGTGCTTCAGCTGTGCGGACGTGGCAGGATCTGTTGGTATCCGCTGGCTGGATGACAACTGCTGGTTTCCAACAGCCGTGCTCCTGGAGTCTGATGTGTTGTCCTTCGTGCAGCTGTGACATCGGCTTCGCTGACCTGTCGTAGTACCTTTTCTGCTGCAGCTGACGTTGGACTCTCCTGGCGTGCGTGTCTCTGTGACTGACGACCTTGGGCGGAAGCTGCTGGTGTGTCTTGGGGAGAATTGAGCGTAGACGACGACTCATGAGCAGCTGGGCTGGTGATCTGAAGCTGTCGACAGGTGTGTAGGTGAGACGGGTGGGGCAGTGTCCAACCATCTCCTCGATCTGCTGGGTCATACCAGGCCAGAACACTACGTCACGGGCTCTCTGCTTGCATTTCTCCATGATTACATCCAGTAACACATTTTTTGACATACAATATTGAAACGTCAATAAAAAAAAGTGTTTTAAATTAAAAAAAATAGAAGTGCAGAAATTCTGCTGAGAAAATATTGAATTTTTTCTTTTGGATTCTGGTTAATATCTGTTGACGCTACGGTAGCGCCCACAGTTTGTCCACTGGCTCAAGACGAGCAGTGGTCATCCGTGGGTTGCAGGCTATTGAAGAGGCGCTGCTCACCAAGGCTGCAGACTTCTCTGGTAGACCACAAGACCTCATGCTCAGCCATGTTGCCCAGTCTAAAGGTAAGGCTGTCAAACCCCTGTTATCACTTGATCCCATAGCTTCCATCTGTCGCCCCCTGCATTTGATAGCTTCTGAAATTGCGAGACGTTATCGGCGTTAGTTTGGTTATTTGAAATAACCAAATAATAACTTATTTCACCGGCCACCATTGCTCATGGGGGTCAGTCGCCAACGTTTTTTTGCAGTTCCTACTGGCTGCCGACAGTGGCCACTAGAGAGTGGTAGAGTAGTTTGTTATGCTGTGTTCTTCGTCTCTGCAGACCGAAGACTTTGAAAGGGCGGAGAAAGTACTTTGAGTGGGCGGGGTTACTGTCAACCATTAAGTTGGCCAATCAGAGGCTTAACAATCCTCTGCCAGTCAAAATCTAATTCAGCGATACGCCAGCTGAACCCAAGTATATTGGTCCTTCGACCCGGATAGCAGCGCTTACCCTAACCACACACACACACACACACACACACACACACATCAAACCCAATAGCCAATGTCTAATGTGCCTCAAATAATAAAGCACAGTGACCTGAAGATCCACTCTCTGTGTCTTGTGTCCTGGCCGACACCCAAGGGTGAAAGTCAGCTAATTAATGCAACAACCAGTCCTAGACAGTCCCTCTACAATATTTGGGGGCCATCGGGAGGGGGGGCAGAATAAAGGAGCGCTCCTGGGTTCGTGCGGTGTATGGGACACAGGAGCTGCCATTCTAAGATGGATCCTTGCCTCGTGCCTCGCCTTTCCCGTCAGTTCCGTTCGGTTCTGACGGCGTGTTAAAATTAAACAGCACTCCCGGGGGGTCGTGCGGTGTATGGGACAAGAGAGTTGCGAATAAGAGATCTCTATCTCTCCATTCCTCCGGGTCATCGCCACATCTGCATCTCATTACCACATCTGCAGCCTGCAGCTAGCACAGACATGCTCCCACAGTGCAACAACAGTCGTTCAAGAAAGCCCACACCAGATCAACAAACGTCCACGCGTCAGTACAAGAAATGCCCCCCCCCCATCCCACTGAGGTAAAGGTTAAGAAGTTACAGTTAGGGCAAGTGATGTTAGTGAGCGTGTCTTGTACTAGTACTGCAGGCTGAGCTGGACCCTTCTCCATGGACCAGTTGTCAGGGTGGTTACGGTCATAGGGTTACGGGTAGGATGGGTGTCGACACGCCCACGCTGCAGCGCCATGTTTTTCTGCAGCTATCCATTACCCCAGTCTGCAGAGACACCCTACTTAACTTTTCTTAAATTAGGTTTCCTACAGCCCCAGATAGCATCTGGATGTGGGCCACCTCAGGCAATGATGCGGCACTCATGGCCTTCTTCTGGTCCTGACAAAATAGATGTGAGCCTGAAGTGGCCCACATGTATAATAGCAAATATGGCCCAAATATGCCAAATCAAATTTGGGCTTTGTTTGTTTTTTTTTTTTGCTCCCGGCAACATGTAATCTGGACATGACCCTGAAGTGGTATGTGGGCCGGATGAAGTGTCGGGTGTGGGACTGGCCCGGGCCGCAGCAATTTTGTTATCTGGCATGGACCTCTGTGGGTAGACTCGTGTGATGAGACCGCTGTGTACCTGGTGTTTGGTCATTTAACGGCCCAGTCTTTGTTTTAAAAAAAACTGGCCACTTGAATGATCACCTTCTACCTCCTCAGTTTCCAGGGAAAGAGAAGTCCACAGCAGAAATTCAAAAATCACTAATAATCAAGACAACCCTAAAAACGCACTGACACACAAAATAAACTCCAGAAGACGTGGCAACGATGGGACCATAGAGACAAAGGGTCAAGATGATGTGAACATGCTGTAACGAGTGCTATGAGCATTACCTGCTAAATAATGGGCATTAAAGTCGCTAATCTTTGAGGGAAGCTGTCATTAAGTACTGTTAACATGGGGAAATGTTATAGTATGCTAGACATAACAACACTTAACTTAGTTAATAATTGCTACAAATTTCAAGTTATGGCTATGTAAACATTTCAGTTGAATGTGATTCCCCAGTGATACTTAAAATTGATACTTGTTAATCTGAAATGGGTTTACTGATTATCTGATTAATGAAAAAAGACGAATGAAAACAGATTTGTCTGAAGATGTTGAGGATTCATCAAGGCAAAATCGCATTTATTGGCTATTTGTATTGGGTGGCACGATGGCCCAGTGGCTAGCACTGTTGCCCCACAGCAAGAAGGTCCAGGGTTCGAACCCCAGGCTGTCCCAGGTCCTTTCTGTGTGGAGTTTGCATGTTCTCCCCGTGTCTGCGTGTGTTTCTTCCGGGTGCTCCGGTTTCCTCCCACCACCAAAAAGACGTGCATGTTAGGGTTACTACTCCTGTCTGTGCCCCTGAGCAAGGCAATGGGAAGAAGAACTGGGGTTGGTCCCTGCGCGCTGCAGCTGCCCACTGCTCCTATACAATAGGATGGGTTAAATGCAGACTAAATGTCATTGTATGTAGTATGTACAAATGACAAATAAACTGCATTCTATTCTATTCTTATGCTGTGTATTATCAAGTCAAGTCAATTTCATTTGTATAGCCCAATATCACAAATCACAAATTTGCCTCAGTGGGCTTAACAGCCACACAACATCCTGTCCTTAGACTCTTTAAAATCCTGTCCTTAGATCCTTTCAAAAGGATGAATACTGACTGCCATCTAGTGGACATTTAAAGGTTGGACATATTTCATGAACCCGTTAGGGTTAAACAAGAAAAAAAATAATCCATCCTTTACCCGAACCGCCTGTCCTGCTCTCAGGGATGCTGGAGCCTATCTCAGCAGTCACTGGGCGGCAGGACACCCTGGACAAGCCGTCAGTCCATCACAAGGCCCGCCCACACACACACACCTACCTAGGGACAATTTAGTACGGCCGATTCGTCTGACCTACATGTCATTGGACTGTGGGAGGAAACCCACACAGACACGGGTAGAACATACAAACTCCACACAGAGGACGACCCGGGACGACCCCCAAGGTTGGACAACCCTGGGCCTCGAATCCAGAGCCTTCTTGTTGTAGGGCGACCGCGCTAACCACTGCGCCACCGTGACGCCCAACAAAAACAACAATAAAAATACAAAAAAATGAACGAATGAATGAATAATAAGCGAAAGAATGAAATGAATACTTGAATGTATTTTTTTTATGATTGGTCAGACTAAGTAAACAGTTTTAAGACATCACTTTGAAATGTGGAAACTTAAGATGGGCATTCAGTATTTCTGACTTTTAACAGACAATGATTAATGATCAATTAATGTAAAAATGACCGATAAATTAATCGATTATGAAAATAGTCGTTGGTTGCAGTCCTAATAGAAACTAATAACAAGTCTGTGTCTATCCATGTGTAATTGTAGCATCGGGATTGATCCTGTCAGATTACGGTCCAGTTTGGAAGGAGAACCGACGTTTTAGTCTGATGACCTTAAGGAACTTCGGCCTCGGGAAGCAGTCCATGGAGGACAGGATCCTGTCAGAGACAGAGCGCCTCATGGAGCCGCTGCAGAAGAGTATCGGTACGTTTATCATCAGTGGATTACTGATCTGCAAGCACTGCGGAGTGTCACGGAAAGCTGGACAAGTTCATCTGGACGCAACCTTTGTTGAGAGCAACGTTTCATCACTCATCTAATGCCCCTTTTCCACTACAGAGTACCGGCTCAACTCGACTCGACTCGCCCTTTTTTTCGTTTTCCATTACTGGATAGTGCCGGCATTTTGGTAACTGTTACCACTTTTCTGGTACCACCTTTGTTGAGGTTCCAAATAAAACTGGAGCGGGTACCAAAATCAACGCAGACCTCTGATTTGTTAGAGAAACGCGTCACTGCGTCCTTTTGCGTCTTGCGTCATCAATACGCGCATGGGATGTCGCCCGGCATTTTTAATACCGAAGCGGAGAGCCCGGGAGGTGATGTGGGAGTTTTGTTTTGTTTTTACTTTGTTGTACATTTTGAAATTGAAAAAAAAAACGGAGAGCCGAAAATCCAGGGGGTACTGTTACGGTGATGGAAAACGACACAAGTGAGTTGAGCCGGTACCATGTCGTAGTGGCAGTTTATTGGCTAATATTACCATTGGTCTCACTCACAGAAAGTTGAATCAGTTCACCTGGACACAACGTTTATTGAGAGCAACGTTTCATCACCATCACTCATCTGAGTGACCTCTTCAGTCTTAACTGACTGCAGGTATCTCCACCCTTATAAACAATACAGTGGCATAATGACCGAAACCAACCATCGGTTTCATATGCAAATTACGGTGACCATTAATTAGAGTTAGTTACCTAACTCTCCAGATACCTGCAGTCAGTTGAGACTGAAGAGGTCACTTTTAGATGAGTGATGAAACGTTTCTGTCTATAAACGTTGTGTCCAGATGAACTGATTCAACTTTATGTGATTTTCTTACCTGGATTATTGGGCCATGCGTCAAGACACTGTAAGTGTGTTATATATTTTTTTGTTTTTTCAGCCGAAAGGAGTGATTTATTCTCAGACAATCGAATTTTGCTGCAACACTACTCGATGGAAGCGTTAAGCAATAAAAGTGTTGTAACCTGCATGGATAAGAAGACCCGCTTGCTGGCGGGTCTGACCCTTTAGTCGAGCGGTTAGCGATGTCTCCTGCGGTGCGGGCGATACGGGTTCGCTTCCCGGCCGCGGCAGTTCCTGTGGTTGCGTTGTCCCCCGAATTCGCTACAGTATAAACGCCATAGCTTCAAAAACAGTGTTAAAGTGTGACAAGTAGTGCATTGTGATAAAGTTATAATGATCATGAACTGTAAGATGCGTTAGTCGTTTGTTTCAGAAACGTTTCAGGCGAGATCTAGACTGCCATGGTGCAGTCATGCTTACGAATACTTCATGGGCATAGTGTGGCGTAGCGGTCTATTCTGTTGCCTACCAACACAGGGATCGCCAGTTCGAATCCCCGTGTTACCTCTGGCTTGGCCGGGCGTCCCTACCGATATGATTGGCCGTGTCTGTGGGTGAGAAGCCGGATGTGGGTATGTGTCCTGGTCACTGCACTAGCGCCTCCTCTGGTCGGTCGGGGTGCCTGTTCGAGGGGGAACTGGGGGCAGCACCACATCGCTGCGTGGGGGGAATAGCGTGATTCTCCCCAAATAGCAAAATTGCTGTAGCCTGGACCCGTCCCACACCGACACTTTCATCCAGCTCACATACCGCGTGGAATGATGGCACTTGGGCGGTCCGCTCCTGTTTGCCAGATCGGTGCCATAGCAATGCCACATATTTGCCAAAGGTGGCTCATATTTGTTTTGGTATATTTGGGCCATATTCACCATTTACCACACGGACCACTTCAGGGTCACACCCAGATTACATGTTGTCGAGAGCACCGCATCTTTGCCAAAAAAGGCCCACATTTGATTTGGCATATTTGGGCCATATTTGCTATTATACATGTTGGCCACTTCAGGCTCACATCCATTTTATCAGGGCGAGAAGACGTCCATCAGTGCCGCATCATTGCCTGAAGTGGCTCACATCCGGATGCTATCTGGGTCCCACTGCTATGTCCCCCTGGTGAAACTCCTCTCTGTCAGGTGAAAAGAAGCAGCTGGCGACTCCACATGTATCGGAAGCATGTGGTAGTCTGCTGCCCTCCTCGGATCGGCATAGGGGGTATGGCAACGACCAGGAAAAATAGGGTAATTGGCCAAGTACAATTGGGAGAAAAGGGGGAAAATTCCCCCCCCAAAAAAGAAAGAATACTACACATTTTTCATTAAATAAAGTGTTCACATGAGATGATGATCTCAGTAGTAAAGCTTGCATATTTGCTCTTAGAGCTGTGAAAAATATTGGGGCAACACTGGGACCTGTCAAAGATGTCATAAAATATGTGACACAGATCAGTAAGGTCTCTAACGTTTTGTTTGGTTTAAAAATGTGTATTGGACATGTGCATGAGAGGCCACATACAAGGTTACCCAAATTTTAAAGGGAGGTTCCTAGCCAAAAATACCTGCCCATTGAGAGAAATGAGATCGACCAAAGATTTTTGCTCGAACCACAAGTAACCTATCTCACCTCAATTCAAGCACAAGGTCAAAATTATATTTTTAACTGATATTCCAGAAGTAACCAGGTCCCTTTATATCCTATCCAGGTGAAACCATGAACCCTCAAGTTTTGTTCCATAATGCTGCATCCAACATCATCTGCCAAGTGCTCTTCGGTAAGCGCTATGACTACGATGACGACTTCATCAAGCTGATAGTTTGTGTTTTCACAGAAAATGCCAAGATAGCCAATGGACCCTGGGCTATGGTGAGTCACTTCAGCTAATATAGGCACAAGGAGAAATCCAAAAATCTATGCAAATACAAAAAATAGTGGTAATTTGTTGCTTCCCACCTCTAATAAAACAGCAACTGAGTTTTGCCAGACAGAGCTTGAAACAGAGTTCAGGTTAAAGTTTTACTTTACAGAAGCTAAAGACAACACACTGATATGTGCTTGCACGAATCTCAGATATCAAGTTTGGCACATTCATTGTCAAAAAATAAATTCTATAACTACTACTTTACATTATTTTCATGGCTGCCATTGGAAGAGTAACTTAAGATAACCGAAAACTGTTCTTGCTTTTCTGCCCTGACAATGATGCATGGCTTTTCCACCTTCTCAACATGCTCCTTTGGTGTCTATGCAAACTTAGGTAGGTGGGTGGGGGGCAATTCACATATATTTAGTTTCCTTACGTCTTGGCATCCATCTGGACAGATGGAATTCATGGTGGTCCCTCTTGTACCCTCGTTAGCTATGCCTCGAACCTGCACCTGAGTGTCGTATACCACAGTCTTGCTTATTTAAGAACCCAGTGTAAAAAACTAGTGAGGAAGTTGTGGTATTCACGGTTTTATTTTCAGTGCCTGCATCTGTGTACTTTTATTCAACACAGGACACATCCATCCATTATCCAAATCCTCTCAGGGTTGCGGTGATGCTGGAACCTATCCCAGCAGCCGTTGGGCGGCAGGCGGGGAGACACCCTGGACAGGCCGCCAGGCCATCACAGGGCCCACACACACACACACACACACACACACACACACACACACACACACCTAGGGACAATTTAGTACGGCTGATTCGCCTGACCTACATGTCTTTGGACTGTGGGAGGAATCGGAGCACCTGGAGGAAACCCACGAGAACATGCAAACTCCACACAAAGGATGACCCAGGACAACCCCCAAGGTTGGACTACCCCGGGGCTTGAACCCAGGACCTTCTTGCCACCGTGCTGCCACACAGGACATGTACAGGAGGATAATAAAATGAAGATAGAGGTCAGCTAAAGGCAAAAATAAAGTTGTTAGTCTTTTGCTGTCTTCCACCAGACCATTTTCCATACCCGCTTACCCTGGTCAGGGTCACGGGGTTGCTGGAGCCTATCCCAGCATGCTTTGAGCACAAGGCAAGGTCAGAGTGCCAGTCCATCACGGTGAACACAGACATACGCTCACATCTAAGGACAATTTAGTGTCTGCTAACCACTGAGCCACCATGCCGCCAGTCTTTTGTTATCTTTAAAAGAAATGATAGATTATGGCTAAAGTGATGCGGGTGATATTAACAGTCTTCATAAAGCTTTGTCGGTACCTCTAAATGACCAGTAAGTTTTGTGGGACAGAACTATCTGTTAAATAACGGTTTTCTAAATGGATGTTAATGTTCCCCCTATAGCTGTATGACTCCATCCCTGTGTTACGCTGCTTACCTCTGCCCTTCAAGAAAGCCTTCACTAACAGTGAGGTATAGTACATCCATATCCTGGAGAAAATACAGTAATACAAAAAAAAAAAAAAACACTGTTGAAATATTTCTGAGTGCCATGTTTTTGCTAGTGCAATACTTTTGTTGATACTACAAATTATGGGTTGATTTCCAGATATGTATATTGTTGTCAGATGAATGAAATGAGAGACCCTCTTTCTATCAGATTGCCCATCAAAAGGTTCAAGGCCTGTTGGCTGAACATGAACTGACCAGGGTACCTGGAAGTCCACGTGATTTCATGGATTGTTACACGGTTGCGCTGGATAAGGTGTGCGCCTATATGTTTTGCATGTGTGTATGTGTGCATTTATACAGAGGGGATCAATTAAAGTGTTTGACTACACTTGTCAATTCACAGAGGACTTTTATCATGTAAACATTTAGTTCTTAAAGACTCGTAAGTATAACTTACAGCTATGACTGACTTAACGCACTGTGGCGCGCTGTGTTGAACTTAACGGCTGGGTGCAAAGCAGTTGTGCATCGCATTTGGGCGCATACTCCCGTTAAATCACTACATCTATTAACACATTAACCCAGACCAATAGATCAACTTAACAAAACAATACTTAACTGTGTCCTTCCCTTTCTTTCCATGCAGAGCCAGAATGAAAAAGCATAATTTTCCAAAGACCAGCTTATCACAAATGTCCTGGATCTTTACTTTGCTGGGACGGACACCACCTCCAACACCCTGCTTACTGCCTTCCTTTATCTGATGACCCACCCACAGATACAGGGTGAGTGGAGTGAGGCTGGGGGGGGGGTGCATGTATGTGTGTATGTATATGTATGGGTGGGCGGCACAGTGGCCCAGTGATTAGCACTGTTGCCTCACAGCAAGAAGGTCCTTGGTTTGAACCCCAGATCGTCCCAGGTCCTTTCTGTGTGGAGTTTGCATGTTGTCTGCGTGGGTTTCCTCTGGGTGCTCTGGTTTCCTCCCACAATCAAAAAGACATGCATGTTAGGGTTAATACTCCTGTCTGTGCCCCTGAGCAAGGCAATGGAAAGAAGAACTGGAGTTGGTCCCTGGGCGCTGCAGCTGCCCACTGTTCCTATGCAATAGGATGGGTGACATGCAGAGAACATATTTCATTGTAACAAAATAAAGTGTCTTTGTTCATGTATGTATGTATGTATGTATGAGTGTACTGATGAGTGTACTCAACAGTTGTGAGGACAGTACACATTCTAAGAATAATACAACTTTCGTTTTTTTGATTTTTTTGCCTCAACATTTGACCCCATCTTTGTTTTTTCTAGAGTGTCGTCAGCTGGAAATAGATCAGGTTTTGGAGGGTAAGAATCAGGCCAGTTTCGAGGACAGACACAAGATGCCCTACATGCAGGTATAGTAGGCCTAAATATGCAGCATATAAGGACATATGCTGGTCTCCTGATTTAAGTAGAGCCCATTTTATACAGCCCAGAAGGCATCTGTCCTTCACTGTAGCTGTATCAGCCCCAACTGAGCCAGTTATTTCAAAAATACACTGAAATGGAGCTAAATATGCACAATTTTAGACGCAAAACTAAAACTGACCTCAAATCAAATGCCCTGAGAAAAGCGTTATTTTGCTTTCTCCAACAACATTTTAACCCTGGATTGAATAATTTTCAGTTTCCTATCGTTGAATAATTACAATTCTGCAGTTAAAATGTATATTCTCCTTTAAAGAAAGCGTGCTAGTAGATCACTTTACTGAACTTCCATTAATATTCAGGGTCTTATCTGCACCATAATAATGTATGTATACATCTGCAGTTGTTCCTCAGGCATGATTCAAATTATATATATATATATATACACACACACACACATACATATATATACATATATACACACATACATATATATATACACACACATACATATATATATATATATATATACATATACATATATACACACACACACACACACACACACACACACACATATATATATATATCCATCCATTATCCGAACCGCTTATCCTGCTCTTAGGGTCGCGGGGATGCTGGAGCCTAAAATCCAGTGAGTCAAGTAAATTCTTTATGAAACAGTACAAGCCTGTTTCATGCCATAAGCAATCATCAGCTGTATATATATATATATAATCCAGTGAGTCAAGTAAATTCTTTATGAGACCTGTCTCATAAAGAATTTACTTGACTCACTGTATTATTTTGCCCCTTATTTGTTGAGCACTTTCCCTACCATTTAGTGTTTCTTTTAACAAAGTTTTATATATAATATATACTGAATACGTTATATTATCTGTTTGTGTGATGGACTGCTCCTCTTCACAGGCTGTAATCCATGAAGTCCAGAGGATAGCGAACATCGCTCCCCTCAGTGTCTTCCACTGCACCACTGCTGACACAGAGCTCATGGGATACTCAATACCAAAAGTAAGAGCATGTCAAAAATCAAACATCTCAGATGTGTGTGTGTGTGTGTGTGTGTGCGTGCGCGTGTGCGCCCGCATATACATATGTGTTTAATACTTAATACACTTGATCAAACACAGTTAACACCGATTCGGTCTATTATCAGGAATCAGGAACATTTATTTGTCAATTCATTCCATGCACCTGCGCACATGAAATGAAACGAAATATCATTTCCCCCAGCCCACAGTAGTGCAACACAAAGAAAAAAACTCATCCAAACTACAAGAACACACATATCCAAACTACAAAAAAAACCTACAAAAATACATATATCCAACATATCAAAAATAAAAAAAATTCGCTGTCCAAGAGGGTGAATGCCAGGATGACTGTTGGTCTGCATGGGCTAGTAGTTAGCTTAGCCTGCCCCACAGCCGCATCCTGTCAGACCACCCTCAGTGTTTCCTCCTCAGACGCAGCTCCAAGCAGGGCTGTGGTCCCTGGGCCCACCAGACGCAACAGACCAGGCTCCCCCAGCCGATCCAATGCCAGCTCTCCCAGCCAGACACCTTCGACACACCTCCCCACACTCTACACGATGACACCAAAAGTCAATGCTAGGCGAGGCCACCGCCAGACCACCCTTGGTGTTATCGGAACTGCCGGTCTGCATGGGCCAGCAGCTAGCCTAGCCTGCCTCACTTCCACATCCTGTCAGACCTCCCCCGGTGATTCCTCCTCGGACGCAGCTCCAAGCAGGGCTGTGGTCCCTGGGCCCACCAGACTCATCAGACCAGGCTCCCCCAGCTGATCCAGTGCCAGCTCTCCCAGCCACCAAATGAAAGCACAAACCCAGACACACATGGACAAAGACACTGCATAGACGGCACTGGGTGAGGCCGCTCCGGCACTGGACGAGGCCACTGCAAACGTGAACCCACGCAGCCATCTTCCCACACCAGAAGCAGAAAATATCAAAAATCTTATAAAAAATTTTTTTTATAAAATAATAATAAAAAATGCAGAATAAAATCAGTAGCAACATCTTACTAAATGTTGAAATTGTTTACTTACAATATATTGTTCTCATTAACAGTAAATGCGGTACAGTGGATTTTAAAAGTCTGCTTAAACTATGAATTTTTTAAAATGTTGCATTAAAGCCTGACATTTAGAGAAAAAGAATCTCAGACATTCTAGCATGATGGTGGCTTGGTCAGTTAAGTGCATACTATGTTTGCTCAGGGCTGGTTGCATGTCCTGGTTTCAAATCCATCCCAGGATGTTTGTTGCCTGTCTTATCTACTCTTTGCTGTCCTGTCTCTCCCTGCTTTCCCGTCAATTAAAGTAAAAATACTTTCTAAACCAGGAAATCACACAACACTAATTTACTCCACATTGGTAATCACGGCACTACCGTCTTGATGCATGCTCAATAATCCAGGTAAGGGAATCCCAGAAAGTTGAATCAGTTCATGTGGACACATGAACTGATTCATGAACTCTAATTAATGGTCACGGCAATTTGCATATGAAACCAATCACTGGTTTTGGTTGTGACGCAGCTGTACCTGTTTCGGTCATTATGCAACTGTGCTGCTTATAAGGGTGGGGATACCTGCTGTCAGCTGAGAATGAAAAGGTCACTTGGAGGAGAGATGAAACGGCTCTCCCATTAAACCTTGTGTCCAGATGAACTGATCAACTTTCTGGGACTGCACTGTATTGTAATTTACTACAATTGCAAACTTCATCTCAGTCTACTACATTTACTGTAGCAATATTCAACCAGAGGTGGACACCCCGGCTTCAGAAAGTAAAAATCCGACCATGTATTTGTTGTAGCCATTCACTAAACAAGGTGATTTAACTCTACCCGGCTAAAGAGTTGTGCTAATTAAATTCAGCTGGTGTAGTGTATGGGTGGAACAAATACATGGCAGGACTTTTACTTTCTGAAGCCAAGTTGTCCACCTCTGGCCCCAACCTTCCAGAGGAGATGCTAGTGCAGCAACCAGGACACATACCCATATCAGGCTTCCTACTCAGAGACACGGCCAATTGTGTCTGTAGGGATGCCCGACCATGCAGGAGGTAAGACAGGGATTCAAACCACCAATCCCCATGTTGGTAGGCAATGGAATAGACCGCTACGCTATCCAGACGCCCTCTAATATCACATTTTTTAATATGTCACAATTATATATACCAAAACTGTCCTTCAAAAATGATGTACATGTTTCAGTCCATAAAGTTTGTATATCCCCATCCACACCTGGCGGAAAATTTCATAGCTCGTGATCACCTGTTAGCCAAATTAGTTCAGCGACTGAAATGATGGTACAAACTGAAAACCAAACAAACACCTTTGTTGCTACTCTGACAGCCCATGGGAGGAAGGTGAAGGTAGCTATAAAACAAAACATGTCATTTAATTTAAATCGGCCATTTAGATGGCTCCATACCATCCATGTCAATATTACCCCCATCTGTATGGTCCACAGCACCACTCCCAGCCTGTTCTCTCCATTGAAACCACAGTCAAAGAAAGTCTCTTATCTAGCACCCATTTGTATTCTCTTCAGCTCGGTTAAGTGGTTCTTATTAATGATAGTAAATGGATATTACCTCACAAAATCTGAACTCTTCTTTGTCTTATTGCCAAAGTGAAATACAATCCAGCCAGGATTGGACTACATTAGAAGTGAGGGGCTATTTAATTCACATTTTTATGCTTTTAAGCTGTTCAATCCTTATGTTATTTGCACCATAACAGTCATTTAAGAAAAGTCAGATGAGCTGGACCATTTTAAATTTTCGCTCTTATTTTCTCTTCTTCCGTTCTTTCTCCAGGGAACTTTGATCATCCCTAACTTGACCTCAGTGCTATATGAAGAGGGACAGTGGAAATATCCTCACGACTTCAACCCTGAAAACTTCTTGAATGACAGTGGGGAGTTTATTAAGCCAGAGGCCTTCATGCCCTTCTCCACAGGTTGGTCAGATGGGTGGATGGACGTGTGGATAGGAAGACAAATAGAAACATTAATTGACTGATTGATTAAAGCTAAAATTCTAGGGTAGAGGTCTATTCTGTTGCCTACCAACACAGGGATCACCAGTTTGAATTCCCGCGTTACCTCCGGCTTGGTCGGACGTCCCTACAGACACAATTGGCCGTGTCTGCAGGTGGGAAGCCAGATGTGGGTATGTGTCCTGGTCGCTGCACTAGCATCTCCTCTGGTCGGTCGGGGCGCCTGCTGGGGGGGGGGACTGGGGGGAATAGCGTGATCCTCCCACGTGCTACGTCCGCCTGGCGAAACTCCTCACTGTCAGGTATAAAGGTGATCAGCCACAGCATGAAGATATGGGAAAGAGTAATAGAAGCTAGGTTAAGAGGAGAGGTGATGATTAGCAAGCAGCAGTATGGTTTCATGCCATGAACGAGCACTACAGATGCAATGTTTGCTTTGAGAATGTTGTTTGAGAAGTATAGAGAAGGTCAGAAGGCGTTACATTGTGCTGTGGATTCAGAGAAAGCATATGACAGGGTGCTGAGAGAGAGGTGTGGTATTGTATGAGGAAGTTGTGGTATAGAGAAGTATGTAAGAGTGGTGCAGGATATATATGAGGGCAGTGTGACAGTGGTGAGGTGTGCGGTAACGAGAGTAGGGTGCAGGTTCAGGAGAGCCTGGAGAAATGGAGAGAAGAGGAATGAAAGTGACTAGGCATAAGACAGAATAAATATGCGTTAACGAGAGGGAGGACAATGGAATGGTGAGGATGCAAGGAGTGGGATGATGAAGGCGTATGAGTTTAAATACTTAGGGTCAATTTTACAAAGTAACAGGGAGTGCGGAAGAGAGGTGAAGAAAAGAGTGCAGGCAGGGTGGAGTGGGTGGAGAAGCATGTCAGGAATGATTTGCAACAGAAGGATACCAACAAGAGTTAAAGGGAAGGTTTACAAGATGGTTGTGAGACCAGCTATGTTATGGTCTGGAGACAGTGGCACTGACGAAAAGACTGGAGGCGGAACTGGAGGTGGCAGAGTTGAAGATGCTAAGATTGTCATTGGAAGTGACGAAGAAGGACAGGATTAGGAATTAGTATATTAGAGGGACAGCTCAAATTGGACGGTTTGGAGACAAAGCAAGAGAGGCAAGATTGAGATGGCTTGTACATGTGCAGGGAGAGATGCTGGGTATATTGGGAGAAGGATGCTGAATATGGAGCTGCCAGGGACGAGGAAAAGAGGAAGGCCAAAGAGGTTTGTAGTTGTGATGAGGGAGGACATTCAGGTAGCTGGCATGACAGGAAGTTTGCAGAGGACAGGAAGAGATGGAAACGGATGATCTGCTGTGGCGACTCCTAACAGGAGCAGCCGAAAGTAGTAGTAGTTCCAATGACATATACAGTGCAGTGTGTGTGTGTGTGTGTGTGTGTGTGTGTGTGTGTGTGTGTGTGTGTGTGTGTGTGTGTGTGTGTGTGTGTGTGTGTGTGTGTGCAAGCGAGAGACTTTGGTTTGATGAGAATGACCTGGAAATCCAATAGTTAATCAACATCAGGAGGCAAGCCTTTACCATCTGGAAGAATGACATCAGCTGCCAAAATAAACAAGCTTCCCATGCAAGAGGAAAGTCAGCCTTCCAAAGCTGGGTCAGAGAATTGAAGAACCAGTGGTAGACAAAGAAGGCCCTTGAGCTCTAGCACCTTGCAGCTGCTGGGGATACCAGAGGCTTCTTCGATGGTGCTAAAGCAATATACGATCCCAAGCAAAGGCCGTCTAACCCCCCTTTGCACCAAAGATGGCACACACTGCTAACAGACTACGAGTCAATCAAAGAGAGGTGGAGAGAGCACTACCAGGACCTTTGAAATCAGAACTGTAGCCCTGAGATGGGTGCCCTCCAACATCTCCCTCAACAATCCAAAGAGGAGGACATGACAGCACCACCTAGTTAGTCTAAGAGAAGTCCGGGATTCGATCAGGAAGATGAAAATCAACAAGGCTGCTGGTCCTGATGGAATACCGGCAGACGTACTGAGGGCAGGTGGACCTACACTCCTCAGATATATCCATCCCCTGCTCTGCTACTTAAAATACGGGAAAAAGAGAAAATCCCTGTGCAACGCACTCATTATATCTATCTTTAAGAAAGGGGACAAAGCTGAGTTTGGAAACTACTGTGGCATTTCCTTGCTTTCCACCACAGGGAAAGCCCTGGCTAGGGTCTTGGCCAGGAGACTCCTCCCAATATCAGAGGAAATTCTGCCAGAATCCCAGAGCGGTTTTTGTCCTAACAGAGGCACCATGGACATGACTTTTACTGCTCACCAACTCCAAGAAAAAGCCTAGGAACAGAATCCGCCATTGTACATGGCCTTCATAGACTTAACCAAAGCGTTTGATTCCATAAACCACCAGGCCCTCTGGCTAGTTCTGTCAAAAATAGGCTGCCTGACAAATATATCAGAGTGCTACAACTACTACATGATAATATGTCAGCTGGAGTACTCAGCAGTTATGGAGACGAGACGGAGTCCTTCAAGGTCCACACAGGAGTCAAACAAGGCTGTGTCATTGCCCAAACCCTGTTCTCTGTCTTCATTGCCACTATCCTCCACCTCATGGGTCCCAATCTGCCTCAGGGAGTCAAAATCATGTACAGGACTGATGGGAATCTTCTGAATATCAACAGATTGAGAGCTGCAGAACGCCAATGACAACGCCTTAGTTTCCCTTGTCAAAGAGGAATTACACAGCATGCTGGATACCTTTGCAAAGGCATACAAGCAGCTTGGCCTGACCATTAACATAAAAAAGACCCATATCCTCTACCAACCCCCACCCAACAGAAATATGCCTGCTCTGTCCCCACCCATCTCTGTAGACAACACCAGACTCGAAAACGTGAAACAGTTCCCATATCTTGGCAGCCTTCTCTCCTTCAAAGCCAACATTGACTTGAAATACACTATCATCTCAGTTGTGCTAGCCAGGCCTTCTCAAGAATGAATAAAAGAGTTTTTGAAAACCATGAACTTCAGGCCAGCAAATAAATTCTGGTGTACAAAGCGGTAGTGCTGCCCACCCTACTGTATAGGTCAGAAACCTGGACCACATAGAGCAAGCACCTGAAGGCACTTGAGGCATACCAGCAGTGATGCCTCAGGAAGAACCATATAGATGAGCTGGGAGGATAAGCGCACCAACCCTCAGCATCCTTGAGGAGGCCAACATGCCTACTATAACTGCCACCATCACACAACATCAGCTGTTGTGCGACCCAGCCATGTCCTCCGCATGGCTGGGTCTCGCCTCCCGAAACAAGTCCTTTACTCTCAGCTCGTGATAGAGCACCGTTCCCCAGGAGGACAAAAGAAGCGATATAAAGATAATATCATGGCCCACATCAAAAAGTTTGGCATTGACCTTAACACCTGGGAACAAGCAGCAAAAAACAGGGAGGCCTGGAGGCTGGCTGTCCGTGACGGTGCTGGGTACTACAACCATGACCTCTACTGTGCTGCTGAAAACAAGCGCAGACTCAGAAAGGAGTGAGTTACCAGAAAGGCCCAAACCACATCCTCAACCACTTCTTCACACCCTTGCCCACATTGCCCCAAAATATGCAGCTCTAGGATCAGCCTCTACACCCACCTGAAGACCCACAAGCAACTAGAAGGAGGACAGTCATATTCGACCCCAAGCGACTGCCGATGATGGTGTGTGTGTGTGTGTGTGTGTGTGTGTGTGTGTGTGTGTGTGTGTGTGTGTGTGTGTGTGTGTGTGTGTGTGTGTGTGTGTGTGTGTTTGTGTGTGTGTGTGTGTGTGTGTGTGTGTGTAAGGGAGAGATTTTGCAGCATGTTTTGTAATTAAAATTGGGTTGGTGTGTTGGTTGTTGACAGCAAACACGTATTATCATACATTCAGTTCTCAAATGGCAGTTTGTGCCCCCCCCCCCCCCCCCCGCGGTTCCCTAATGCCCCCGATTAGATTTGTTCTGACGCCGACCCTGGTCAGGTTGTAGAAAAAGTTTGACCGAATATTATTAAAAAAAACAATTCTAGATTAAAATCACTAGCTTTAAAGAGCTAAAACTCAAGTTTAACAATGTGTTTGTGATTGGTGGTGGGGAAGGTTCTGCAACAACAGCACTACCAACTCTGTTTCACTTGAAATCAATTTTGTGGGATTTGCAGTGGTCAGACACCATTGCGGTTACCAGTATGTTTAACAAAAACAACACTTTTTAAGATGGTAGCTTTAAGTGGTCGATTAAGTAAGAGAAAAAAAATTCAGTCCAGTTCAAAGCGAAATGGCAAACTGAATGCAGTTATTCCTGGTCTCAGTGAAAGCGTGTGGAGATGGGATGGGTGAGCAAAAATTTCGGTTGCAAAGTATTATCCTTTATATTATTATTGTTTGTTTTGTGGTTGCTCTGAGCCTCTAATGTAGCCATGTGCTCTCATACATATGACCGCAGGTCCTCGGGTGTGTCTTGGAGAGAGTCTGGCTCGTATGGACCTCTTTTTGATCATAGTGACTCTGTTGAGGAGGTTCCAGTTCATTTGGCCAGAAGATGCAGGGCAGCCGGACTTTACTCCTGTATTTGGTATCACTCTAACACCTAAACCGCACTGCATGAAGATCCGTCTCAGAGTAGCTGATTAGGGCTTGATTCAGTTGGGAAAATTCAAGCCTAGCCAGATGAGAAATGTTCAATTCCATGGGCTGTTTAATATTTATGAGAACTGACTTGTTCTCATAAATATTAAACAAAAACCTGGCTTTTTATGAGATAAACTCATAAAAAGCCAGGTATTTTCTGAACAGTGTTAGCTCGCCAAGGTGTTTTGCATATCTAAGCTTGACATGAGCCTGGTGTTGTCACATCCATTCCAAACTGGCCCAAAAACAACAGGGCTCCTAAAATGCTTGCGCCTGATAGTGAAGCACTATTGATCTGTGTGGAACTATGTGTTGTAAATCTTATATTGAACCAAGAATAATGCACTGTAGATTGCAAGACAAGTTCAAAACATCTTTTAATGGATTATTTGCAAAAGAACACATTGTTCCTGCATTAAAAATACTGACCTCCATATCAGTGAATATAAAGCGCCTATATATGAAAGCCTAACTTGACTCTCATTAAGCTATTAGAATAGCTTCTTTTTTTTTACAGACATACAGATGAATATATATATATATATATATATATGTGTGTGTGTGTGTGTGTGTGTGTGTGTGTGTGTATGTATGTATGTATGTATGTATGTATGTATGTATGTATGTATGTATGTATGTATGTATGAGAGCTTGCAGCATCCCCTAGTTTCCCAGGATGCTTCTCTGTTGGATTTCACCGACTTTCTCTGCATGGCCGGCAATTGCGGGGTGTTTCCTCAGACATTTCATGAGGAACCTCCACAGGGCCCTTAATGGAGAAGGCTTGAGTGTTTCAGTGCTGCTCTCTCCCTGTTTGGTGTCATCTGCTGTACAGATAAAAACCACATCTGTATGTTTGTGTTAAGAAATATTTTGTTCTGCAGTTTGCCACTAGATGGCCTTGTTAAACCATAATTGAGGTTTGGAAAGACATCATGATGAGATAATTAATTCAATTCAATTCAATTTATTGTCATTGAAAACAATGTGCAGGCACATGTTACCTCTCACTATTTATCTTGCCTTTTCGTAATTTTTGGAACAAAAAAAAATGAACGAAATGCCTGGCTCCTGTTTGGTCTATTCAAAACGTATTTGAGCTGAATGGGAGGGGAGCCTTTTGTAATGTCCATTGAATGACGTTATAGAAGAGAAGTTTATTGTGCCCAGAGATGCTCAAATGGCATAATTCCAAATGACAGCTAGCAATATCATCTATTGCTGTTCATTCACACGGAGGCCCCATGATGGTGAACGTTGAATGGACGGACATCAATCGAAGAGTAAAAATGTGAGTTTGTCTGATCGGTGGATGTTGATTTATGAATGACACATGACGCCCCTTTGCAGTTAAAAGCAATATTTTGCATGTGCAAGTCTTGGCAAATAGGCTTTTGTGTTGATCATTTAAATCATTTTGATGTTTGGCCGACAAAACAGCAGGATTCACTGTTGCTGCAGGTAGAGGAGGAGATGCTGAGGCAACAGAACAACCACATCTCGGATGTCAACTCTTTCTCAGTCACAGGGTTTCACTAGAGGGTAAACGACCTATGTGGTCGTATGGGTTGGAGGACTTGTAGGAGTTCATTCCAGTTGAGGCTGCAACATGTGAAACGTTATAAGAAACATAATGAAAAACCCACACAGTTGAGCTCCTGTTGGCTGCATTGTTGATGCACTGTCATTAATTTTTCCCCTGCCATTCTCTCTGATAAAGAATACCTGACACATTAAGTGTCCCTGCCTTATTCCTCTTATACCGAAGATACTCGTTTGTGGTCTCGGCCATCATATGCAAAAAAAAAAGGTCCAACACTCGTACAGCAGGGTAGGGGTATTCACTTAGGCAGAATGCAGAGGACAAGAGCATGGCTTTCAAACAGAAGAAAAAAAAACAAAAAACCCAATCGACAAGTGGAGTTTAGGTCCCATCCCTCCCTGTAAATGACCTTGGAAGTAATTCAGATCCTTTCGATGCCGATGCGCTGTGCTCTGAAGCAAAGGAGGAGCGATACATTATGCATGCCATCCATTATTAATGCAGTTGAGTCATGTTACCATCACAAGTGGGACCTCAGGAAATATCTCAAAGGCCTAATCCTCAGTAGGATGTCACCATCCACGCGTCGATCCTCCAGTGTTTGCACTGACGTCGACCCCCTCGGCGTTTGAATCGAGCATATTATCCTCGCTGCCATCAGGGTGCCTCGAAACTTTCAACAGGTCCCAGCCCCCCCCCTCCCCCCTCCCCAAATTTGAAACGGCAAAACGAGCTTCGTGCGTCTGTCTGCATCATATCCCCCTCTCTCGCTTCTTATCAATAAACCTCACTGCACAACTACAAAGGCTTCATTAGTGGCTTTTCTTAAACCGAGTCTCCGAGGCAGTGCAGTTTAAAAACCCTGATGGCCGTCATCCCGGGACTGCATTGGCTGCCAGCGGTTCTCGGTCGCAGGCGGCCCCGCCTCTAACTGTCAGGGACTACTGCGTAACAACGCTGAGTGAGCGCTGATGTACTTTGCATTGAGACGCAACCTCAAGTTTAGACTTCAGCGTCTGATTGACTCTACCGACTCTCTCGTAGACGAAACACGGAATAGCCCATCTGTTGCCCCTGCTCGCACGGGCTTGCCTCGTTTGCCCCTCGCCTCGGAACAATTTTTTTCTTTTCCTTTTTACGCCACTCATCCCTAAAGCCCTCGTTTACAAGTATGAGATGCAGACATGGCAAGGAGTAGCAGCAAGTCCGTGGCGAGGACCCTGGAGGATTTGACGCTAGACTCGGGTTATGGTGGAGCCGCCGACTCCTTCAGGTCGTCCAGTGCGTCGTTGTGCTGTTCCGAGGCACACGCGCCGAGTGCGCATGGGGGGAACTACTACTGGCGCTTAACCGACTCGATGCACAGTCGACACAACAGCCTGGACACTGTCAACACCGTCCTGGTCGAAGACGCCGAGATCCTGGATTGCTCCGGGCAGTGCGTTAAACTACCCGAGCTAGAGGATGTGCCATGGAGCCTCGGGGAAGTAGCCAGCGCACTGGGCAGGGACGAGGAGCGGAGACCGCCGAGCCCGCCGCAGGACCTTCTGCTCCGGCTCTCGGTGCTGGTCAGCCGTGCGCTGGCGCGGATCGCCAGGGAGGCGCAGCGGCTGAGTTTGCGCTACGCCAAATGCACGAAATACGAGATCCAAAGTGCCGTGAAGATCGTGCTGTCGTGGACCGTGTCGGTGAAGTGCGTCGCCGCGGCTCTCAGCGCCCTGTCCCTGTATAACATGAGCACGGAGGACAAGTTGAGCCGCGGCAAGTCCGCAAGGTGCGGACTCGTCCTGGGCGTGGGGAGCTTCTTCAGGTGGATGGTGGACGGCAGGGTGGCGGTCAGGGTCCACGAGCACGCGGCCATCTACCTGTGCGCGTGCGTGGAAAGTCTCTTCCGCGAGGTGTACGCGCGCGTGTTGCGCGGCGCCGTCGCGGAGCCGGATAACGGGATCCCCAAATTCACCGTCGAGTCCCTCGAGCAGGCCATCAACGGTGACTCGGAGATCTGGGGAGCTCTTCAGCCCTATCAGCACCTGGTCTGTGGGAAGAATGCGAGCGGTGAGTTGACAAATGCCCGCGAGTCGGTGAACGAGGCGAAGCGCCTGCACGCATTACCCTTTCCATTCCACGTGTGGTTCTGGTGCACGACTGTGCGCGGATGTGGATCTATACGTGTAGGCCTACACACCGGGTTATGTCTAGTTTCCGAATCCACCCTCCCATCCATTTCTGTCAGCACATCCCCAAGCGATAGGGCTTCGCTCTTGCAGGTATACCCTGCACCGTGCCGTGGTCCTAACAGTAGTCAGTCCGGTGCACGCTGCACTGTCTTGCTTGTTTTATTTGCCGAGCACTTAATTGGTGTAACTGATTAACAAACAGCACTGCCACTGAGCATTTTGCAGTGGAAATAAGAGCAGGGCTGCGGAGATAGCAGATGACTGTCAGTAGTAGTCCAGGGGTCCTCAAAGGGTCATCCTACCCCTCCTGGTAATGTTTGCCTACAAGTGGGGGTTCCCAATCTTTTTCATGCTGTGAACCACCTGTGGAGATGCTTTTTGACCCGGGACGCACCGAACAAATTTTCTTTCTGCAGTGAAACAAGCAACAAATTCTCATTACCTGTCAGAAAGCAAGATGATAAACAATCCTCTCTGTTGTTCATCAATGCACCACCCCCCTTTGTATTCTTCGGTCATGGGCCGACTATAATGACCAGATGAAACGGACAAGGCATGTCAACATTTAGACGTTATTTGAGTGATCTTTTGGAGCACAAATCACTGCATTGTTGGCGCTGTCTCAAATTACGAATATAAATGATGATATTTGATGATTTTTTTCTTTCGATTCTATGTAGAGGAAAACAAGATGTGCCCTTTTTTCTCTGTCCCCAAACAAAATGGGTTTCTTGTGGATATCTGGGGACCCCCCCCCCCGCCCTTCAGCCACCCAGGTGTGGGTCCTGACCTGTAGTTTGTAAATCACTATACTACAGCTGCCGTGGTTTGTTTAATGCATGAAGTGTGTGAGCAAGACCTACTATCACCAGACTTAATGATTCATTTCTTACTGTAAGGGTTGTTGTGAAGAGTGCCCTGCAGGGGTGATAAGATTTCTCAGTCGAAAGGGAAGAAGTACTTTAATTCATGTGTGCATCTGCAGGTCTTTGCAATGGTTGTAGTGTAAGTCAGCGTAATGGGTTTTACCTTGGCTTAGCTTTTTGAGTTTACTTTTCTTTTTTTGGAAGAACATTTTCAAGTTAATGTTTATATCTGGACATCTGTGTTGCTTAACTACAAGTTGCATTATTACTTTCTTTTTTGATGGGTGCTAGAAAAGTGCTGTGCCGGCTCCTACTCCAACAGGTTTATGTAATAAAAGCCTTGGGGGGGGGTATGTGCTATCATGCATTATGCAGAGTGATGTGAATAAAACTGAGTTACGGTGACAGAAGAAAAAAAAAGACAGATAGGACAGAATAAGGAGAATGAAATAGTAAGACAGAGAGAAAACCCCACTACTGTAATGACGGATCTGTCAAAGGGGCCAGGTGTGACAGGGGCCCTGCAGAGCAGGAGGTCTATCTGTGTCTGACCTCAGGGTCGGGAGGGGGCAACTCTTACTGGAGAGGCCAAACTGCTTGACCTGATGCGCTTTTTGTCTTTTCCGTTTAACTCCTTCTTAAGGCAAATAACACCTTTGTCCTATGTATATATGTTTACTGCGACAACTAATGGTAAGTATAGGGTTATTTATATGGAAATATGTATAACTCGAAGGCAGAATCCCTTTATTTGCATAGTTCAGTGCTTATTTGTGCACTGCTACAGTGACATATTGATGAACTGGATGAAAACAGAGTTCAGCTTTGTTTAGTTTATTATTTTTAAAAGGACAAATGACATGGTTGCAACATCATATACATGCACAATTACAAACCCCAATTCCAATGAAGTTGGGACGTTGTGTAAAACGTAAATAAAAACAGAATACAATGATTTGCAAATCCTTTTCGACCTATATTCAATTGAATACAATACAAAGACAAGATATTTAATGTTCAAACTGATAAACTTTATTGTTTTTTTCAAATATTCACTCATTTTGAATTTGATGCCTGCAACACGTTCCAAAAAAGCTGGGACAGGGGTATGTTCACCACTGTGTCACATCACCTTTTTTTTTAACAACACTCAATAAGTGTTTGGGAACTGAGGACACTAATTGTTGAAGCTTTGTAGGTGGAATTCTTTCCCATTCTTGCTTGATGTACGAATTCAGTTGCTCAACAGTCCGGTGTCTCCGTTGTCCTTTTTTGCACCTCATAATGCGCCACACATTTTCAATGGGAGACAGGTCTGGACTGCAGGCAGGCCAGTCTAGCACCTGCACTCTTTTACTATGAAGCCACGCTGTTGTAACACGTGCAGAATGTGGCTTGGCATTGTGTTGCTGAAATAAGCAGGGACGTCCCAGAAAAAGACGTCACTTGGATGGCAGCATATGTTGCTCCAAAACCTGTATGTACCTTCAGCATTAATGGTGCCTTCACAAATGTGCAAGCTACCCATGATGCCATGGGCACTAACACACCCCCATACCATCACAGATGCTGGCTTTTGAACTTAGCGCTGATAACAATCTGGATGGTCCTTTTCCTCTTCAGCCCGGAGGACACGATGTCCATGATTTCCAAAAACAATTTGAAATGTGGACTCGTCAGACCACAGCACACTTTTCCACTTTGCGTCAGTCCATCTCAGATGAGCTCGGGCCCTGAGAAGCCGGCGGCGTTTCTGGGTGTTGTTGATATATGGCTTTCACTTTGCATGGTAGAGTTTTAACTTGCGTTTGTAGATGTAGCGACGAACTGTGTTAACTGACAATGGTTTTCCGAAGTGTTCCTGAGCCCACGTGGTAATATCCTTTACAGAATGGTGTCGGTTTTTAATGCAGTGCTGCCTGAGGGATCGAAGGTCACGGGCATTCAATGTTGGTTTTCGGCCTTGCCCCTTACATGTAGAGATTTCTCCAGATTCTCTGAATCTTTTGATGGTATTATGGACTGTAGATGATGAAATCCCTAAATTCCTTGCAATTGTACGTTGAGAAAGGTTGTTCTTAAACTGTTGGACTATTTGTTCACGCAGTTGCTCACAAAGTGGTGAACCTCGCCCCATCCTTGCTTGTGAACGGCTGAGCCTTTCGGGGATTCTCCTTTTATACCCAATCATGACACTCACCTGTTTCCAATTAACCTGTTCACCTGTGGAATGTTCCAAACAGGTGTTTTTTGAGCATTCCTCAACTTTCCCAGTCTTTTGTTGCCCCTGTCCCAGCTTCTTTGGAACGTGTTGCAGGCATCAAATTCAAAATGAGTGAATATTTGCAAAAAATAATAAAGTTTATCAGTTTGAACATTAAATATCTTGTCTTTGTAGTATATTCAATTGAATATAGGTCGAAAAGGATTTGCAAATCATTGTATTCTGTTTTTATTCACGTTTTACACAACGTCCCAACTTCATTGGAATTGGGGTTTGTAAAAGAACATCAAGGATAACAAAGAAGTCACAGGACGTATTTCCATTGTGGTCCTTGGTATAGTTAGGTGTGGAGGGGTGTGCAGGTGCGTGCACGTGGAGATAGTGTCATGTGGCACTAGCACATAAAAACGCAAGAACATCAATATAGAGAAAATATTCACGTTGGGCATCAACAGGCATTGTTCCAGCAACAGGTTAAAGTACACCCTTCTTATTATAGTAAAACTGGTCCATTGGTTTGTGGGCCATGTGACATTTGTGACTTCCCTCCTATTTGTTTATGGATTATGGCAGCACGGTGGTGCAGTGGTTAGTGCGGGATACTGCTGGGATAGGCTCCAGCATCCCCATGACCCTGACAGCAGGATAAGCATTCTGGATAATGGATGAATGAATGGATGGTCCATTGAATGAGCTACATACAACCCTGCTGTACAACTGTCTTTACAGGGGTGCCTTATCCAAAAGCCAGTGTTTCAGTTTTGCCGTAAACGTGACTAGGTTTGCACTCTGTTTAATGCTGTTAGGAACCTCATTCCGATCCTGGGCACCCAAGTATCTAAATGAACTTTGACCCATCTGACTACTGATCCTTTCCAGCATCAGATTTGCTACACTGGACCTGGTGTAGTTCCTGTGAGCCTCTCTGACCAGTGGAAAGAAGTTTAATAAGTAATTTCTGGCTACACCATTTACAGTTATTTGAACCTGACAGAGTTTTAGTTGTGTCACTCTGGACTCCACAGGGAGCCAGTTTAGCTGCATAAACTGGTTCCTCCCTATGTGCTCTCATGGTGCGAAACCCAAGACCACACTGATCGGTTTATTTCGGGAGAGCTGAAGTTTTGTTTTCCACAACTTGGGGAGACTACAGTACCAGGATGTGCCAGCATAGTCAAAATAGCATTGGATTATGCTGGATGCCACAAGTTTCCAACTTTCCCTGTCCAAGAACACTGACTTTATGGCCAAGAACTTAGTTCTGGCATTCACTTTTCTTACCACTTTCAGGGCCATACCTGCTGCAGGTATGGCAGAATTGATTCTGTTTTCCCAAGGTGTTAGGAGAGTTTATCAGAGATTCATACACTGATGTTAATTGGCTGTTCACTAAGCCTTTGCTGGAGCTAAGCCAAGTTTTTATCAGTAACCACCAGAGCTGAGTCATCTGCGTATAGAAACAGGTACATTTACATATTCGGTCATTATTTAAGAGCAATTATATCTGTAAAGACGTGTTGTACGACAAGATTAAATATATAACATGATTCGAGATTCAAAGCTTCATTTGTCACATACTTCATGTGCAAGTACAAAAAGCAGTGAAATGATTTTTTAGCAACTCCAAAAAAATCTCCAAGAAAGGAACAACAACAATAATAAAATGAGAATAAATTGAAAATACAATACATGAAAGAAAAAAAAAACAAGTTACAAAATATCCGGGGAGTATACAGAAGGTATATCCCGATAAATAGATATATACAATGTGCAGTTGCTATATACAATACAAGTACAAGTGTGTAAATAGACTGAATGAGTAAAATGGAAAGTCTAAGCGGTAAAGTGGTAAAAGTGACAGTATTATTACAATGTAATTGTAATACAGTAGACTGTTGACCATACATAGCTGAAGATATGAAAACGTTCCATCATTCTGTGCATTTAGGTGTCATAGAAAACAATAGGATTACAGCTATAGGGGAGCATTTATACATGCACTGTGCCTTGTACCTTGCACCAGTGTAACCTGGGGTGTTTCTGCTTAGGATGAAATGAAATGAAATACAGTGAATGAAATAAACCATATGTGTATATCATGTGGTTTTACACAGACCTTTTCTTTCAGTCCTGATAGGGCAAGACTGGTCAGTTAACCCTTCAAAAATAATCAGTAGCGTGCTTCTGCGATGAGCGTCAACAGTAGCAGGTTTAAATGGAAAGTTTCAAGGGAGTGACGAGGAGTAGTAGTTCACAGACTTGGTGTGTGTTTGGGGTGAAACAAAGCAGGCCTTGTTTAGTTTGAGCGATTCCATATCAAAGCAAGACGATGGCACAGTTTTCCACTCTCCGCCTTAAAGATTCCCTGATATGATGATAGAGGATATGATAATATAATGCAGAATAGCTGCAGTGAGCTGCCAAGCATTTGTTGACTTCCAAGATAAACCGAGCCAAACCAATCCATCGAGGTGAAGACTGACCTTATAACCCAACCTCTGCCTGCCGCCACTGACACTTAATATCCTTCGATCTATTCTCCCTCTATGCCAAGCAGGGGAAATTGAGGTGATTTTTCCATATTATGATAACTGAGATGGTGACCCAGCTTCGTGAAGGTGCCTTTATGTGCATAAGTCTTTACCACTTCTCCTCAGCCAGGGCTATTTCCTTCCAGTAAACCAGGCACACAAACTCAATTAGGTAATGACTTCTCTGGGCATATTTTGTGTTTGAACTTTCCTTTATAGCCTTGCTCAGGTACCCGAGCAATACACTATATAATTCACCTAGGGTTTGGTAAGCAAGTCCTTTATGTGTCGTCAAAAATATCTGGCTTTATGCCTGTGTATTCAGTATGTACGTATGCGTTGATCTCTGTATCCATGTATGCATATATGTATGAATGGATGCACGCATAAATTTGTTTGTTAGATGTACTCTGGTGCGGTGATATCTGCAAATGAGCATGTATAAAAGAGGGGGATGGATAAATAATGCTCTTTCTGTTTGTGGCTGGTTGCACCACAAAATCCATATTACCTATAATGTGTTTTTATCTACTGCAGCCTAAAGTTCTGCACTGGCACATCTAGCATATGGTGGGCCTCCCACTCATGAGCACAAAAAAAACAAACACACAAACACACACACACACACACACACACACACCACACACACACACACACACACACACACACACACACAAACAGATATATATAAAGGGCTCCTCTCTTTAGCATTGACTTAGTGTTCATCTCAGATAGGTGTGGGGTTTCCCTTGTTTGCCTGTGGTATCTTGTCAGAACAGGAAGGTACCTTATATGTTGGGATACTACTTACAGCCCCCACTTGCCCCAAGAACACTGATATCATCTATCTCCCCTGTGGACATGTCACAGAAAATGTATATATGAAACTGAGTACCCCCCCCTCCCCTGAAGACATGCTGTAATTGCACCCAAGGTGTGAGATGCCTTAGGTTTACTGATGTGCCTTTCGAGTTTGAACAGATAGTCAGCCAGGAGGACTTTTAAAGCCTTGCCTTGTATTCTGGTCCTACAAATATGGTTTTCATCATGGCTAACTCTTCCCACAGCTGACCTTTCAGGCTGGACCATTTGAAACTGTGACCTCGAGTAATAGAATTTCCTTGGACTGGGAGAGGCCTTGCTTGGAAACACCATCGCAGAAGTCTTATTCGCAAACTGGCTTTGTGCAGAACTAGCGAGCACTTGAAAAGAATGATAGTTTTATAGTTTGGTATCAGATACATTCATTTGTTGATAAATTACTTGTATAAGGCCAGGGCGTCCGGGTGGCGTAGCAGTCTATTCCGTTGTCTACCAACATGGGGATCGCCTGTTTGAATCCCCGCGCTACCTTCGGCTTGGTCGGGCGTCCCCACAGACACAATTGGCCGTGTCTGCAGGTGGGAAGCCGAATGTGGGTATGTGTCCTGATCACTGCACTAGCACCTCCTCTGGTCGGTCAGGGCGCCTGTTCAGGGGGGAGGGGGAAGTGGGAGGAAAAGCGTGATCCTCCCACACACTACGTCCCCCCGGCGAAACTCCTCACTCTTAGGTGAAAAGAAGCAGCTGGTGACTCCACATGTATCAGAGGAGACAGGTGGTGGTCTGCAGCCCTCCCCAGATTGGCAGACGGGCGTGGAGCAGCGATCGGGACAGCTCGGAAGAGCGGGGTAATTGGTTGGATACAATTGGGGAGAAAAAAAGGGAGAAAAAAATCCAAAAAAAGAGAAAAAAAATTACTTGTATAAGGCCAATGGACCAGTACCAGTCCAGTAATATACCAGTAATATTGATGAAGTCCCAACATTTGCAGTGGAATGAAAACACAAGAGACAAGACTGCTTTTTTTATAGTTTTCACGGTACTGCTACTACAACAGTTTTTGAGGTGGACTAATTAGATGAAAACGTGAACTGTGGGTTTCAGTCCATTCTCAGGCCTTTTGTTCCTTGTCCGGCGCTCAGTGTTGCAGTGTGAGGTCGGTGCCTGGCGCACTCAGTGACACGTACGGTGAGGACAGGGGAAGTGCTATCAGGCCAGTCAGACAGGAGAGGCTGGGGTCTGCGGAGGTACCACTCCGTACCAGTTGAGACCAGGCCCTGTACGTCTGGGATTTGAGGTATGTGTCTGTAGGGGGTGAAATCATTGCCCACCAGCATGCACTTGAATGCATATGTAGAAATATCCCACGCACACACATAAACACCTGTGCACGTGCATGTGCACGCACATACACACATATTAAGGCAAATTCTTACATGACACTAACACATACACAAGAAAGTAGGCACACATAGAATAGAATCAGGCACACACACACACACACACACACACACACACACACACACACACACACACACAGTCATGCCCGGCTCTGGAGCAGATCTGGTATTAATCGAGAGCTTGCAAGGGAAATGTGGAATGCCAATGTGTCTTTGGGTGTAGTGTGCAGAGTGGGAGCTCTAGCCAGGTTTTCGTCTGAAGATTAACAGGAGAAAGGTGATAGAAAACAGTTCATTTTTTACTCCGCTCCCGCAATGAATGGGGTGTCTGTTTTCATTCTTTAGCCTAACCCCTCCCTTTATTTCTTTCCTTCGGAGTTTTCTGCAAACCGTTTCAAAGTTGCAGTCTGTCATTCACCGCTGTGTGTGATGACACGTGCAACTGGCAGACTGGCACTAAGCTCGGTTAGATACAGTGCCAGGCCGCCTCCGTGTGACGGAGTGTCACTGCAGTCATTGTAAAGAATAAACATGGCACCAAATGATTATCGACTGACTCCCCGGTGTTTTTGGGGCATTTAGCTTGGGGAGATTTGTCCCTATTTGCGGTTTCGGAAACGCCTACTGTTTGCCGTCAATGGCAAACATCCACCTTAAAGTAGAAACGCCAGTTATGCTTATTCAGTAGTTAGACTGATATGTGTGGAAGTCATAATGAATAAATCTCTTCAAAGCTTGACTAAAGACTCATATTCACACAGCTGGAGCCAAGAATCTTTTTTTAATTAGAACGCTTTAGCGTTAACAAATTAATGCAAAGGATTATCTATCTATCTATCTGTCTGTCTATCTATCTATCTATCTATCTATCTATCTATCTATCTATCTATCTATCTATCTATCTATCTATCTATCTATCTATCTATCTATCTATCTATCTATCTATCTATCTATCTATCTATCTATCTATCTATCTATCTATCTATCTATCTTGTCTGTCTTGTCTGTCTGTCTGTCTGTCTGTCTGTCTGTCTGTCTGTCTTGCTCTCTCTGTCTGCCTGTCTGTCTCTCTCTCATTCTGTCTCCCTGCCTGTGTCTCTTGCTCTCTCTGTCTGTCTCTCAATTCACTTTCAATTCAATTCAATTCAAAGGGCTTTATTGGCATGAAAGTTTTACAAAAATGTTGCCAAAGCATCAAAAATACAGTTTGAACAGTACACAATAACACTAATAATGAACATCAACACAACATTGTAACGATCAATAAAGAAACAATAAAATAGCCATAACAATAGAGAAACAGCCATACCACCCTGATAACGCCTGATCTCGTCGGATCTCGGAAGCTAAGCAGGGTCAGACCCTTTAGTCTCTCTCGCCCTTTACTCTCTCTTGCTCGCTCTGTCTGTCTGTCTCTCGCTCTCTCGCTCTCTCGCTCTGTCTGTTTGTCTGTCCATACAGTGTATAAAAGGGCATCAACTGGTCCTCACGGTATTTTATTAGACTTACAGATATCAAAGAGTGAAGGTAGCCGTATATCAGAGACATGAGGAACACATCAGAACAGGTTCGGGCCAGACCAAGACAACATTTGTTCTGCCATGTGAAGCACGAATCTGTAAGGTTTTGGCTGAGAATGGATTGCTTGTGCTCAAGACTTGGAAGAAATATGGAGGGGGAAAAAAAAGCACAGACGCCATCGTGATCAAAAGAAGAAGCTCTGTAAGAGACTCTGTGACAGATGAGACCCAGACAGGCAACGTGTACTTTCTAATACTATAACAGGAGGAAGTCTCAAAGCTGGCAAGCGCCAACAAGTGGATTAGTCAGGTGGAAGCATCCATATCTACTTTACAAAATCCTCCTCCTTGCTTTAAATTCCACTTGTTGGATAAAGGTGAAATTATCCCGTTTTGTATGACAAGTACATCTGAAGGGAGATATATGTATCGGGTAAACAGGCTTGACTTGTCTCCCCTTTTTATGTGAGCCTATCAGCTGTGAAAATTTCAATGAAAATGACTGGTATCGGAACTGCTGAGAAAGGAAGATGCTTGTTAGTACATGTCAGGATGCTTCCAGATTCATGGCTGGTGAACCGTAAGCAAAATTCCCCAAAATATGTACGCGCACACACACTAGCCAACATCAAATAAGTGTTGATAAGGCTGGTTCATATTGTGTACTGAGAGAAAAACATCCAGATTAACTGAAGATCTTTCTGATGACATTAAAGCCTAGATTCATATTTCCATGGGACATACCGGCTACAAGCTGTATTGCTTGCACATCACTTAGCTTAGGTTAAGTCAGCCAGGCCTTAATCATCTCACCCTCCATTTCCTTAAATGCAAGAGACAAGATGACAGTCAGAGACCCCTCTGGCTGTAACGTCACCGATCGGTCCTTTACGAGAGGGACGGTCATCTCCAAAGACAGCCAAGTCCCTCCGGATACCAGGTTATCCTCAGCAGAAAACGCTGTCATTCCGGTACATCGTCTGCTGTGACCAACCGCCTGCACGCCACCAGGCCGGGTCAACCAGGCAGTGAATCGGTGTGAAGGGGGAACTCTTATCTCACCTAAAACACCCACTTCACAGCTATGAACGGACAGCTAGGACTACTTTTTTATTTATTTTTGACGGGGAGAAACCTTGGTGGGCGGGGTGATACCCATTTTACTTTTCTCGTCTGACTGCCCCATTGGTCCAGGAAAACTACAACGCCCCAATATTATCCATCGGATTCATATATATATATATATATATATATATATATATATATGGCAGCTGATGAGTGTGAGACGCATGAAACAGGCCTGTACTGTAATGCATTAAAACTTTTGTTGATATTCTGCTCCTCATTAGTTGAGGGCTTACAACACCATTGACGGTTTCAGAAAAAAACGCTATATATATACATACACACACACACACACACACATATGTATATATATATATATTGATAACACTACAAAACTGCACACAAACTCCCAAGGTGTTACCAAGGAGGAACAAGTAGTGAATAAATAAGTCATACTGATAGGAATGATGTACTACTTTCCTTGGGGGGGACAAGAAAATTGTGACTTATATGGAGGTAATCAGGGAGCAGTGATTTGTTATTGGAAACATGCCATTTTGCACCTGAGTCAGTTAATCAGAGGCGATTCATTAAGTAAGTGGTCTTTATGCAGATTCACAGATATGCAAAATTTACTAGTTAGATTGGCGGCACAGTGGTTAGCACAGTCGCCTCACAGCAAGAAGGTCCTGGGTTTGAACCCTGGGGTTGTCCAACCTTGGGGGCTCACCCCAGCTCGTCATCTGTGTGAAGTTTGCATTTTCTCCCCGTGTCTGTCTGGGTTTCCTCTGGGTGCTCCGGTTTCCTCCCACAGTCCAAAGACTTGTAGGTCAGGTGAATCGGCCATACTAAATTGTCCCTAAGTGTGTGTGTGTCAGCCCTGTGATGGCCTGGCGGCCTGTCCAAGGTGTCTCCCCGCCTGCCGCCCAATGACTGCTGGGATTGGCTCCAGCATCCCCGCGACCCCGTTTGGGATAAGCGGCTTGGATAATGGATGGATGAGCTAAATAGATTTTGGTTCATTAGCATGGTACCTCGCAGTCTGTTCTTAAGTTACTTAACATTATCTCCGCGTTATTAATGAGGAACTAGCCCTGTGAGGGCCTGGCGGCCTGTCCAGGGTGTCTCCCCACCTGCCGCCCAATGACTGCTGGGATAGGCTCCAGCATCCCTGCGACCCTGAGCAGGCTAAGCGGTTTGGGTAATGGATGGATGGATATGTGTTATCTATATGTTAAAAAACAAATTTGTTAGTTACAACTGTTCTTGATCTTTCCACCCCTCGTTCCCTGGTAACCACTCGGGATTTTGTGCACAGCATTGTGAGCGTTTCACCCACCTATCTAATAAATCAACAGTGATGAACTGGTTGGTCGTGTGTGAGGTTTAATCTCCACGGCATCTTCCCAGAGAGGATCCGTGTAGGGATTGACAGCACAATTGCATTCAGTTTAGGATCATTAATCACACCTTTTCGCCAAATCCTCAACTATCCTAAATCTTTTTCAGCACACAGTTGTCGAGCGGGAGACAAATTGCTTCTGGCCTCCGAGCTCTCTGCACATGACAGTACCCCGCGTCGCTAATCCTGACCGTACCCCAGCGAGTCATGGAGCTACAATGGGGTGTCATGGATTTCTGGGGTGATGGCTAACGGGAAGAACACTATTATTTCTTTCTTGTGCAAACCACGTAAATGACCCTCAGCTGTTCAAACACAGAGCAGATATAGCTTATGGGATAGAAATAAACACCCCCTGCTTTTCGACATGCCAGCATGCCCCTGGAATGAACATATACCATTTCCCTGAGGCTGTAATCGTACGTTAGGGGTTTTAAGGGGTTATAAAGTGTTAGACGCCACACAGGCTAATGTGGAGAATTACTCATCTGTGTAAAGGACCAAAAACGGCGTAATTACAAGCATTTCCAACTTACAACAACTGCCACATGTCTCACATAAATATAGACCACCTTTTCCCTGAATTGCTTTGTTTGTTCGAGCTCACGTATGTTTGCATTTTTCTCCGTATTCATTGAAACTTTACAGAATTTACCTGAGAGATTGCATTGAGGTTGGCTAATAAACGCTTGGATCTGTAGAGGCTGTCATATTGAGAAAATATGAGTTTGGAAATTGAAAGGAACTTTTTCCAGGCGTAACACAACTCTGCTCAATGGCTCCTTATGGCTTTGCTAAGATTGACAGCTTGGGGTGGGACATAAGTATAGTGGAGGTCAACAATTGGTTGAAAGTTACAACTCGGAAGTTGTGTCAAACAATTTTTTTGGGGGGGAGGGGTTTTCCCACTCTTCCGAGCCATCCCAGTAGCTGCTCCACCTCCTCTGCCGATCCGGGGAGGGTTGCAGACTACCACATGCCTCCTCCGATACATGTGGAGTCACCAGCCGCTTCTTTTCACCTGACAGTGAGGAGTTTTACCAGGGGTACATAGCACGTGGGAGGATCACGCTATTCCCCCCAGTTTGCCCTCTCCCCCAAACAGCCACCCCGATCCAGAGCCAGATTTGGGAAAAATAGGAACCCTCTGGTGTGACAGAGGAAGATGCAGAAGACAGGAAGAAATGGAAACGGATGATCTGCTGTGGTGACCCATAACAGGACTAGCTAAAAGTAGTAGTAGTAGTAGGAACTCTCTCATGGAATGGCAAAAAAAATCAAGATCACGGTCATTTAACGTCTGTTCCTTTTGTCAGCATAAAGAAATTTGTTTTTCTCAACAAAATCCCATCCCAGATAGCATCCGGATGTTGGCTACTTCAGGCAGTGATGCGGCACTGATGGCCTTCTTTCGGCCCTGACAAAATGGATGTGAGCCTGATAATAGCAAATATGGACCAAATATGCCAAATCAAATGTGGACCTTTTATGGCAAAGATGTGGTGCTCTCGACAACATGTAATCTGGATGTGACCCTGAAGTGGCCCGTGTGGTAAACGGTGAATATGGCCCAAATATCACATATCAAATATGGTCCACCTTTGGCAAATATGTGGCACATGCGGCATTGCTATGGCTTGGTTCTGGCCCAGATCTGGCAAACAGGAGCGGACCGCCCAAGTGCCATCAGTCCACGCGGTATGTGGGCCGGATGAAGTGTCGTGTGTGTGACGGTCCGGGCCACAGCAATTTCACTATCTGGAATATTTAGAAACTGGTTTGCGCTACCAGCTATCATGCCCGCATGAATTGGGATATCTTGTTAAAATGCATGCTGCTGTGTAAATTGGCAGAAGTGCCAGTTGGAAGTTTAACAGTTCACAAAAACAACTTTTCATTCATCGTTCACTGAGTTTTGAGTTATTTCAGCGAGCAAGACACTCCAAAACTGACAAGTTTCAGCACGCTGTTTTGATAGAGGATCGGCACCCATACAAGACGAAAATGGGAACATAGCATTTTTTAGGGTCAGTTTCTAGATGGCTATGGATATGGATTACTGACTTTGTTTCCTCGATTCTGTATCCCATTACCTCCCCTGGGGGCTGAGCAGTCACCTTGAGAATGTGTGTTTATGCACATGTGTATGGGCCCATGTGCAGCCATTAGCCAGCACATGTGACTGTATGGTGATTGCCCCCCGATCAGAGCCCCTCATCCAAGAGGTGGATGAAGATGTGAAGGAGTGGATGTTTCTCCACCTTTTTCTCCTCTGTCTCTCCTTCTCTTCCGTCCTTCAACAGCTGCACATCCCCCTTCCTGCTATTTCCTACTCTTTCTGTCACTCTCCCTTTTTCCCCCTCTCTGATTTCGCAGTAGATATAATGACTTGCATGTTCTGCTGTTGCTTGGATCGCAGGTAAGTGCTGAATCGAGGGTAACCTTGTCCTGTCCTACATATCTGGCGGGGGGTCTAATAGTTCTGTCAGCACAGATAGGGAAGGCCCCACTGGGAAAACCATTCCTGCCCCCCGCCCGCCCGCCTCGGCCCGGCACACTGCAGACAGACACATGTGTCTGAGCCGTGACAGGCCTCTCCCAGATCTTACTCCGATCTGCACTTTTGGCTTGTTTCGCTGAGTGAATGGGGTTGTGTGTGTGTGATAAAAAGAAGGAAGAAAAAAAAAACCAGTGAGGAAAAAACCCCCAGAAAATGAGACTGCGTTTCAGTAAAGCACATTTGACAGGCTGAAAATGAGCATTCTGAAATGCTAGCTTTACATGCACTCGCTACCAGAGGTCATATTGCAGAATCTACGCTCATATGCCAGGACAGGCTCGACTGAGTCGCTCAGCCTTAAGGTGAACTAGCAGCATATGGTACAGATTAACCTCAAGAAAAGGTATATATATATCTTTTTTTTGTCAGTGACTTTTTTTTTATTGCTAACACATGCTGGGGACTGCATTACTCCCGTTTCATTTTCACAGTCCATCAGAAACCGGCAGAATAACAGAGACACTGGGAAGAGACGGACGAAAACAGCAACATCAACTTCTGTTTCAAACCGGCACAGACTGAATGACATTTACAATCCACTATGATGTAAACTGCCAACTCTGCTGTTGCTACCCGTGCAACAATACATAAAATGTTCACTTTGTTTTGATGCTTTTTTTATGTCGTTTTTTTTTTAGATCTAAATTATTTGTATACGTCGTTCCATACTGCAGGAAGGTTAAGATATTTTTAAAATGTAAAAAAAAGAAAAACACCCGGTTGTTTTTTGCCTTCATAGCAGCCATCTATGACCATCTGGCACACAGCCTCTGTAAATTCAAACCCCACACAGATGAGTTTGGAAATTGTTGTGCTGGTGCCGACCTCAGTCAACTGAAGGAGGAAGAATTTCATGGTTGCACGTGGAGTGGGTCTCCTCATTGGAGCGCTGGCAGTGTGATCCAGGAGAAGACCAGACAAAATAAGGTTAAAAGTGAGAACGCCATCCATCCATCCTTATCCAAACCGCTTGGCCTGCTCTCAGGGTCGTGGGGATGCTGGAGCCTATCCCAGCAGTCATTGGGTGGCAGGCGGAGAGACACCCAGGACAGGCCACCAGGCCATCACACAGGGCCTACACGTTACATGTGTAGGCCCTGTGGAGTGGAGTAGGTCTCCTCGTTGGAGCGCTAGCAGTGTGATCCAGGAGAAGACCAGACAAATTGAGGTTAAAAGTGAGAACTCCTGTTTTCATATATATTTTTTTTTCATCATACACAGGCCACTAGGCTGTGATGGCCTGGCGGCCTATCCAGGGTGTCTCCCGGCCTGCTGCCCAATTGACTGCTGGGATAGGCTCCAGCATTCCCGCAACCCTGAAAGCAGGATAAGCGGTTTGGATAATGGATAATGAATGGATTCCCCCCCCGCCCCTTTTTCTCCTCAATTGTACCCAGCCAATTATCCCACTCTTCCGAGCCGTCCTGGTCGCTGCTCCACCCCTCTGCTGATCCAGGGAGGGCTGCAGACTACCACATGCCTCCTCCGATACATGTGGAGTCACCAGCTGCTTCTTTTCACCTGACAGTGAGGAGTTTCACCAGGGGCCGTAGCACATGGGAGGATCATGCTATTCTCCCCAGTTCCCCCTCCCCCTTGAACAGGTGCCCCAACTGACCAGAGGAGGCGCTACTGCAGCGACCAGGACACATAACCACATCCGGTTTCCCTCCCACAGACACGGCCAATTGTGCCTGTAGAGACACCCGACCAAGCAGGCGGTAACACGGGGATTTGAACCGGAGATCCCACTACGCTACCCATATGCCCCTGTTTTCATATCTTAACCTCCAAAACTACAGCTCTTTATCTTTTGGACAGCAGCTGCCGAACCCCTACAAACGAATCTCACATAATGCCGTGGTGCACTTACAATTCTCCCCCCCACCCCCATGACACAGAAACCTGGCCCCGCGATAGGCTTGTCTGACGGTTTTGGCCTTGCCATAAAGGTCTGTCAACCAGTCACCAAAGTGTGTTTTGCTGAGTCCCACTCACTTCCCCTTCTCAGCTGGACGCCGACCTCTCAAAGGAAACAGACTTTTAAGGAGAGGAAGAACGCTGGGAAGCTGCAGGATGAGGCCTGTGAGCTGCAGGATGCTGGGAAACGACATATTTTGTAAAGTGTTACTTCAGTCATCCGAAGCCAGCATGAAAAACAGTGGAAACAGTATAGTGTATCGTACATACAGCACATAGTATATAAGTAATATAGTATATAAGCAGTATGGTACAATATATAGGCATAGGTTGTTGATTATTCAACTTTAACAAGACTTTGCATAGTAGCGACATACCTGTTGTGCATACATGCTTGCCTCCAGTGTCCTGTTGTTGTTCCATTTACTTCTTGTTTTTTTTTTTTTTTTTTTCTGTGTGAGTGATGTCTGCAAGTGCTAGAAGCTGCACGTGAACTGGAGTCAAATTCCTCATGTACACAGGCACACTTGGCCGATAAAGTTGATTCTGATTCTGAAACAAGTGGATTTTATTCATTTGTTGCGTTGTGAGAATATTTGCAAATCAACCAATCGATCAGTCGACCAATCAAAAAGTTATCCGTATAACACATTTCGTGCATTAAAATTTATTCAGTGGGGCGTCCAGGTAGCATAGCGGTCTATTCCATCGCCTACCAACACGGGGATCACCGGTTCGAATCCCCGTGTTACCTCCGGCTTGGTTGGGCGTCCCTACAGACACAATTGGCCATGTCTCCGGGTGGGAAGCCTGATGTGGGTATGTTTCCTGGTCGCTGCACTGGCGCCTCCTCTGGTCGGTTGGGGCGCCTGTTTGGGGGAAGTGGGGGGGGGGGGTCGCGCGATCCTCCCACATGCTACGTCCCCCTTACGAAACTCCTCACTGTCAGGTGAAAAGAAGCAGCTGGTGACTCCACATGTATCGGAGGAGTTATGTGGTAGTCTGCAGCGCTCCCTGGATCAGCAGAGGGGTGGAGAAGCGACCGGGACGGCTCGGAAGAGTGGGGTAATTGGCTGGGTACAATTCGGGAGAAAAAGGGGGAAAAGAAAATTCATGCAGTGTGGTTAACATTAAGTCAAAGTGCACAACTGAAAAGTAGGTAATGATAAAATAAGAAAACATCCATCCATCCATTCCATCCATTATCCAAGCCACTTATCCTGAGTAGGGTTGTGGGGAAGCTGGAGCCATTTCCAGCAGCCATTGGGTGGGAAGCGGGGAGACATCCTGGACAGGCCACCAGTCCATCACAGGGCCAAGAAAAAAACATACAACAAGAACAAGGGGTATATGGGGAGTCAGGGAGGTTTATGGCATCAAATCTGTGGAAATGTTTGATGCGGGACCATCGACCTTTTCCCACCAATCTTAATTAGCACCAGGCATGCCCTCAGTGCCTTTTTGGCACGTTTTCCATCCACTTGTCTTCCCTTGAGAGTGAATTGTCATTCTCGGGGAATGTTCCCGAGTCACATGATTTAACTAATGAAGGCAGACCCTGACTGAGCACTTTTGACTTCCTGCTGGAGGGCATCTGTGATCGCGGGGGACCGAATTCTGAGTGCTTATTGCCCCAGACTAATTAACAAATTTCTCTGTCTCTGGGATGGAAGGACACTTGTTTGGTCCAACGCCAGCGAGTTCCTCTCCTCCTGTAGCGTCCCATAGTAATGAGCACCTTGGTACAGTCCCCTGCAGATCTCCCCCTGCACGGCTCTCTGGATGTAACGCGTTCAGAGTGCTGATGGGTTCATTCCTCGTCCGCGACCTAAATTATTAAATGTCTCCCGATGATGATGATTGATTGTCAAAATGATTTCTCCCAGCGTAACCTTTCACACACCTGCAGGTCTTATGATCGTCACATTGGTAATTTCAAACTCAGCTGCATTCACGCAGAGAGACTCGCCGCGACTGTGGGATGTCTTCAAACACACACGCACACCAATTGGTTTCACCTAGAAACAGCCCAAAAGTGTGATATTAGAAATGAGGAGAAAGGCAGGCGGGAGGAGGGGGGGGGTTTGCAATAAGTATATATTTATCTGTGCGTGCAACAGAATGACAGGAGAGACATGGCTGAGCGAAGAGACTCATTAAGCAAACAATTAGGGCCATCTCTGCTAACGGGGGAAGCTGCATCCATCCAATTTAGTGTATTTTGTCTTGCGTCAGGGCCGGGTTCAAAGTAGGCCAAGCGGCGCCTAAAAGCAGGGCTGCCGGAGTGACTGTGCACAGTCCTGCGCTTG